>NC_084751.1:10967977-10990477 GCF_033978785.1 Entelurus aequoreus
ATTGCAGTAATTAACACCTTCCAAGTCCATTAATGATGTAGTCCAACAATATGTTAACATTGTTGCAATTAGGTCAGCAGTCATGTTTTAAATTAAGACGTGAGAAAGTTACAATTTAAAAATATGCGGAAAAAAGAAGCACTTTTCAAGAAATACATTTTCAGAGTGTGTGCAGTGAGATTTGTTGAATAGGTGAACTGGAGAATCTCACCACTGGACACCATCCAGCTGACACAGTAACGAGGGAAGGCGGTCTGGGGGTCGTCACTGTAAGTCAGCAAGTAGTCGAAGCCATTCTGGAACAAAAACAGTCACATTTTTAGAAGTGGCTCGCCATAACAAGAGTTAATTTGGTGTTTGTAGCGCTAGATTAGTGACAATAACCTCGTCAAAGGACGTGTGCGGGCGGATGACCATCTTGGACTGGTACGTGTGAACTCTCACAAAGTCCTGAGACTCTGGAACTCTGGGATGCTGCACAGCTCTGATAAAAAGAGGACATCAATCAATGTTTATTTTTATATAGCCCTAAATCACGAGTGTCTCATATGTATATATACCAGGGGTCACCAACCTTTTTGAAAGCAAGAGCTACTTCTTGGGTACTGATTAATGCGAAGGGCTACCAGTTTGATACACACTTCAATAAATTGCCAGAAATAGCCAATTTGCTCAATTTACCTTTAACTCTATGTTATTATTAATAATTAATGATATTTACACTTAATTGAACGGTTTAAAAGAGGAGAAAACACGGAAAAAAATGACAATTGAATTTTGAAACATAGTTTATCTTCAATTTTGACTCTTTAAAATTCAAAATTCAACCGAAAAAAAGAAGAGAAAAACTAGCTAATTCGAATCTTTTGGAAAAAATTAAAAAAATAATTTATGGAACATCATTAGTAATTTTTCCTGATTAAGATTAATTTTAGAATTTTGATGACATGTTTTAAATAGGTTAAAATCCAAGCTACACTTTGTTAGAATATATAACAAATTGGACCAAGCTATATTTCTAACAAAGACAAATCATTATTTCTTCTAGATTTTCCAGAACAAAAATTTTAAAATAAATTTAAAAGACTTTGAAATAAGATTTAAATTTGATTCTACAGATTTTCTAGATTTGCCAGAATAATTTTTTTGAATTTTAATCATAATAAGTTTGAAGAAATATTTCACAAATATTCTTCGTCGAAAAAACAGAAGCTAAAATGAAGAATTAAATTAAAATGTATTTATTATTCTTTACAATAAAACTTTTTGTTTTAGTTGAACATTGATTTAAATTGTCAGGAAAGAAGAGGAAGGAATTTAAAAGGTAAAAAGGTATATGTTTAAAAATCCTAAAATAATTTTTAAGGTTGTATTTTTTCTCTAAAATTGTCTTTCTGAAAGTTATAAGAAGCAAAGTAAAAAAAAGTATGAATTTATTTAAACAAGTGAAGACCAAATCTTTAAAATATTTTCTTGTATTTTCAAATTCCATTTGAGTTTTGTCTCTCTTAGAATGAAAAATGTCGGGCAAAGTGAGACCAGCTTGCTAGTAAATAAATACAATTTAAAAAATAGAGGCAGCACTGGTAAGTGCTGCTATTTGAGCTATTTTTAGAACAGGCCAGCGGGCTACTCATCTGGTCCTTACGGGCTACCTGGTGCCCGCGGGCACCGCGTTGGTGACCCCTGATATATATATATATATATATATATATATACAAAGTACACATATTTGTGTATTCAAATGTAAGATGATGTGCTGACTCCTACCTGGACACCAAGATCATCAGGTTGTTGTCCAGGTCCACGTCATAGCGCCGCACATAGACGTAGTCTCTGGAGTACATGGGGTACTGTGTGGGGGGAGAGAGTCCATTTAGTGCTTTTATTTTAGGTCCCAGACGAGGAAGAGGAGGAAGAACTCACAGGAAAGTGCGTGGCCCAGTGGACCACCTCTGAGCCCGTGTTGACGTCTCGGTCCACCACTTCCAGTTTGATGACAAGCGCGTCCCACTTCTTCCTGTAGTCCGTGTCCAACTGGGACAAAGGCAAGACCGAGGTCAGCCGTGTTGTCATTGTGCTATTTAAACAGCGGTGTTGACATTGTGCAAGAGGTGGATCCATGAAGGACACCCAACAGCTGCTACTGACATCTTATGTAGACACAGAACTACAATTGGAGGTTGCTTACAGCCACATCTATTACCAGTGTTTCCAATACATTCATTTGTAGCCAGCGCTCATAAGCACATAACACACCTGGGTCTGCCAGAGAATAAGAAGAGTTGCCAACTTAGCTATATTTAGCCAGTAATCACAGCCCTGTCAGCACTCATGGATTTATTTCATCTCTAAGCAGAGAAGCAGAGGAGTATCTCGGTCTGAAAGTGCGGAAATAAGTCAGACAACATCAATAAATTCCTCTTTACGTGATCCATGGTCTGGGTCAGCATGCTCCGCAATCATTAATTAAATATTTAATAATTTAATGTATTTTTTACATTGAATAAATGAATGACATTTGGACATAATGGTATTGTGGCCAAACAGCTACATTGTTGTTTCCTCTGACATCACATGGACAAAGATAAGACCTTCTGGAGGAAAGTTCTGTGGTCAGATGATACAAAAAAAAGAGCTGTTTGGCCACAATACGCAGCAATATGTTTGGAGGAGAAAAGGTGAGGCCTTTAATCCCAGGAACACCATCCCTACCGTCAAGCATGGTGGTGGTAGTATTATGCTCTGGGCCTGTTTTGCTGCCAATGGAACTGGTGCTTTACAGAGAGTAAATGGGACAACGAAAAAGGAGGATTACCTCCAAATTCTTCAGGACAACCTAAAATCATCAGCCCGGAGGTTGGGTCTTGGGCGCAGTTGGGTGTTCCAACAGGACAATGACCCCAAACACACGTCAAAAGTGGTAAAGAAATGGCTAAATCAGGCTAGAATGAAGGTTTTAGAATGGAAGTCCTGACTTAAACGTGTGGACAATGCTGAAGAAACAAGTCCTTGTCAGAAAACCAACACATTTAGCTGAACTGCACCAATTTAGTCAAGAGAAGTGGTCAAACATTCAAGCAGAAGCTTGTGGATGGCTACCAAAAGTGTCTTATTGCAGTGAAACTTGCCAAGGGACATGTAAGCAAATATTAACATTGCTGTATGTATACTTTTGACCCAGCACATTTTCAGTAGACCCATAATAAATTCATAAAAGAAGCAAACTTCATGAATGTTTTTTGTGACCAACAAGTATGTGCTCCAATCACTCTATCACAAAAAAATAAGAGTTGTAGAAATGATTGGAAACTCAAGACAGCCATGACATTATGTTCTTTACAAGTGTATGTAAACTTTTGACCACGATTTTAACTAATAGACTATATACAGTATATATATATATATATATATATATATATATATATACAGTACAGGCCAAAAGTTTGAATACACCTCCTCATTCAATGTGTTTTCTTTATTTTCATGACTATTTACATTGTAGATTGTCACATCAAAACTATGAATGAACACATGTGGAGTTATGTACTTCACAAAAAAAGGTGAAATAACTGAAAACATGTTTTATATTCTAGTTTCTTCAAAATAGCCACCCTTTGCTCTGATTACTGCTTTGCACACTCTTGGCATTCTCTCCATGAGCTTCAAGCACACCTGTGAAGTGACAAGCATTTCAGGTGACTACCTCTTGAAGCTCATGGAGAGAATGCCAAGAGTGTGCAAAGCAGTAATCAGAGCAAAGGGTGGCTATTTTGAAGAAACTAGCATATAAAACATGTTTTCAGTTATTTCACCTTTTTTTGTTAAGTACATAACTCCACATGTGTTCATTCATAGTTTTGATGTGACAATCTACAATGTAAATAGTCATGAAAATAAAGACAACACATTGAATGAGGAGAAGGTGTGTCTAAACTTTTGGCCTGTACTGTAAGTATTTTAAAATCTTCATGTAAAAAAAAAAGTTTTTTTTAAGGTGTGGCGCCATTTATCTTGCCGTGGCGGCACGCCACAATCAACTACATGTAGGGCAGATCTGGGCAAATTAAGGCCCGGGGGCCACATGCGGCCCGTTGAGCTTTTCAATCTGGCCCGCCGGACATTCCCAAATTATTTTTTTTAGATGTTTAAGATGGAAAGTGTAGCTGCCATTATGATGTGCAGTGATGTTTTCTAATGACCGCAAGTCTTCAACCATACTAAGTCTTTCAATGCTTGGAATCTGCGCTTTTGCATGATATACTAGTTACTATGGTAATCTAATTAGTTACTATGGTCATCTAATTAGTTACTATGGTAATCTAAGTCACAGCAGCTCAGACGAGGCACCAAGCAGTGTGGGTGGGGAGCGTTTCCACAGAGTGTTTCCAGAGCGGCCAGCTTGAAATGTGGGTGTCAGGGACAGACGCGGAAGGAGATTTTTACAACAAAGTTCTAAAGCTTAGTGATATATCAGATTGTAGCTGGGTTTATTTTCACTTTGCGTTCATATTTAACTCTGTTTGTTGCATTTTTGTTGCGTTTTGCTTGATTGTAAAATATGTGGATGGAGAGGGGGTGTGACGTTTATATGTTGTCAATATTCAGTGTTTTATCCTTCATAGTCAATATTGTAAATCCCACATTCTTTATTTTCATGTACATTCTGGAAGTCTCATTCAGTAAAAAATGTTTAAATTCCATTCCGTTTTTTAAGGTGGTCTGTCATAACGGGGCGGTATAGCTCGGTTGGTAGAGTGGCCGTGCCAGCAACTTGAGGGTTCCAGGTTGGATCCCCGCTTACGCCATCCTAGTCACTACCGTTGTGTCCTTGGGCAAGACACTTTACCCTGTGCCACCCACACTGGTTTAATTGTAACTTAGATATTGGGTTTCACTATGTAAAGCGCTTTGAGCCACTAGAGCAGGGGTCACCAACGCGGTGCCCGCGGGCACCAGATAGCCCGTAAGGACCAGATGAGTAGCCCGCTGGCCTGTTCTAAAAATAGCTCAAATAGCAGCACTTACCAGTGAGCTGCCTCTATTTTTTTAAATTGTATTTATTTACTAGCAAGCTGGTCTCGCTTTGCCCGACATTATTATTTCTAAGAGAGACAAAACTCAAATAGAATTTGAAAATCCAAGAAAATATTTTAAAGACTTGGTCTTCACTTGTTTGAATAAAGTCATTCATTTTTTTACTTTGCTTCTTATAACTTTCAGAAAGACCATTTTAGAGAAAAAATACAACCTTAAAAATGATTTTAGGATTTTTAAACACATATACCTTTTTACCTTTTAAATTCCTTCCTCTTCTTTCCTGACAATTTAAATCAATGTTCAAGTATTTATTTATTTTTTTTGTAAAGAATAATACATTTTAATTTAATTCTTCATTTTAGCTTCGGTTTTTTCGATGAACAATATTTGTGAAATATTTCTTCAAACTTATTATGATGAAAATTCAAAAAAATTATTCTGGCAAATCTAGACAATCTGTAGAATCAAATTTAAATCTTATTTCAAAGTTTTTAGAATTTCTTTTAAAATTTTTGTTCTGGAAAATCTAGAAGAAATAATGATTTGTCTTTGTTAGAAATATAGCTTGGTCCAATTTGTTATATATTCTAACAAAGTGCTGATTGGATTTTAACCTATTTAAAACATGTCATCAAAATTCTAAAATTCATCTCAATCAGGAAAAATTACTAATTATGTTCCATAAATTATTTTTTCAATTTTTTCAAAAAGATTCGAATTAGCTAGTTTTTCTCTTCATTTTTTCGGTTGAATTTTGAATTTTAAAGAGTCAAATTTGAAGATAAACTATGTTTCAAAATTTAATTGTCATTTTTTTCGTGTTTTCTCCTCTTTTAAACCGTTCAATTAAGTGTAAATATCATTAATTATTAATAATAACACAGAGTTAAAGGTAAATTGAGCAAATTGGCTATTTCTGGCAATTTATTTAAGTGTGTATCAAACTGGTAGCCCTTCGCATTAATCACTACCCAAGAAGTAGCTCTTGGTTTCAAAAAGGTTGGTGACCCCTGCACTAGAGAAAAAGCGCTATATAAATAAAATTCACTTCACTTCACTTTTAGCGTTCAATCAGACATTATTGTGAGGTTTTGTATTAGTGTTCCTAAAAATAGTTATGCCGGCCCCCAGACACATTTTTTAAATATTTGCCCAGGCCTGATGTAGGTGCAACCCTGCAGTATACATTGCAAGTCTTGTAAAAGTTGATAAATATCATACCTGCACGTTGAAAAACTGTCTTGGTGTGATGTCGCTGTAGGAGCCCAACACTGTGATGGCACACAACAACAATAAGGGCTGTTATGATGTCGACTTGTTTCATGGCGGCCTGCAAGCTAACCCAGCCAGCAACTGACCTCTGTACTCGTACAGGTGACTGTCAGGGATGGGTCTCTTCCACACTTTGAAGTCTTTCTTCTCCATCACCGCCTCCCAGCCCACATCCACGTGTTCGCCGGTGGAGCCTGCAGCTTTGTGCTTTTGACTCTTCACCATGTCCAGCGCCTCTAGCTCGAGTCCACACCTGCACAGGGATGTAAGTATTATAGCACAATAAGGCTGTGTTTGTATCGAGTGTGCACAATCCCAACCTGAGTATCTCCTCATCTTGAATCTTCTCATGCTCCCACATGAAGACGCCCGCCAGGGCCGCCATCAGCCGACCTGTCGGAGGGTGCTTGCTCTGCAACCGACGCCATATGCTCCCCACCAGGGTCCACCTGGTCCTCTCCGAGTACAAGTTGGAGTAGAGCTCGCCGATCCGACACGCGCGCCGCAGCCTCTGGCCGGTCAAAAAACTACAATGGTCCACGAATATGGACAGCAGTCCCTTCCTCTTTTGTCCGCATCTTGTAGTCTCCCGGACCAGGACCGCCGCCCTTTGGAGGGTGGACAGCAGCAGGCCTGTGGCCCTGCCCAGCCAGGGAGACGAGCCCCTGCCTTCCTCCTGCCGGAACAACCCCAAACTCCGCAGCCTGAGCGTCCTGACCCCGACCTCGCCGGGCAGACGACGCGGCACCGACTGAAACATGGCGGCCTCTCCTCCCAAGACTGGATGAGCAGCAAAGTAGGTAACAAGTTGGAGATGTGAAGAAATGCACCATATCAGTGTTATGTCACACGTGTCAATATCAGTAGTTTACCTTCAAATGCACCATGCCAGTGTTATATTAAACGTGTAAATATCAGTAGTTTACCTTCATAAGCAACACATTTATCTCCAAAGTAAACATTTATCTCCAAAGTAAACATTTATCTCCAAAGTAAACCTAAAATAAACATATATATATATATATATATATATATATATATATATATATATATATATATATATATATATATATATATATATATATATATATATATACAGTGGGGCAAAAAAGTATTTAGTCAGCCACCCATTGACAATCAATGGGTGGCTGACTAAATACTTTTTTGCCCCACTGTATATATATATATATATATATATATATATATATATATATATATATATATATATATATATATATATATATATATATATATAAAGTAAACATAAAGTAAACATATATATACAGTATAAAGTAAACATATATATACAGTATAAAGTAAACATAAAGTAAACATATATCTATAAAGTAAACAAAGTAAACATATATATATATAAAGTAAATATAAAGTAAACATATATATATAAAGTAAACATAAAGTTAACATATATCTATAAAGTAAACAAAGTAAACATATATATATATAAAGTAAATATAAAGTAAACATATATATATAAAGTAAACATAAAGTTAACATATATCTATAAAGTAAACATAAAGTAAACATATATCTATAAAGTAAACATAAAATAAACATATATATATAGTAAACAAAGTAAACATATATATATATATAAAGTAAACATATCTATAAAGTAAACATATATCTATAAAGTAAATATAAAATAAACATATCTATAAAGTAAACATATATATATAAAGTAAACATATATATATATATATATATATATATATATATATATATATATAGTAAACATACTATATATATAAAGTAAACATATATATATACTGTATATATAAAGTAAACATATATATATATATAGTAAACATAAAGTAAACATATATATAAAGTAAACATATATATATATAGTAAACAAAGCAAACATACTATATATATAAAGTAAACATATATATATATAGTAAACTTATATATATATAGTAAACATACTACATATATAAAGTAAACATATATATATATATAGTAAACAAAGCAAACATACTATATATATAAAGTAAACATATATATATATAGTAAACTTATATATATATAGTAAACATACTACATATATAAAGTAAACATATATATATATATAGTAAACTTATATAAAGTAAACATATATATATATAAAGTAAACATATATATATATATATATATATAAAGTAAACATATATATATATATATATATATAAAGTAAACATATATATATATATATATATATATATATATATATATATATATATATATATATAAAGTAAGCATATATATATATATATATATAGTAAACATATACATAAAGTAAACATATATCTATAAAATAAACAGATATCTATAAGGTAAACATAAAGTAAACAATATTATTGCGCTGAAGTTAGCGAGCACGCGACATTTAGCATCAGCTAACGTTAGCATGACTAACCTTAACCAGTAGTCTGCGACTGAAAGGCGCCACTTGCACCACCGCAGCCGGCAGATACTTTTAAGCGCCTCCGCTTCAACTTTATGTTGTTGTTGTAGTTGCAACTTGAGACTTTTATCCGAGGGACGTTCCCACGTTTGGCATCTTTTAAAAAGCGACTGATTTGACCTCTTCTTCCCCGTCGTCTCTTGGACACACCCACCCGGAAGCTGAAGCCTGGCAGGCGTATAACACGCACACTTATTGGACAGAGGTGATTCATAACGGGGGTTGTGATTGGTCGAGAGGGTGAATGATTAGCTCATGTGTATTTGGTAAATATTGTAGCTAGATGAAATGTGTTTGTTCCGAATGTTCTCTTTCATATTTGCCACTGTCGTCCCAGGTTTGTATTTTATAAAACATCAGCTTTGGGGAGAGAAACAATCGCATTCAAACCTGGGTTTAAAAATACGAGTCATGACGTCATCAATATGCGACCATGGCAAGGTACAGAAGCAGTCGGGGGGCGGGCATCATTTAAGAAAAAATATATACACACATTAGAACCAGTACTGTATCTGTATTCATCCATCCATCCATTTTCTACCGAACATGCAAACAGAAAGACCCTAGCCCAGGATTCGAACTCACAACCTTCTTATTGTGAGGCATCAGCACTAAACCCTACAGTGTGTGTGTGTGTGTGTGTGTGTGTGTGTGTGTGTGTGTGTATGTATGTATATATATATATATATATATATATATATATATATATATATATATATATATATATATATATATATATATATATATATATATATATATATATATATATATATATATACACACACATACACATACATGTGTGTGTATATACAAACCCCGTTTCCATATGAGTTGGGAAATTGTGTTAGATGTAAATATAAACGGAATACAATGATTTGCAAATCATTTTCAACCCATATTCAAATGAATGCACTACAAAGACAAGATATTTGATGTTCAAACTCATAAACTTTATTTTTTTTTGCAAATAATAATTAACTTAGAATTTCATGGCTGCAACGTGCCAAAGTAGTTGGGAAAGGGCATGTTCACCACTGTGTTACATGGCCTTTCCTTTTAACAACACTCAGTAAACGTTTGGGAACTGAGGAGACACATTTTTGAAGCTTCTCAGGTGGAATTCTTTCCCATTCTTGCTTGATGTACAGCTTAAGTTGTTCAACAGTCCGGGGGTCTCCCTTGTGCTATTTTAGGCTTCATAATGCGCCACACATTTTCAATGGGAGACAGGTCTGAACTACAGGCAGGCCAGTCTAGTACCCGCACTCTTTTACTATGAAGCCACGTTAATGTAACACGTGGCTTGGCATTGTCTTGCTGAAATAAGCAGGGGCGTCCATAGTAACTTTGCTTGGATGGCAACATATGTTGCTCCAAAACCTGTATGTACCTTTCAGCATTAATGGCGCCTTCACAGATGTGTAAGTTACCCATGTCTTGGGCACTAACACACCCCCATACCATCACACATGCTGGCTTTTACACTTTGCGCCTATAACAATCCGGATGGTTCTTTTCCTCTTTGGTCCGGAGGACACGACGTCCACAGTTTCCAAAACCAATTTGAAATGTGGACTCGTCAGACCACAGAACACTTTTCCACTTTGTATCAGTCCATCTTAGATGAGCTCAGGCCCAGCGAAGCCGACGGCGTTTCTGGGTGTTGTTGATAAACGGTTTTCGCCTTGCATAGGAGAGTTTTAGCTTGCACTTACAGATGTACCGACCAACTGTAGTTACTGACAGTGGGTTTCTGAAGTGTTCCATGTGGTGATATCCTTTACACACTGATGTCGCTTGTTGATGCAGTACAGCCTGAGGGATGGAAGGTCGCGGGCTTAGCTGCTTACGTGCAGTGATTTCTCCAGATTCTCTGAACCCTTTGATGATATTACGGAGCGTAGATGGTGAAATCCCTAAATTCCTTGCAATAGCTGGTTGAGAAATGTTGTTCTTAAACTGTTCAACAATTTGCTCACGCATTTGTTGACAAAGTGGTGACCCTCGCCCCATCCTTGTTTGTGAATGACTGAGCATTTAATGGAATCTACTTTTACACCCAATCATGGCACCCACCTGTTCTCAATTTGCCTGCACACCTGTGGGATGTTCCAAATAAGTGTTTGATGAGCATTCCTCAACTTTATCAGTATTTATTGCCACCTTTTTTATTGTCAGCTGTTCAACACCTTTCTTACGTCACAACTCTGGAGAGCGATGAGCGTTGTCAGCAGGTTTTTGATTGAAACTTGTATTAGTAGATTGCCCAGTGAAGTACATATTCCGTACAATTGACCACTAAAAGGTTTAATGACATTCAAAAGGGTGAAACTAAAAAGACAAACAATACAGTCAACACATACATATGTTGTGCAAATGTAAACATATATATATGCTGTAATGCTAACTTACAAGGCGTGAAGAAGGTAAACAAATGTGAATTTGTACTACTAACGCCATCTTAGATGACGTCGAAAGTCATCGCTAATGAGCATGACAAAGATCTCATTTTACCATCACAAATCGTGAATTTAACGAACAATATTTTGGACAAAAACTAATTTCAACTTTTTGTACAAAAATATATATGCAGTATTTCTTTAAAAAGAACCACCATGTTTACCATGAATTGATTAACGTGGACCCCGACTTAAACAAGTTGAAAAACTTATTGGGGTGTTACCATTTAGTGGTCATTTGTACGGAATATGTACTGTACTGTGCAATCTACTAATAAAAGTTTCAATCAATCAATCAATACGTATATTTATTTATATACAAGTTATCTGCTTGCCTTACACTACTTCCGGTTGATTCAAAGGACACACTTCTCAAAGATGCAGTACCTGCTCTGACCACATGGTGGCGACAAATACACATGTACCAATGTTAATTAAATGACAAGTATGACACACTTTAACAACAACAACTTTTAGTTTTAACAGAACATATATATATATATATATATATATATATATATATATATATATATATATATATATATATATATATATATATATATATATATATATATATATATTTTTTTTTTTTTTTTTTTTAAATTATTATTTTTATTATTATTATAGAGGTTTATTTGAAATAGGGACAGATACAAAAACATAGACATCTGAAACAGTTATCCGATGTATGCATCATAGTGTTTGTAGCCAAAGCTAATTTACAACACTTGTCCCCAACAACAACACAGATCCAACATCATTAAAATAGGAAAATAAAAAATAGAATTAGTCGATAATAATGATAATAGTAATAATACAGACAAAGTGCAAACTAGATAAAAGCCAATAATAATAATAACACAGACAAAGTGCAGACTAGATAAAAAACCAATCAGTAAAAATGAGTAAAAACTAAACATGGGAACACGATTGTTGCTCAACTAGCCATTATTTTGTTTGTTTTTTGAAAGTGACAAGTGCAGGTATACTTTTCAAAGTGTCCGGTAAAGAGTTCCATAGTTGTGGTCCTTTTATTGAAAAGGCAGTCTGGGCAAAAGATGTTCTACGGAATGGAACACAACAGTTGCCTTTTGACACTGCTCGGGTGGTAGATCTGCTACCACTTTGCAGGCTTGTAATTGCCTTGCAGAGCAATTGGGAAGCAGAGTTATCCAAGCATTTAAAAACCATATATATATATATATATATATATATATATATATATATATATATATATATATATATATATATATATATATATATATATATATATATATATATATATATATATATATATATATGTATATATATATATATATATATGTATATATATATATATATATATATATATATATATATATATATATATATATATATATATATATATATATATATATATATATATATATATATATATATATGTATGTGTGGGAAAAAAATCACAAGACTATTTCATCTCTACAGGCCTGTTTCATGAGGGGTTTACCTCAATTCTCAGGAGAAAATCTCCTGAGGATTGAGGATATATATATATATATATATATATATATATATATATATATATATATATATATATATATATATATATATATTTATTTATATATATATATATATATATATATATATATATATATTTATTTATATATATATATATATATATATATATATATATATATATATATATATATATATATATATATATATATATATATAAAGTTATATGTATATATATGTGTGTGTATATTTTATATATATATATATATATATATATATATATATATATATATATATATATATATATATATATATATATATATATATATATATATATATATATACACACACATATATATACATATAACTTTATATATATATATATATATATATATAAACTGCAAACGTGGGGGCCAAGTCACGCACTGTACAGTACTTGTTTATCTTACATTATGTAACTAAACGAGAGGGACAAAATAAATATATCTATTATATAACTTTGAATTTAAGACAACCGAGACTTTGTAGGCGTAGTAGACGACAGGTGGCGCTGTTTGTCCACGAAAATAACATATTGCACGCATACTGCATGCAGTGATGAAGGTGAGGGCATAAGTTCAAACAATACATCCCAGGGAAAAAAAAGCTACTATAGGCTTAATTACAGCCTAAGTGTTGTAATTAAGAGGTAAAGCATATTTTAGACTTCTGACAAAGAAATGTAATTTACATGCCCTCATTTGCGCCTTTGCTGCCACATATATATTAGGAAACCAAATGGTAAATAATAACAATAATATAAATAATGTTGTTAGACACAATTTAATGCCATTAAGGGGCAAGTGTCCCATTTTTAACCGTGGAATGTCTCCAATGCCCTATTCTTTTCTTGAATTAATACACGTATTATTCTTTAATAATGCATTAAGTAAGATATTGTAAACGTGTAAACATGTCCAAACAAAACACGTTCTGGCGGCACAAGCACGTCTTTTGCCAGAGTAAAAGTACTTTGAAATAATGACAGGAAATAGTAAAAGTGGGCGGGGCTTCGGTAATGATAACAGAAGGAGGTGGGCGATACTAGTACGTTTGGCGTCGACCTGATACCAGGCACATGCAGGGTAAGTTAGCCGATATATTTGACTTGGACACTTTTTTCCAAGTCATTTTTCGGCAAACTAAATATGACATAAAACTATTGGTGTCACAAAACAACAAACTTGTGAAGAACATAGCTACATTTAATACAACAACATAAGACATTGTAACAGCTGATTACATAAGTGTGCAGCTCCACTAATGGACATTGGAGTGTTACTTTCAAAGGCAAAATTAACGTATTGCTAGAACTTTATTGTATTATATGTATAGTACATGTTTCAAAAAGAAAAAAAAGCATAAAACACCAGCAGAATTAGAGAAATTACAAGTCAAAGTGATAGTGTTACGCTCATGACTTGGTGTAACTAAACATTACCCTATAAGATGAAGGCAATTGCATTTTATTGATATTTGAAATGTATTCAATGTTTATAAATGAATATTTAAATATACTAAATGTAAAAAAAAGGGAATAAATATTCAAAATAAGATCATTAAATGAAATCTAGTTTGGTTACGCCATCATGAGCGCAACACAAGGTTGTAAAAGTTTCAACTACAATTCTAAATAAGATGTCAAAAGCAAACTGAAATCAAATACACACAGCTTAAAGATTGATCAATACCTATTTAAATTTAGTAACACATAAATATGGGCAGCACGGTGGCAGAGGGGTTAGTGCGTCTGCCTCACAATACGAAGGTCCTGAGTAGTCCTGGGTTCAATCCCAGGCTCGGGATCTTTCTGTGTGGAGTTTGCGTGGGTTCCCTCCGGGTACTCCGGCTTCCTCCCACCTCCAAAGACATGCACCTGGGGATAGGTTGATTGGCAACACTAAATTGGCCCTAGTGTGTAAATGTGAGTGTGAATGTTGTCTGTCTATCTGTGTTGGCCCTGTGATGAGGTGGCGACTTTTTCCAGGGTGTACCCCGCCTTCCGCCCGATTGTAGCTGAGATAGGCTCCAGCGACCCCAAAAAGCGGTAGAAAATGGATGGATGGAACACATAAATATGATGATTTATCAAAATATAAAAAAATATACCTGAACAGAACGCTCATGATGGTTACACCAAAAAGTAACGCTATGAATCACGTTTTTTCCAAGTTTTTGGGGCATTTTTATGCTATTTCCAAGCATCTCCTTTTTATTATCGTTGATTCTAAATGGTCAAACTAATGCATATTGTATATGCATGCCCTAGTAAACAAGAAAAGGTCATATTTATTTTGATTGTTACATTTTGAAGTACATTTGTGCAGGTGGGTGCGAATGTACCCATTACCAGAGCTGTACACATAACAAAGCCATTCCATTAGTTTTTTTATTGTATTCAAGTTGGTTCATACAAATTAAGCAAAGTTAGAAGCAATAACTACTATTGGTTCTCATTCAAATGTTTGGTTTTGCCCTCAAAGTATGTCTAAAGGCCTACTGAAAGCCACTACTAGCGACCACGCAGTCTGATAGTTTATATATCAATGATGAAATCTTAACATTGCAACACATGCCAATACGGCCGGGTTAACTTATAAAGTGACATTTTAAATTTCCCGCTAAACTTCCGCTTGAAAACGTCTATGTATGATGACGTATGCGCGTGACGTCAATCATTGAAACATTGAATCCAATACAAAAAGCTCTGTTTTCATCGCAAAATTCCACAGTATTCTGGACATCTGTGTTGGTGAATCTTTTGCAATTTGTTTAATGAACAATGGAGACTGCAAAGAAGAAAGCTGTAGGTGGGATCGGTGTATTAGCGGCTGGCTGCAGCAACACAACCAGGAGGACTTTGAGATGGATAGCAGACGCGCTAGCCGCCGACCTCACCTTGACTTCCTCCGTCTCCGGGCCGCCGACCACATCTATGACCGGGTGAAGTCCTTCGTCGCTCCGTCGATCGCTGGAACGCAGGTGAGCACGGGTGTTGATGAGCTGATGAGGGCTGGCTGGCGTAGGTGGATAGCTAATGTTTTTAGCATAGCTCTGTCGAGGTCCCGTAGCTAAGTTGGCTTCAATGGCGTCGTTAGCAACAGCATTGTTAAGCTTCGACAAGCTGGAAATTATTAACCGTGTAGTTACATGTCCACGGTTTAATAGTATTGTTGATTTTCTGTCTATCCTTCCAGTCAGGGGTTTATTTCTTTTGTTTCTATCTGCATTTAAGCACGATGCTATCACGTTAGCTCCGTAGCTAAAGAGCTTCGCCGATGTATAGTCGTGGAGATAAAAGTCACTGTGAATGTCCATTTCGCGTTCTCGACTCTCATTTTCAAGAGGATATAGTATCCGAGGTGGTTTAAAATACAAATCCGTGATCCACAATAGAAAAAGGAGAAAGTGTGGAATCCAATAAACACCTTGTACCTAAGTTACGGTCAGAGCGAAAAAAGATACGTCCTGCACTGCACTCTAGTCCTTCACTCTCACGTTCCTCATCCACTAATCTTTCATCCTCGCTCAAATTAATGGGGTAATCGTAGCTTTCTCGGTCCGAATCGCTCTCGCCGCATTGTTAACAATGGGGAAATGTGAGTAGCCCTTCAGCCTGTTACGTCACGCTACTTCCGGTACAGGCAAGGCTTTTTTTTAATCAGCGATCAAAAGTTGCGAACTTTATCGTCGATGTTCTCTACTAAATCCTTTCAGCAAAAATATGGCAATATCGCGAAATGATCACGTATGACACATAGAATGGATCTGCTATCCCCGTTTAAACAAAAAAAAAAATCATTTTGTCTAAGGACATTGCTGTCCATAAGTAATTCATCAATATGATGATATTTAATATGTTGGGAGAACAGAACAAAACACACCATTTGTTAAAAATAAACAAACGAGAGACCTTGAAAGATGTCATCCGCATCACGCTCGGATTCGAGACGAGCCTGGTATCGATGATGTCGGCACTTGTATCGACCCACCGCCTCTTGATAAACCCTCCCTTGCTGGCACTGCGCATGTGTGGTCAGAGACTAGTTATCATCGAGTCCTCACACGGTGAACGGGACGCGGGTCAACTACTAGGCAGCTCCGGACTGGAAACGGCTATCGTCTTTCTAACTGTACGTTTTCTTTTACAAACGTCAGTCCGCTATTTGCGGTGGGGTTTTATTTTTATTTATTTAAAAAAATATTCTACAGTTCCGCGCGCGCGCGCCATCGTAACGTTCCTGTGTGTGCGCGCGCATAATTAGCTTACCCGCTCGGCCATTCTTCAACGATATTGGCAAGGAAACGTGTGGTGAGTTCAAGTGTTGTCTGTTACACTCAAAATGTGTACTTTGTGGCACAGTGTGTACTCTGTCTTTTACAGTGTCTGCGTGTATGGCGGAGAGTGTTGCTAATGTTAGCATCCATGACTTCCGACGACACGTTAGTTTGAATGAAAAACGGTCAACGTTGGGTTATAACACTTCAAGTTTTGCCCAAAATAAACTTCGCTGACGTTTGTCGAATGACTTCGATTTAACGGCACGCCGGTTAAAGACTCGTGCGGCTAACGTTAGCATCGTTTGTCCGGCACTTGGCAGGTCATTGAAGGGGGCTCGCTAGTACTCCCGCCCGCCTGCCTACCCATTCATGCGAGCCACATCCGGGTTGCGGAAAGAAAGTCAAGCCATTTTATGACACGGCAAATAATTAATTAAAACTGTTACGATCGTTGAGTAAATGTTAAATGTGCTACGTAGTTTTATGAATGGATGACGACATGTGCGCTGGTTGAAATTGTACCTCCTTCGCTACTACAGACGCGACACTTTCTCTCCATAAACTGTTTTTTTCTTTCCCCAAAACTGTTCTGTTTAAACATCCAATTTGTCTTAAACTCAACGGCGTGTTATAATTACAGATTTTTAAAGTCGTGATCCGGCTTTGTCTGGCGAAATGAGCCCGAAAATGGCCACACTCCAATCGATGCGTTCCAGTGAACTCGGAAAGTTGTAGATTTCCGATCACCGACTATGACGTCACGCATCAATGGCGATGGTTCAATCTAATACGAACATGTTATCAGTTGTTTACCGACGAACACCAACAAAATAAATTAGACTTAGACTTCCTTTTTATTGTCATTCAAATTTGAACTTTACAGTACAGATAAGAACGAAATTTCATTTAATTAGCTCATGGTAGTGCATGATAAAAAAGCAATAAGGTGCATATATACCGTATTTTTTGGAGTATAAGTCGCACCTGCCGAAAATGCATAATAAAGAAGGAAAAAAAAAATATAAGTCTAAACTATGAAAAAAAACTGCGACTTATAGTCTGAAAAATACGGTAAATAAATAAATAGGTTACTGTACAGATAAATATATTGCACTTTTCCACAAGAGTCCACGTTTATGGATGTATGTTATATTGTCTTGTTTTATTCCAGCGAGTTAATCCATTTTGGGGGGTAGTTGAGGGATTTTTTATGATGCGTTCAAGATCGCTCATTGACAGTTATATTGTTATATATATTGACAGTTATATAACATGTCATGTTTTTTTTTTTTTTAGAAAATGTATGGCACGCAGGTTAAAATAGACATGGCATGTAAATATAGCATGTTTAAGAAAACACAAAGGGTAGATGTGATTTATTGCAAGTGTATATTTTTTAAAGATGTTTGCTTGAAATAAAGAATAAATGGTGTGGTTTAAAATAGCTGATTGTACCAAAAAAGTATTTTTTCACTAATGAATAGAATAGAAATGGTTGTTTGGTTTGAGTCTCGTCCACGCCCGGGTCGCCCGCTGCTTCACTAGGGCTGGGCTATATGTCTGAAAACTGTATCACGATATAAGTGTTTGTTTTCTATCGGCCGCTATTGATAATTGTTGATATTTTTTATTACCTGTCTAAAATATTTATTTAAATGTAATCTTCCTCTGATTGTAATCCCCTCAGCTATCAAGGCGGAAAGTGAAGGAATTGTCAAAACTATGGAAAACACTCAATGTAAACACCATTCTAAAATCACATTGAACACGTAGCCTTCGCCCGCCACCTTACTTCCTTAGCGGAGATCCACAAGCCTAGCAAAATGTGGCTAATGCTAATGTTCGTTCCAAAGAAAAGAAAAGTGTTGCCAGTGCTTTAGATTTGAGGCAACAGACGTAGAAGAAATGACTGCACGCTGCAAAGCTTCTTAAAAAAGGCAGCATCACAACATACTTATTCTAGCATGTGAAACAGCATCAAACTGAGCGGGGGAAATGCAACTCTCTACGAAGCGAACGAGACCACGACTAACACCACCTAAGAATCGGCTTATGGGGCAAAAACATTTACAGAAGGATGATGAGAAAAGGGGAATAATGTTGCACATCCAAACTGTGCACTCGTTTAAATAGAACGCATTTAATCATCAATATAGTGAGATATGACATGTGTAATTATGTCTAACATCATCAGTGCACTAACAAGTGAAGTGAAGTGAATTATATTTATATAGCGCTTTTCTCTAGTGTTTAAAACTATATAGACAGCTCAATGTTTCACTTTATTTATTTGCATACATCGTACAATACTACTTTTTTTTTTTACAGTAGGGGTGTAACGGTACGTGTATTTGTATTGAACGGTTTCGGTACGGCAACACACGGCATGCTAGCAGCTAACAGGCTAGGATAGACTGACCATACGTCCTCTTTTCACCGGACATGTCCTCTTTCGCGGAGCTGTCAGGGCGGAGTTTCTTAAATGCCTCAAATGTCCGACATTTTGAGTTAGGGTTGCGTGTATTTTCAATGTACGTTCAGGGTTAAGAAGGGGTTAAAAACAAAACAAATTGTGCGCGCAGCAGCATTGGTGAGGGAGGGGCAGAGACAGAGAGCGAGAGTGTTATGATAAACGCGCATGCGTCGCCAGGCTCTGCTTTTTATCCATAGATTTATCACATTTAATTTTTTATCTATAGCAGGGGTGTCAAAAGTGTGCCCCGGAGGCCATTTGCGGCCCACAGCTAATGTTTTAAAGGCCCACGGCACATTCTAAAAATACTATTCAAATAAACATAACAAAAGTGAAATAAAAAAGCTTAAAGGTTAAATGTAATTTCGAAAAAGTTGCAATGTTGATTAATAAAACAAAGATCTTTTTTTTCTTTCAAACTGTCATTGCTCAAAACATATTGAATCAAAATCAATGTTATTATGAATTATTGACCTATCCAAAGTTCCCATTACTTCACATCAAATATTCCACTAGGAAAAATATTTTTGGTAGAAGATTTTGCAAATTTGGTAAATAAATAACCAAAAATGTATATTTTGTTGTTTTCTTACTGTACCGAAAATGAACCAAACCGTGACCTCTAAATTAGGGATGTCCGATAATGGCTTTTTGCCGATATCCGATATTGTCCAACTCTTTAATTACCGATACCGATATCAACCGATACCGATATCAACCGATATATACAGTCGTGGAATTAACACATTATTATGCCTAATTTGGACAACCAGGTATGGTGAAGATAAGGTACTTTTTAAAAAAATTAGTAAAATAAGATAAATTAAAAACATTTTCTTGAATAAAAAAGAAAGTACAACAATATAAAAACAGTTACATAGAAACTAGTAATTAATGAAAATGAGTAAAATTAACTGTTAAAGGTTAGTACTATTAGTGGACCAGCAGCACGCACAATCATGTGTGCTTACGGACTGTATCCCTTGCAGACTGTATTGATATATAATGTAGGAAGCAGAATATTAATAACAGAAAGAAACAACCATTTTGTGTGAATGAGTGTAAATGGGGGAGGGAGGTTTTTTGGGTTGGTGCACTAATTGTAAGTGTATCTTGTGTTTTTTATGTTGATTTAATAAAAAAAAAACGATACCGATAATAAGAAAACCGATACCGATAATTTCCGATATTACATTTTAACGCATATATCGTCCGATAATATCGGCATGCCGATATTATCGGACATCTCTACTCTAAACCGAGGTACGTACCGAACCGAAATTTTTGTGTGCCGTTACACCCCTAATTTACAGTAATAGTTTAGTAAAGACAGAAGTGCTAAATTTGCACTTTAATAATCTGATTGATTTTAATAATCTGATTTTAATTTAATGATTAATGCTTGTGTTTTTTGTCAAGACAGAAGTTTTTAGTTTGCAATTTATTACATTTCAATGTTGGAGATTACTATTCTTTTTCCATGTACGACGGCTACATTTTTGTTTACAGAAGTATTACTTCCCAGAACAAGCACTTGATTTAGTTCTTTAAAAAAAGGATTGCATGAAATGTACGATTTTTATCTGGTCTCAAAATATTATACAAATTAGAATTTTGTTTATAAGATGCAGTTTATGTAGTGTCATTTCAAACTACTACTTTTTGAGCAAAACTTGTTTTGAATGATCCTTGTCGTTGAGTTTGTATTCATTGGTTTCTTTTAAAAGTAAGAGGGAAAATCGTAAATCGAATTTTTTATGAAAAAATTGCAGATTTTATTTTAGGCCCAGTTTATTGTGATATGTATTGATATCATTTTATCGGCCGGCCATAAAGATATACATTCAATGTTAGCTTGTTAGTAGATCGACTTTGACAAAGCGCCATCAGTAGCTGATACCAAACAGGAGCAGGGAGAGTATTGCTTGATACCAAACAGGAGCAGGGAGAGTATTGCTTGATACCAAACAGGAGCAGAGAGAGTATTGCTTGAAGCACGTTTGAAAGTGAACACCTTCTAGACCAGGGGTGGGCAATTAATTTTTACCAGGGGCCGCATGAGCTACCCGAGCACTGCTAGAGGGCCACATCGACAATATTTCAATTAAATTTTGCTCAATATTATTTTTGATATATACCGTAAGATAAATAATAATAATAATAAATAATAGTAATACTTCAACATAGTGTGTGTAACAGCATTCCATGACTAATATAAATAAATTAATAATAAATGACAGTAAAATAAGCACACGTATGACTGAGGAGTCATAGTGTAACTTTGTGTGGTTTTTGAGTTGTCCAACTTTTTGTGTGGCCATAAACGCACCAGTGGTTTAGTGCTATGCGTGTTGGTGACAGATGACAAGTTGGTTTTGGCCTGGTTTGTACGGCAGAAAATGACTAGTTTTTCGAGATAGAAGTGTTTTACTTATGTTTTTGGTGTGGTTATGTCCGAATATAAACAGTTTTGCTCAATAAAGTGATGGATATAATTCCTGGCCTCGAAGCATCTCGATAGACGTTACAATAATTGAACGGTGTTCAATTGAACGGTGTTGACGAACACCGTTAGGGCCGCTTGTTGTCACTGTCACTCAGAGTTGCATTGCAAAATTACACAGAATAAATGTGTTTATTTTGTTTAGAATTCAGATGGGATTTGATTTGGTGCGCGGCATATATTTGCTGCGCGCAGAGGACGCTTGAGCAGTGCGCAATTGCGCAGGCGCGCACCTTAGAGGGAACGTTGCTTGGCAGTCCATGTCTTGTTGAAAACACGCCATTCCTCATCAACTTTTCTCTTTTTAGCGTCTCGGGTGTAAAGCGTGCATCACTTGTCGCTGCATGTGCACCACAGTACTACATAGTACTAGATAATACTAGACAGGAGGAAGTAATACTACTACAGTACTACATAGTACTAGATAATACTAGACAGGAGGAAGTAATACTACTACAGTACTACATAGTACTAG
>NC_084751.1:11002977-11022977 GCF_033978785.1 Entelurus aequoreus
ATCATACTTCATCATTTTACCATTCTCATTGATAATATCATTGACAAAAATGATTCCTCTTTCAAACATATTTTTCCAAAAGAAAGGCTTTCCATCTATTACAATATTAGAGTTCATCCATATTAACTGCTGCAAAATATTGTCTCTTTTTTTCTGGCACATAAAATTGAAAACACCACTATGAGTGGATTGTTTCCTTTATGAACCCCGCCATGTTTCCCAGCAGACTCTCTGGGAGGGGATCACTTGTAAAAAAGGATACAATTTCTTTTGATACAGTACATGTTTTTTGTCCAACAGGACATTTGTGTACCACTCAATGTTTAAATACATCTTTGGAACAATTGATGCTTTTAAAGACAGACACATAGCTTCAAGGTTGAGAAGTTTCAGGCCCCCATATTCATACTCTTTGTACAAAACCTTTCTTTTAATCTTTTCTGGTTTGCCGTTCCGGACAAAATCGAAGACCCTCCGCTCATAAATCTTAAAAAAGTTTTGTGATGGAGCTGGTAATGACAAAAACAAATAAATAAATTGAGGAATAATTAACGAGTGGGTAATAGACATTTTACCATACAAGGTTAGGGATTTCCCTTTCCATAATTGCATAATTTTGTCCAGCTTTCTTAGTCGATTATCATAATTTACTGAGCCTAGATCTTCCAAATTTTCTGGGACAACAACACCAAGTATGTTAACTGGTCCATCTGTCCACAAAACAGGCACTTTGCATTCCATTCGAAAGGACGTTCCCTTTAGATTTCCGATCCTTAACATTTTACATTTATCATAATTAAGCTTAAGGCCAGATTGCTGTGAAAATATGTCCAAAAGATTAAGAAGGTTCCGCAAACAATGAGGGAAAAATGTTATCTTTGTGAATCAGCCTTTTCTGACATGAACTTCATCAAGAACAAACACAGAACACGCCTCACTGATGCACATCTGCAAGACTCACTCAGAGTTGCAGTGTCAAGTTACACACCAGAGTACAACACACTAGTTAACAGCATGCAATGCCAGGCTTCCCACTAACTGACAAAGAAACAGATAACAGATTTGGTGTCCAGTTCAAAGTGTGACATGATTTAAAAATTTGAGAGTTGACTTTTGTATTTTACATGAGTTATTATTTGTACAAACATGGTGCAAAGTAATTCATGATTTGTTAAAAAATGTTAGTGGCTAGCTAGTTAAAATGGGATATTGTGATTTCACAAAACTGTCTTAGAAGTGATCATTTGAAAAATGTGCACTTAGAGAAAATATAAAAATAAAGTGTTGCATATTGATATTTATCTGTTTCTATATATATTTATTGTGAGGAATCATTAAGATGATCAGTGTTTCCACAAAGATAAATATCATTAATTATTAATAATAACAGAGTTAAAGGTAAATTGAGCAAATTGGCTACTTCTGGCAATTTATTTAAGTGTGTATCTAACTGGTAGCCCTTCGCATTAATCAGTACCCAATAAGTAGCCCTTGGTTTCAAAAAGGTTGGTGACCCCTGTACTAGAGGAAGGTGGAGAATGTCCCCATGTTGTATGTGCTGCCTACTAGAAGAAGGTGGCACCCGCTGCCCGTGTTTTTAAAAACCTGCATTTGTCTTTCCTTCTCCTCCATTGGCGTGGTGTTGTGTGTCTGTGGCGGTCCTTCATCCAGTGCTGGGATTTGACAATCTTCCTTGGTGGGGGACGCTGCTCATCTCACTGGGCTGTGCACTGCTGACGGCCATCGTGGTTTGGTTCATAGTCTGCCCTCATCTGAAGAAGAAGATCCAACGTAAGTTTATTTTTCTTTTCTTTTGAACACGTTTACTTTGTGTGTGTGTGTGTGTGTGTGTGTGTGTGTGTGTATATATGTATATATACGGTACAGGCCCAAAGTTTAAGTTTTAAGAACACTTTTTACCCGAGAGCAATAGTGTTGCTGAACACAAGACAAGAATGACTGCATGTGAGCTGTGTGCTTGCTATTTTTATGTATTTATCTACACTACCGTTCAAAAGTTTGGGGTCACCCAAACAATTTAGTGAAATAGCCTTCATTTCTAAGAACAAGAATAGACTGTCGAGTTTCAGATGAAAGTTCTCTTTTTCTGGCCATTTTGAGCGTTTAATTGACCCCACAAATGTGATGCTCCAGAAACTCAATCTGCTCAAAGGAAGGTCAGTTTTGTAGCTTCTGTAACGAGCTAAACTGTTTTCAGATGTGTGAACATGATTGCACAAGGGTTTTCTAATCATCAATTAGCCTTCTGAGCCAATGAGCAAACACATTGTACCATTAGAACACTGGAGTGATAGTTGCTGGAAATGGGCCTTTATACACCTATGTAGATATTAGGGATGTCCAATAATATTGGCCTGCCGATATTATCGGCCGATAAATGCGTTAAAATGTAATATCGGAAATGATCGGTATCGGTTTTTTTATTATCTGTATCGTTTTTTTGTGTTTTTTTTTATTAAATCAACATAAAAAACACAAGATACACTTACAATTAGTGCACCAACCCAAAAAACCTCCCTCCCCCATTTACACTCATTCACACAAAAGGGTTGTTTCTTTCTGTTATTAATATTCTGGTTCCTACATTATATATCAATATATATCAATACAGTCTGCAAGGGATACAGTCCGTAAGCACACATGATTGTGCGTGCTGCTGGTCCACTAATAGTACTAACCTTTAACAGTTAATTTTACTCATTTTCATTAATTACTAGTTTCTATGTAACTGTTTTTATATTGTTTTACTTTCTTTTTTATTCAAGAAAACGTTTTTAATTTAGTTATCTTATTTTATTATTTTTTTTTAAAAAGTACCTTATCTTCACCATACATGGTTGTCCAAATTAGGCATAATAATGTGTTAATTCCACGACTGCATACATCGGTTGATATCGGTATCGGTTGATATCGGTATCGGTAATTAAAGAGTTGGACAATATCGGAATATCGGATATCGGCAAAAAGCCATTATCGGACATCCCTAGTAGATATTGCACCAAAAAGCAGACATTTGCAGCTAGAATAGTCATTTAGCACATTAGCAATGTATAGAGTGTATTTCTTTCAAGTTAAGACTAGTTTAAAGTTATCTTCATTGAAAAGTACAGTGCTTTTCCTTCAAAAATAAGGACATTTCAATGTGACCCCAAACTTTTGAACGGTAGTGTATATTCTTATGTGTTATTATGAATTTGCACTAAATTGGTTTTGCTTACAATTTAGTTGTACAATGACAATAAAGAGATATTCTATTCTAAGTTTGGACACACCTTCTCATTCAAGGTGTTTTCTTTATTTTCATGACTATTTACATTGTAGATTGTCACTGAAGGCATCAAAACTATGAATGAACACATGTGGAGTTATGTACTTCACAAAAAAAGGGGAAATAACTGAAAACATGTTTTATATTCTAGTTTCTTCAAAATAGCCACCCTTTGCTCTGTATACTACTTTGCACACTCTCGGCATTCTCTCAAAAGGTTGGCTATTTTCAATATAAAACACCTTTTTTTGTTAACTGAAAAGGTGTTTCATATTCAAAATAGCCCCCCTTTCGAGAGAATGCCAAGAGTGTGCAAAGTAGTAATCCGAGCAAAGGGTGGCTATTTTGAAGAAACTTGAATACAAAACATGTTTTCAGTTATTTCACCTTTTTTTTAGTTAAGTACATAACTCCACATGTGTTCATTCATAGTTTTGATGTGACAATCTACAACAGGGGTGGGCAATTAATTTTTACCGGGGGCTGCATGAGCAACCCGAGCACTGCTGGAGGGCCACACTGACAATATTTCAATTAAATTTTGCTCAAATTATTTTTGATATACCGTAAGATAGATAATAATAATAATAATATTTTCATTTAACCTAACTTATCTTTATACAAAAGCAGATGGCTTTTGATGGTTTTATTTTTAACACTTTCTTACACAACACTTCCTGATGTATATTACAATACAAAAATTTCAATTTCTGTCACTTTATCCTGCATCCTCTTTGTTGTAAAACCTTTATTTAACCAGATAAGAAAACGTTGTGAACGTAGCACGCCTGTAAGGTGATTGGCGAAGAAGGAGGAAGCGTTGCTGTTGCGGAAATGAGGAGTGAGGATTGGTTTTCCTTTTGGAAAGAACGAGATAAGTTGAGCTGTGTTAGTATAGCATGCTCAATAAAAGTTTAAAAAGTGCATCAGACTTGGTGTGCACTTCTTCTGGACGCTACAATTGATGTCAGAAGTGGGATGAAATGCCTCCCAGTTCGCCTTGCCATCAAACCTGGGAGTCTTCATTGAGGGCGGAATTCCCCCCGTGGCAAGCAGCGTGGCTGCACCTGTAAACGCTCTCTCTCTCTCTCTCTCTCTCTCTCTCTTTGCGGCGAGCTCCTCACGTGGCACGTACCTCCCGATGACGTAGCACACAAACAGTGCAGTATGCGCAAAGTTTTACTTCTGCCACCAATTGTAGCGTCCAGAAGAAGTGCACATCAAGTCTGACGCTCTTTTTAAACTTTTATTGAGCAAGCTATACTAACACAGCTCAACATATCTCGTTCCTTCCACACGCACGTCTCCTCACTCCTCATTTACGCAACTGAAGAAGACAACATCTACTTCAGCAGGTCGTTACACTATATTCTTTAAACACAGCAACGTGTGTACCACAAATAAGCACACAGCTTTACCTTTACTTGTCTTGTTGAAAACACGCCATTCGTCATCAACTTTTCTCTTTTTAGCGGGCATCACTTGTCGCTGTGCGCCTTCCCTCACAGGACATACGCACATATAACACTTTTCAAAATAAAAGCAGCACAGTTGTATTGCACGCACGACAAAGATGTTTTTTTAAATTTATTTTGTAATTTGAGATTGCCGCTGCGCGCACGAGCATACGTCCACACGGAAGTAATACAAATAACGCTTTTCAAAACAAAAGCAGCACCGTTGTATTGCACACTCGAAATAGATGCTTTTTAAAATGTATTTTGTAATTTATAATTGGCCTCACGCGGGCCGGACAGGGACGTACAAAGGGCCGGATGCGGGCCGCACAATGCCCAGGTCTGATCTACAATGTAAAGAAAACCCATTGAATGAGAATGCATGTCCAAACTTTTGGCCTGTACTTAAAGGTGTAACGGTACGTGTATTTGTATTGAACCGTTTCGGTACGGGGGTTCCGGTTCAGTTCGGAGGTGTACCGAACGAGTTTCCACACGGACATATTAAGTAGCGTAACGCACGTTGTGTAAACAATGCACACCGAGGCACAACACACGGCATGCTAGCAGCTAACAGGCTAGGATAGACTGACCATACGTCCTCTTTTCACCGGACATGTCCTCTTTTGCGGAGCTGTCAGGGCGGAGTCAAATGTCCGGCATTTTGAGTTAGGGTTGCGTGTATTTTCAATGTACGTTCAGGGTTAAGAAGGGGTTGAAAACAAAACAAATTGTGTGCGCAGCAGCATTGGTGAGGGAGGGGCAGAGACAGAGAGAGAGAGAGAGTTATGATAAACGCGCATGCGTCGCCAGGCTCTGCTTTTTATCCATAGATTTAATTTTTTATTATCTATAGCAGTGGTGTCAAAAGTGTGCCCCCCGGAGGCCATTTGCGGCCCACAGCTAATGTTTGAAAGGCCCACGGCACATTCTAAAAATACTATTAAAATAAACAAAAACATAACAAAAGTGAAATAAAGGTTAAATGTAATTTAGAAAAAGTTGCAATGTTGACTAATAAAACAAAGCTCTTTTTTTCCCTTAAAACTGTCATTGCTCAAAACATAATATTGAATCAAAATTAATATTATGAATTATTGACCTATCCAAGGTTCCGATTACTTCACATCAAATATTCCACTAAGAAAAATATTTTTGGTGGAAGATTTTGCAAATTTGGTAAATAAATAACCCAAAAATGTATATTTTGTTGTTTTCTTACTGTACCGAAAATGAACCGAACCGTGACCTCTAAACCGAGGTACGTACCGAACCGAAATGTTTTGTGTGCCGTTACACCCCTACCTGTACTCTATATTATATTATACAAAATACTAGGGATGTCCGATAAATGCGTTAAAATGTAATATCGGAAATTATCGGTATCGTTTTTTTAATTATCTATCATTTTTTATTTTTTTATTTTTTTTTAATTAAATCAACATAAAAAACACAAGGTACACTTACAATTAGTGCACCAACCCAAAAAATCTCCCTCCCCCCGTTTCTTTCTGTTATTAATATTGTGGTTCCTACATTATATATCAATATATATCAATACAGTCTGCAAGGGATACAGTCCGTAAGCACACATGATTGTGCGTGCTGCTGCTCCACTAATAGTACTAACCTTTAACAGTTCATTTTACTCATTTTCATTAATTACTAGTTTCTATGTAACTGTTTTTATATTGTTTTACTTTTTTATTCAAGAAAATGTTTAATTTAGTTATCTTATTTTTTTTTTATTTTTAAAAAGTACCTTATCTTCACCATACCTGGTTGTCCAAATTAGGCATAATAATGTGTTAATTCCACGACTGCATATATTGGTTGATATCGGTGTCGGTTGATATCGGTATCTGTAATTAAAGAGTTGGACAATATCAGATATCGGCAAAAAGCCATTATCGGACATCCCTACAAAATACTATTTGGGTCACGGCAATCCGCTAATTGGCCTTTTTAACATGCCCGTCTAAAACAAGTCCTGGTTGACTCAAAGGCGTTGACACGACATTTGCAGGAGTGTGCGGCGAGGGGCCTGCTGGTCACTGACCGCCACAGCTCCGGTCGTGACCGGTTGGGATGATGCAATGTGGCCAACTGGTCTGAACGCTCCACGGATTATCTCTCTCACACACACAAAGAAAGAATATTAGGAGTCTGCTTCACCTTGACTCCACAAACGTAACGAGTTTGTGTTCAAAGTTTCTTATCTATTTAGTTTGATCCTTCATTTCCCTCCCCTGAAAGACACTCTTAGAAGCTCCTGGCACTTGCAGCTGTCTGTGTATGTTCGCACGAGGGTCAAGCAATTTCTCACTGCCTCCTTCTTTTCCAGGAGACATGAAGTCTTCTAGCCCCTCAGAGAGCCCCCTGATGAAGGAGACCGAGGCTCACTCTCCCATCCTGAAGCAGACCAGCAAGGAGGCGTCCGCCCTGGCAACGCCGCCTGTCAATCAGAGCCCAGCAGCTCAGCCCGCTGCAGACGAGCGCCGCGTGGCGTTTGACATCGGAGACTGTGACGACGGCGACGTGGTCAAAGAGCGGCGTGTGGCGTTCGACATCGGAGAGTCGGATGAAACGGACGAGAGCAGCACAAATGATGGTAAGTTAATTCATAGTTTTTTTCAGAGATGTCCGATAATGGCTTTTTTGCCGATATTGTCCAACTCTTAATGACCTATTCCGATATATACAGACGTGGAATTAACACATTATTATGCCTACTTTTGTTGTGATGCCCCGCTGGATGCATTAAAGACCTACTGAAATGAAATGTTTTTATTTAAACGGGGATAGCAGATCCATTCTATGTGTCATACGTGATCATTTCGCGATATTGCCATATTTTTGCTGAAAGGATTTAGTAGAGAACATCGACGATAAAGTTCGCAACTTTTGGTCGCTGATAAAAAAAAAAGCCTTGCCTGTACCGGAAGTAGCGTGACGTCACAGGTTGAAAGGCTCCTCACATTTCCCCATTGTTTACACCAGCAGCGAGAGCGATTCGGACCGAGAAAGTGACGATTACTCCATTAATTTGAGCCAGGATGAAAGATTCATGGATGAGGAATGTGAGAGTGAAGGACTAGAGTGCAGTGCAGGACGTATCTTTTTTCGCTCTGACCGTAACTTAGGTACAAGGGTTCATTGGATTCCACACTTTCTCCTTTTTCTATTGTGGATCACGGATTTGTATTTCAAACCACCTGGGATACTATATCCTCTTGAAAATGAGAGTCGAGAACGCGAAATGGACATTCACAGTGACTTTTATCTCCACGACAATACATCAGTGAAGCACTTTAGCTACGGAGCTAACGTGATAGCATCGGGCTTAATTGCAGATAGAAACAAAAGAAATAAACCCCTGACTGGAAGGATAGACAGAAGATCAACAATACTATTAAACCATGGACATGTAACTACACGGTTAATGCTGTCCAGCCTGGCGAAGCTTAACAATGCTGTTGCTAACGACGCCATTGAAGCTAATTTAGCTACGGGACCTCACAGAGCTATGCTAAAAACATTAGCTATCCACCTACGCCAGCCAGCCCTCATCTGCTCATCAACACCCGTGCTCACCTGCGTTCCAGCTGCGTCCCGGAAGAGTTAGTGCTGCAAGGGGTTCTGGGTATTTGTTCTGTTGTGTTTATGTTGTGTTACGGTGCGGATGTTCTCCCGAAATGTGTTTTGTCATTCTTGTTTGGCGTGGGTTCACAGTGTTAAAGTTCTTTATACGGCCACCCTCAGTGTGACCTGTATGGCTGTTGACCAAGTATGCCTTGCATTCACCTGTGTGTGTGAAAAGCCGTAGATATTATGTGACTGGGCCGGCACGCAAAGGCAGTGCCTTTAAGGTTTACTCCCTACGGCCGTGTACACAGCGGCGTTTTAAAAAGTAATACATTTTACTTTATGAAACCGATACCGATAATTTCCGATATCACATTTTAAGGCATTTATCGGCCGATAATATCTGCAGTCCGATATCGGACATCTCTAGTTTTTTTTAACTGGGTGGACCGTCCTCATTTTGACTATTTTTCCCCCTGCAGTTCCCAAACAAGTCCAGTCCAACAACCACATAAACGCCCCCCACCAAGCCCAGTTCAACCAGCGGCCCCCACAGGTGCCGAGTAACGGCTACAGCCAGTACCACACGGTCCACAAGGACTCTGGCCTCTACAAGGACCTCCTGCACAAGCTCCACCTGGCCAAGGTGGGCGACTGCATGGGCGAGGGCGGCGAGCGGCCAATCCGGCGCAACAACAGCTACACCTCCTACACCATGGCCATCATCGGCATGCACGCCGACTTCAGGCACAAAGACGGCGACCCCCAGGAAGGTGAGAAGAGCGGCCAGGACAAAAAGCGCGTGCGCATGGACAGCTACACCAGCTACTGCAACGCCGTGGCCGAGCACGGTGCACCCGAAGGCGTTGGGGAGGGCGATGTGACGCTGGACATGGGGAAGGAGGACGCCCACAGCACCCAGAGCTCGCTGGACGAGGACGGCCTCGAAGCGGACAAACCCGAAGTCTCCGTGCTCTTCCAGTTCCTGCAAATTCTCACCGCCTGCTTCGGATCCTTCGCTCACGGAGGAAACGACGTCAGGTAAGCAGATATGTCACATGTCTCTCCCCCTCCCCTGTGGATCCTGCTCTAAATACTTAAAAAGTTAGCAAACATTTAAGATATTACTTAATAACTTACACATTTTCTTTCATGTATTTTTTTTACATTTGTGTACCAAATTTGGTGGTTGTTGAGCAAAAACCCCAAGGTACAATAGGTCTTTTTGTAGAACTGTGTGAGAAATTTCAAGTTAATACGAATGACCTACAGTGTTTCCGATAAACTGCCAAGATACCTGTGGCGGTGGGGGCGTGGCTATGGGCGTGGTCACCATGACATCGAATAATTTGCATAATGTACTACAATGATTTGATTTTCTCTAAAAAGGCTCAAAAAATGTTTACTTACTAATTAATAACAGTTTTGTTTTAAACGTCCATCCATCCATTTTACAATATAATTACAACACTTTATGTACATATTTATATACAGATTTGAACAATAAGTTATTCACTGAAATATATTTATTAATTGTGGTTCTTATAAAATATAAAAGCTAAAATGTCTCAAAGCTCTGCCCCTTTAATTAGTGCATACTAAATAATTTAACTTTAGCCTACTACTACAACCATATTATTTACCAGCAACATAAAGTGAAACAGAGGCAGAGGTGTCCTGCCACAGTCAGTAACAAATAAACAGAAAACAGTAGTGGTGGTAGATAGACACAGAGCTTCATCAAACATCTGATCCACTGAACAAAGAGCTCCAAAAATCTTGAACTTTAGACTGCCATCAGTTTTACTCCCTACACTTAACCATGTGTTTCCTACTGCCTGCAGACTTTGCACCCTTTGTTATGTACACATGTTGTGTTTCTAATATAAATACATTTAATAAAGTCAAATACAAATAAGGCAACAAGAGAAGTATCCTACACTTCTCTTTTGTAAAGTCAATCTGAACAGCCGATATGGGCATCTACATCAACTATATGATTTGCCTGAGAAGTTGGAGAGGACAAAAAAAAAAAAAAAACCAACAGGAAGTTGGCAATTTCCCATTTTAGACAAAAATGTACTAAAAACACTGCTTTTTACGTCTTTGACCTCTAATTTGACCCCCTTAAAATACTTCAAAACTCACCAAACTTCTCACACACATCGGGACTGGTGGAAATTGCGATCTAAAAAAAAAAACAAACCCCAAAACTCAAAATTGTGCTCTACATAATTTTTGAATAAAACAGAGGAAAACTCAGACAAAACTACTTTTAACTTCCGGTAGGAACGTCTTAGAGACATGAAACAAATACCTCTATGTAGGTCTCACCTAGACCTACATTTCATAGATTGACATCCTTCATCAAAAATCAACAGGAAGTTTGCTATTCCTCCTTCAAAACAACATTTTTGTTACAAACGGTCACCAAACATCAAACGTTATCTCCTCTGAGCGCGTTTGTCGTTTCGGCTTCAAACTGCTACAGGAGAGAGATTGAACCCTTCTGATTAAAAGTTGACGAAAGAGTTGTGATTAGTGCTACCGTTTTGATTTTACGAGCCTTCAAAGACCCGCAGCACTGATGCTGCTCCGGTGCCAAAAATGACAACAAAAATGCAATTAGACCTTCTTTGTCCTCAATACACACAATAGCCTATAATGACAATGTGAACTCAGACACAACTTCCTCTAACTCCCAGTACCAATATCGGAGAGACACGAAACAAAAACCTCTATGTAGGTCTCACTCAGGACTACCACTGGACAAAAGTATTGGGACACCTAGGACTAGCACCTGCCAAAAAGCGGACCCGACCAACGCTGCTTGCAGCTTTAATTATTATTCTTTCTTTATTATTATTCCGCAGCTTTGCGCACTACTTTGCCCCCCTTAACATGCTTCAAACCTCACCAAATTTTATACACACATACAAAAACTGTGACGGCACATTTTAGTACAAAAACCAAACCCCAAAAATCAAAAATGCGCTCTAGCGCCCCCTAGGAAAAAAATAAAACAAACTGCCTGTAACTCCCACTAGGAAGGTCGTAGAGACATGAAACAAAAACCTGTATGTAGGTCTTACTTAGACCTACAATTCATAATTTCACATCTTCGGGCTAAAACCAACAGGAAGTTGGCAATTTCCCCTTCAAGACAAAAAAATTTGATTATTGTTTCTCAGCTGTTTGTACATGTTGCAGTTTATAAATAAAGGTTGTTTTTTTTTTTAAATAGCCTCTGCGCATGCGCATAATTTCACATCTTCAGGCTAAAACCAACAGGAAGTTGGCAATTTCCCCTTCAAGACAAACAATTTTGATTGTTTCTCAGCTGTTTGTACATGTTGCAGTTTATAAATAAAGGTTGTTTTTTTTTAAATAGCCTCTGCGCATGCGCATAGCATAGATCCAACGAATCGATGACTAAATTAATCGCCAACTATTGTGATAATGTATTAGTTGTTGCAGCCCTAATGAGCAGTGACTGCATGTGAAGTAAACAGGCTACAGCAGATGCTTACTTATTGCATAAATAACATTATGGAAAAAATGTGTAACTGCCAATAAAGAGGACTTCAAGGGGTGCCTTGAGGAACGCCTTCGTTATGTAAATCACTAGTTTGTTCTATGTTTGCTAGCAAGGATTAGCGCTCCCAAGTTCTTCTTCACAACAGAAGCTCTCTGCTGTTTTAGGAATTTGCTGCAAATATGTTTTGAACAGATGGCCAGTTGCAAACAGCCCCGCTACCTCCTGAGTGTTTGTATTTTTGTTTGTGCAGTAACGCCATCGGACCGTTGGTGGCGCTCTGGCTGGTTTACAACAGCGGTAGCGTGGACTCCAATGAACAGACGCCCACTTGGCTGCTGCTCTACGGAGGTGTGGGCATCTGCATGGGTCTGTGGGTGTGGGGGCGCAGAGTGATCCAGACCATGGGCAGGGACCTCACTCCCATCACCCCCTCAAGGTACACACCCATGTTACTCACTTATATACACACATTACACACACACACGCCAGCCAACCAGACTTGGCACTGACCTCAGCCTTGTTTTGCTTGCCCCGCAGTGGTTTCAGCATCGAGTTGGCCTCGGCTCTGACTGTGGTGGTTGCGTCTAACATCGGCCTGCCGGTCTCCACCACCCACTGCAAGGTAGGCCCCCGTGATGTCCAACAGGAAGTGCGCCAGACGTTAAAGGCCTACTGAAATGACATTTTTTTATTTAAACGGGAATAGCAGATCCATTCTATGTGTCATACTTGATCATTTCGCGATATTGCCATATTTTTGCTGAAAGGATTGAGTAGAGAAAATCGACGATAAAGTTCGCAACTTTTGCTCGCTGATTAAAAAAAAAAGCCTTGCCTGTACCGGAAGTAGCGTGACGTCACAGGAGCTAGTATTCCTCACAATTCCCCGTTGTTTACAATGGAGCGAGAGAGATTCGGACCGAGAAAGTGACGATTACCCCATTAATTTGAGCGAGGATGAAAGATTCGTAGATGAGGAACGTTACAGTGAAGGACTAGAGTGCAGTGCAGGACGTATCTTTTGTCGCTCTGACCGTAACTTAGGTACAAGCTGGCTCATTGGATTCCACACTCTCTCCTTTTTCTATTGTGGATCACGGATTTGTATTTTAAACCACCTCGGATACTATATCCTCTTGAAAATGAGAGTCGAGCACGCGAAATGGACATTCACAGTGACTGAACATGTAAATACACGATTAATAATATTCAGCTTTTCGAAGCTAAAAAAACAGAAGCTAACCTAGCTACGTAGCCAACGTGATAGCATAGCAGTCTCAAATGCAGATAGAAACAACATTTTTAAAAAAAACCTGACTGGATGGATAGACAGAAGATCAATAATACTATTAAACCATGAACATGTAAATACACGATTAATAATATTCAGCTTGGCGAAGCTAAAAAAATAGAAGCTAACCTAGCTACGTAGCCAACGTGATAGCATAGCAGTCTCAAATGCAGATAGAAACTAAATTTAAAAAAAAACCTGACTGGATGGATAGACAGAAGATCAATAATACTATTAAACCATGAACATGTAAATACACGATTAATAATATTCAGCTTTTCGAAGCTAAAAAAACAGAAGCTAACTTAGATGCGGCGGCGGGCTTACTCACTGTAGTGCGTCTGCTATCCTGCTCAAAACACAACACAACCTCCTGGTGTTGGTGTTGCTGTAGTCCGCCGCTCCACCGATCGCACCTACAACTTTCTTCTTTGCAGTCTCCATTGTCCATTAAACAAATTGCAAAAGATTCACCAACACAGACGTCCAGAATACTGTGGAATTTTGTGGAAGAAAACAGGTATTTGGTCGCTAGTAGTGGCTTTCAGTAGGCCTTTAAGTCTTAGAAACGTACCAGTCGTTGACCGCAGACGGTTTGCAGGTGGGCTCGGTGGTGGCCGTGGGGTGGCTGCGCTCCAAGAAGGCGGTGGACTGGCGTCTGTTCCGCAACATCTTCATGGCGTGGTTCGTGACCGTGCCCATCTCGGGCCTGATCAGCGCCGCCATCATGGCCATCTTCATCTACGGCATCATATGAGGCCTGCACACACGCCCCCAAGCACGGGGAGGGGAGAAGACAACCGCTCCATGCGCACCCAGAGAAGAGTGGAGTCGGGTGGGGTTAATATTTATCGCTTACCTCAAGTCCACCACTTTTACAAAAGAAAAAAAAATGTGATGGGACCTTTTGGAATGTCGTCATGTAAATGTTTCATTTGGGCCTCCCGTTACTTTTCTTCTGACTTCTTCTCATTCGGAGTCTAAAGGCTTACTTGTTCTAATACAAGCTCCTTTTTTATTTTGCTGTAACATCTTTTTGTTAGAAAAAGAACAAAATGCAGTATTAGACTTAAATATAAAAGAAAGGTTACTATTGTTCACTACACTTAGGGATAGAAACAGTATTTATACACAACCATGACATCATATATTGGCTCAACAAGTAAAAAAAGACCAAATTTGGCTCTTTTAGGCACTATAACAAACATCCGTGCAGATATCCGAGACTGAATAAATGTTACTTGACCTTTTAAAAAAATGATGTGAATGTGCTGAACTCCTGTTTAAACTTGAGCGTGTCGTCAATGTGGCTGGTTGGATGCTCGCAGCCTCCTGCTGAGTTCACCTCATCGCTGCAAGGCTCCTTCCTGCAGGACGTTGACTGGTTTGCTTCTTTCGTTTCTTGGCTTTCCGGCCACCTCGCAGGTGAATAAATAAGCCAGCGGGTCTGCTGAGTGTGTGTTTGGAGTAGAAGTGTTGCAGAAGTAAACGGCATATCACACCTGTAGACCATGTAGCTGCCTTAACTCTCTTATTTGCCCTTTAGGTACCAAAGAATAGGTTTTTTTAATTTTATTTTTTAATACAAATGCATAACATAAAAATTCAATAAAAACTGAAAAAACAACACCATTGTTGCCTGTTTTGTTTAAAATGTACATTTGTGTTAACAGGACTGAAATATCTGTACATTTGTGTGGCTATTTGACAGAACAAATATATAAATGTCGGCATTGGACATTCATGTTTTGTAATATGTTTGCCATAAATGAATTATAACGAGATGTCCGATATTATCGGCCGATAAATGCGTTAAAATGTAATATCGGAAATTATCGGTATCGTTTTTTTTTATTATCAGTATCGTTTTTTTTAAAATTTTTATTAAATCCACATAAAAACACAAGATACACTTACAATTAGTGCACCAACCCAAAAAACCTCCCTCCCCCCATTTACACTCATTCACACAAAAGGGTTGTTTCTTTCTGTTATTAATATTCTGGTTCCTACATTATATATCAATATATATCAATACAGTCTGCAAGGGATACAGTCCGTAAGCACACATGATTGTGCGTGCTGCTGGTCCACTAATACTAACCTTTAACAGTTAATTTTACAAATTTTCATTAATTACTAGTTTCTATGTAACTGTTTTTATATTGTTGTACTTTCTTTTTTATTCAAGAAAATGTTTTTAATTTATTTATCTTATTTTATTTGATTCATTTTTTAAAAAAGTACCTTATCTTCACCATACCTGGTTGTCCAAATTAGGCATAATAATGGGTTAATTCCACGACTGCATATATCGGTTGATATCGGTATCTGTAATTAAAGAGTTGGACAATATCGGCATATCGGCAAAAAGCCATTATCGGACATCCCTAATTATAACTGATCAAATTGTGATATACTTAGTTTGCATGCAAGTCTGGGGGTAAAAACTGCACTGCAAAAACAAATCTAAGTAAGATTAAATATCTCTAAGGGGATATTTGCTTATTTTCTGTCTGATAAGATCATTCTTCTCACTAAGCAGATTTTATGTTAGAGTGTTTTACTTGTTTTAAGTGTTTTGGTCCTAAATGATCTCAGTAAGATATTACAGCTTGTTGCTGAGGTTTTATGTCAAGATAATGGCACGAGCATTTACTTCATTTAAGAATATTTTTCAACATGTTGAGCAAAAAGGTCTTTTTTTTTTTTCCTGCCAAGAAAAGTGCACTTGTTATTAGTAAGAATATACTTATTTTAAGCTATTTTTGGGTTCATTGAGGTTAGCTAATTTTACTTGTTTTGGAAAGTCTTGACGAGCCGAATTTTCTTGTTCTATTGGCAGATAATTTTGCTTAGTTCAAATAAAATACCCCTAATTTTTGTAATTTTTAGGGCCCGCACAGCCCATTGTCAAAGGAATCCCAAAGGGAGTCCTTTGACAATGGGACGAAAGGACCTACTGAATTTGTAAGGTTTTATTATTATTATTATTCTTTATTTTTCCGCAGCTTTGCGCACTACTTTGCCCCCCTTAACATGCTTCAAAACTCACCAAATTTTACACACACATCAAAAAACGCGTACACAACACTTTAGTCAAAAAACCAAACCCCAAAAATCCAAATTGCGCTCTGACGCCCCCTAGGAAGAAACACAAAACAAACTGCCTGTAACTCCCACTAGGAAGGTCGTAGAGACATGAAACAAAAACTTCTATGTAGGTCTCACTTAGACCTACATTTCATAATTTAACATCCTCGGGCAAAAACCAACAGGAAGTTGGCAAATCCCCCTTCAAGACAAAATTGTACTAAAAACACTCATTTTTGCCTCTTTGAGCTGTAATTTGACCCCCTTAAAATACTTCAAAACTCACCAAACTTTTCACACACATCAGGACTGGCGGAAATTGCGATCTAATAAAAAAACCAAACCCCAAAACGCAAAATTGCGCTCTAGCGCAATTTTTGAATAAAACACACCTCAGAGGAAAACACAGACAAAACTGCTTGTAACTTCCGGTAGGAACATCTTAGAGACATGAAACAAAAACCTCTATGTAGGTCTCACCTAGACCTACATTTCATAGATTGACATCTTTCAGCAAAAATCAACAGGAAGTTTGCAATCCCTCCTTCAAAACAAAATTTTTGTTAAAACCGGTCACCAAACATCAAACATGATCTCCTCTGAGCGCGTTTTCTCATTTCGGCTTCAAACTACTACAGGAGAGAGATTGAACCCGTCTGATTGACGGATACTCAAAGAGTTTGGATAAGTGCTACGGTTTTGATTTTACGAGCCTTCAAAGAAAAGAACCACTGTGCCGCAGCACCTAGGAAAAAAACACAGACACAACTTCCTCTAAGTCCCAGTACGAATATCGTAGAGACATGAAACAAAAACCTCTATGTAGGTCTGACTTAGAGCTAGATTTCATACACTGACCACTTAGGACTAGCACCTGCCAAATATGCGGGCCCGACCAACGCTGCTTGCAGTTTTAATTTTTCTTGTTTTTGAACATTGACTTTTTGCAGTGTGCGTAGCTCATATTTGTGTTTGCCTAAATGAGCACATTTAATTAAAAGGGGACAAATGTGCCGACAAAACAGTGAATTCACCCGCAGCACCAGTATTCACGACACTTGATAAGTGGACCACTTGCCTTTTATTAACAATCCGTCCATAATATTGATTTGCAGCGGTGTTCTGCCATGTTGTCGCTCCACTTGTCTTTTCTCACTGAAGCACATCTAGGGAGGAAAAAAACAAGACAAAAGCAGTCAAATTCCCAGCACTGGGAAGCTAGTTGTCTAATTCAGTGATTTTCAACCTTTTTTGAGTAAGGCAGGTTTTTTGTGTTGACAAAATGCGGAGGCACACCACCAGCAGACAGCATTGAACAACAAAACTCAGTTGACAGTAAAAAGTCGTCGACGCAATTGTTGGATATGACTTTAAAGCATAACCAAGCATGCATCACTATAGCTCTTGTCTCAAAGTAGGTGTACTGTCACCACCTGTCACATCACGCCCTGACTTATTTTGAGTTTTTTGCTGTTTTCCTGTGTGTAGTGTTTTAGTTCTTGTCTTGTGCTTCTATTTTGGTGTCTTTTTCCCTTTTTTTGGTATGTTCCTGTAGCAGTTTCATGTCTTCCTTTGAGCGATATTTCCCGCATCTACTTTGTTTTTATCCTTCTTCGTGGGGACATTGTCGATTGTCAGTAAGTCTTTGCTGTCGTCCAGCATTCTGTTTTTGTTTACTTTGCAGCCAGTTCAGTTTTAGTTTCGTTCTGCATAGCCTTCCCTACGCTTCAATGCCTTTTCTTAGGGCAGGGGTCACCAACGCGGTGCCCGCGGGCACCAGGTAGCCCGTAAGGACCAGATGAGTAGCCCGCTGGCCTGTTCTAAAAATAGCTCAAATAGCAGCACTTACCAGTGAGCTGCCTCTATTTTTTAAATTTTATTTATTTACTAGCAAGCTGGTCTCGCTTTGCCTGACATTTTTAATTCTAAGAGAGACAAAACTCAAATAGAATTTGAAAATCCAAGAAAATATTTTAAAGACTTGGTCTTCACTTGTTTAAATAAATTCATTATTTTTTTTACTTTGCTTCTTATAACTTTCAGAAAGACAATTTTAGAGAAAAAATACAACCTTAAAAATGATTTTAGGATTTTTAAACACATATACCTTTTTACCTTTTAAATTTCTTCCTCTTCTTTCTTGACAATTTAAATCAATGTTCAAGTAAATTTATTTATTTTTATTGGAAAGAATAATGAATAAATTGTAATTTAATTCTTCATTTTAGCTTCTGTTTTTTCGACGAAGAATATTTGTGAAATATTTCTTCAAACTTATTATGATTAAAATTCAAAAAAATTATTCTTGCAAATCTAGAAAATCTGTAAAATCAAATTTAAATCTTATTTCAAAGTCTTTTGAATTTCTTTTAAAATTTTTGTTCTGGAAAATCTAGAAGAAATAATGATTTGTCTTTGTTAGAAATATAGCTTGGTCCAATTTGTTATATATTCTAACAAAGTGCAGATTGGATTTTAACCTATTTAAAACATGTCATCAAAATTCTAAAATTAATCTTAATCAGGAAAAATTACTAATGATGTTCCATAAATTATTTTTTAAATTTTTTCCAAAAGATTTGAATTGGCTAGTTTTTCTCTTCTTTTTTTCGGTTGAATTTTGAATTTTAAAGAGTCAAAATTGAAGATAAACTATGTTTCAAAATTGAATTGTCATTTTTTTCGTGTTTTCTCCTCTTTTAAACCGTTCACTTAAGTGTAAATATCATTAATTATTAATAATAACATAGAGTTAAAGGTAACTTGAGAAAATTGGCTATTTCTGGCAATTTATTTAGGTGTGTATCAAACTGGTAGCCCTTCGCATTAATCAGTACCCAAGACGTAGCTCTTGCTTTCAAAAAGGTTGGTGACCCCTGTCTTATGGGCACTCACCTTTTGTTTATTTTTGGTTTAAGCATTAGACACCTTTTTACCTGCACCCTGTTTCCGACATCTACAAAGCAATTAGCTACCGGCTGCCACCTACTGATATGGAAGAGTATTACACGGTTACTCTGCCGAGCTCTAGACAGCACCGACACTCAACAACAACACAATTTACAGACTATAATTACCGGTTTGCAAAAAATATTTTTAACCCAAATAGGTGAAATTAGATAATCTCCCACGGCACACCACTAGTGTGGTTGAAAAACACTGGTCTAATTCACTTTCAGTATTGTTCCTTTAAAATGCGACAGTTTCCTGGTATGTGGTGTTTTATTCTCTATATCAGGGCTCACCAACCTTTTTGAAAGCAAGAGCTACTTCTTGGGTAGTGATTAATGCGAAGGGCTACCAGTTTGATACACACTTAAATAAATTGCCAGAAATAGCCAATTTGCTCAATTTACCTTTAACTCTATGTTATTATTAATAATTAATAATATTTACACTTAATTGAACGGTTTAAAAGAGGAGAAAACACCAAAAAAATGACAATTAAATTTTGAAACATAGTTTATCTTCAATTTCAACTCTTTAAAATTCAAAATTCAACCGAAAAAAAGAAGAGAAAAACTAGCTAATTCGAATGTTTTTGAAAAAATTAAAAAAAAGAATTTATGGAACATTATTAGTAATTTTTCCTGATTAAGATTAATTTTAGAATTTTGATGACATGTTTTAAATAGGTTAAAATCCAATCTGCACTTTGTTAGAATATATAACAAATTGGACCAAGCTATATTTCTAACAAAGACAAATCATTATTTCTTCTAGATTTTCCAGAATTTTTTTTTTAAA
>NC_084751.1:11030477-11130477 GCF_033978785.1 Entelurus aequoreus
GTGGTGTTACTGTAGTGCAGTGTTACGTAGTGTAGGGTGGTCTTACTGTAGTGTATGGTGGTGTTACTATAGTGCAGTGTTACGTAGTGCAGGGTGGTGTTACTATAGTGCAGTGTTACGTAGTGCAGGGTGGTGTTACTGTAGTGCAGTGTTACGTAGTGCAGGGTGGTGTTACTGTAGTGCAGTGTTACGTAGTGCAGGGTGGTGTTACTGTAGTGCAGTGTTACGTAGTGCAGGGTGGTGTTACTGTAATGCAGTGTTACGTAGTGCAGGGTGGTCTTACTGTAGTGTAGGGTGGTGTTACTGTAGTGCAGGGTGGTGTTACTGTAGTGCAGTGTTACGTAGTGTAGGGTGGTCTTACTGTAGTGTAGGGTGGTGTTACTGTAGTGCAGGGTGGTGTTACTGTAGTGCAGTGTTACGTAGTGTAGGGTGGTCTTACTGTAGTGTATGGTGGTGTTACTATAGTGCAGTGTTACGTAGTGCAGGGTGGTGTTACTGTAGTGCAGTGGTACGTAGTGCAGGGTGGTGTTACTGTAGTGTGATATTACACATTGCAGTGGTAAACCGGTGTTACACACTGGAATGCTGTGTTAGGCACTGTACTTTAGTTCACACAATGTATTGTTAAGCACTGCTATGCGGTGTTGCGTGCTAAAGTGTGGTGTTGCGCACACCAACACTTATTAGAGGTAGTGGGTGTGTTCCTAATGTAGTGGCTTATTACCTGAAGAGCTGTTTGAATCCTGCTGTGGCTCTGCAAGCAGACAACAGCCGTAAACACGCTGTGGAATATTCACGGTACATTTTGCAATACAAAAAGAGAGAGCCTCACTGTCTGCCTGCTCGGTGGAGCCAGAGTGTGAACCTACACAAGGCAGTGTGACATTTCTGGGTTAGAAGCTGGCGAGCAATCACGTTGCCATCAGAACTCCAATTGTCTTTCTTACCCTCCACTTCCTCCACTGCTGCTGCTGCTGCTGCTGCGTCAGAAGAAGAGCGCTGCTCTCCTCCTTCCACTGGAAGAAGATCATGTGCCACTATGATGTAATGTTGTGCACGTGTGTGCGTGTTCTCTTGTATTCCTAGCCTTCTTGAGACACGAAGAAGGAAAAGTAGCTTCCATATGAGGAGGTGTGAACAAGTGATGACATAAATCATGGTCCCAATAACATTGCATCTAATAGACAATGTCTCATTTGCACCCCCTGCTGGTGACATCTATCAACATGAGGGTGGTCCCAAAAAGGAGGGATTTTTCAAATTAACTGTGTGTCGCTTTTAAAAGTGCTCCCCCTCTGGTCAACGTCAACATATGAAGTAACAAGTGTGTGTAAAAATTTTAAGTGCTCCACCTCTGGCCAACATATGTAATAATAAGTGTGTGTAAGAAATTGAAATGCGCCCCCTTAGGGCCGAATTTATAAAAAAATAAATAAATAAATAGAGACAAACTGTAATAACTTGAAGTAAATAATGAAGATTAAAAACCAATTACAAAAAAAACATATATTTATTTTTTAATTTAAAAAAAAAAAATTAATTTAAATTTTTTTTTTGTAAACTAAAAGCAGTCTTTTTCTCACAATGTGTCAACTTTTTTCTCACACAATTGGTAACAATTTCTCATATTCTTTCTGTTTCTGTAATTTTGCAATATTTTCTCGTAAAATTATTACTTTTTTATGTAAAATTATTACTTTTTAATGCAAAACGGTGACATTTGTAATGTCAAATTCTGACTTTTATCACAATATTGCCAATTTTTTTGTTGTTCTTGTAAAATAGTGACATTTTTTGAGTAAAATGGTGACTTTTGTCACAATTTCGCCAAGTAAGAATTCCGATTATTACAATACTGCCAAAATGTTAAAAGTTTTCTTATAAAATTGTGACTTTAGTCGGGTAAAATTACGACTCTTTTCATAAAATTGCCAAAAGTTTAAGCTTTTCTTGTAAAATTGCGACTGTTATTGGAGTAAAATTCCAACTTTTATCATAATATCGCACAAATGTTCAGTTTTTCTTGTAAAAATTTTAACTTGCGTTTAGTAAAATTACGACTTTTATTATAATCCTGCCAAAATTCTACGTTTTTGTTGTGAAATTGTGACCTTTTTCTTGTGAAATTCCAACTCATTTTTCACAACAAGCTTTGTTATATTTGCATAGTATGTATATTTTATTAATGTCGTAAATACAAATCTTTATATAAGTCCTAAAGAGGTAGGCATTTTTCGGAGGTCTCAAGAAGGTAACAAATACAAAAATGTGTGTGTGTGCGTAACACTCACCTGATGCATCTTTGACAAGCTGCTCCTCCGCTAAGGACAAACACACCCCGGTTACACAACATATCTTATATTGAGTCTAATTGTGTCAACACTCACCTGCTGCATGGCTGGCTGCCTCCAGGTGTTCTTCCACTGCAAAAATCCAAACACTTGTTACACTTCACACACCACATGATATTTTATTGCTATTACCAGATCCATCCTGAGCAGCTTCTGTTGACACAAGGACAAGAATGAGGTGGAGGCGTGAAGATAATATTTGCGTAAAGATTACAAGGCTCTCACCTAAGTAGCGTTCACCCTCACTCCGCTCCTCTGTAACCATGGTACCGTTCATCTGAGCGGCTTCACTCTTCTGAGCAGCCTCAAACTCCAACTTATCTGAGCGCACACAAAACAACGCACTTATGATTACGAAATGTTCTATTGCACCACCAAAATGTATTTGAAATTAAAAAAGATGAATATGTCATTGAAATGTGAGCTTTGTTTTTTTAATGCAGATTCATTTTTAGGTGCTCAAAAGCAGAGATGTCCGATAATGGCTTTTTTGCCGATATCCGATATTGTCCAACTCGTAATTACCGATTCCGATATCAACTGATTACCGATATATACAGTCGTGGAATTAACACATTATTATGCCTAATTTTGTTGTGATGCCCTGCTGGATGCATTAAACCAGTGTTTTTCAACCTTTTTTGAGCCAAGGCACATTTTTTTAACAAAGAAAATATGGAGGCACACCACCAGCAGAAAAGGTTCAAAAATGAAACTCCACCAGGTCGTCGTGCCTTATTTTGAGTCTGTTGTTGTTTCCCTGTGTGTAGTGCTTTAGTTCCTGTCTTGCGCTGTTATTTTGGTGACTTTTCCTGTTTTGTTGTTTGTTTTCCTGTCGCAGCTTCACGCCTTCCTTTGAGTGCTATTGCCTGACCTGCTTTGTGTTAGCAATCGAGACTATTTTAAGTTGTGGGTACGCTATCCTTCTTTGTGGGGACATTGTTGATTGTCATGTCATGTACGGATGTACTTTGTGGACGCCATCTCCGCTCCACACGCTGTAAGTCTTTGCTGTCGTCCAGCATTCTGTTTTTGTTTACCTTGTCGCAAGTTCAGTTTTGCTTTCGTTTTGCATAGCCATCCCTAAGCTTCAGTGCCTCTTCCTTTCCCTTTTGTTAATTTTTGGTTTAATCATTGCATACCATTTTACCTGCACGCCGCTGTGCTTTGCATATTGGGATCACGACAAACCATCCTCGACACGTTCCGACTTCTATAAAGCAATGAACTACCTGCTGCCACCTACTGACGTGGAGTATTACATGGTTAACCTGCCGAGCTCTACACAGCACAGACACTCGTTAACGGCATAATATTTGCAGATTATAATGATTGACTTGCAAAAAAATGTTTTTTTGGGACCAATTAGGTGAAGTTGCAAAATTTCCCACGGCACACCAGACAATATCTCACGGCACACTAGTGTGCCGCGGCACAGTGGTTGAAAAACACTGCATTAAACAATGTAACAAGGTTTTCCAAAATGAGAGAACAACTTCAACTCAAATTATGGAAAAAAGTGCCAACGTGGCACTGCCATATTTATTATTGAAGTCACAAAGTGCATTATTTTTTTTAACATGCCTCAAAACAGCAGCTTGGAATTTGGGACATGCTCTCTCTGAGATAATCCTGAAACCCACTACAACTATGGGAAATACTATACCATATACCAGACCTGGGCATTCTGCGGCCCGCGGGCCGCATCCAGCCCTTTGTGCGTCCCTGTCCGGCCCGCGTGAGGCCAATTATAAATTACAAAATCAATTTTAAAAAGTATTTATGTCGAGTGTGCAATACAACGGTGCTGCTTTTGTTTTGAAAATCGTTATTTGTATTACTTCCGTGTGGACGTATGCGTGTGCGTGATTGTGAGTGAATGTGAACAGCTGCAATCACAAATTACAAAATAAAGTTGAAAAAACATCTATGTCGTGCGCGCAATACAACTGTGCTGCTTTTATTTTGAAAAGTATTATTTATGGGCGTGTGTCCGTGTGTAACCTGCGAGTGAAGGTGCACATGCAGCGACAAGTGATGCACGGTTTACACCCGAGACACTAAAAAGAGAAAAGTTGATGACGAATGGCGTGTTTTCAACAAGACATGGACTGCCAAGCAACGTTCCCTCTAAGGTGCGTGCCTGCGCAATTGCGCACTGCTCAAACGTCCGCTGCGCGCAGCAAATATATGCCGCGCACCAAATCAAATCCCATCTGAATTCTAAACAAAATAAACATATTTATTCTATGTAATTTTGCAATGCAACTTTGAGTGACAGTGACAACAAGCGGCCCTAACGGTGTTCGTCAACACCGTTCAATTGAACACCGTTCAATTATTGTAACGTCTATAGACGTTACAATAATCGAAGCATCTCGATATATCGAGATGCTTCGAGGCCAGGAATTATATCGATCACTTTATTGAGCAAAACTCTTTATATTCGGCCATAACCACACCAAAAACATGAATAAAACACTTCTATCTCGAAAAACTAGTCATTTTCTGCCGTACAAACCAGGCCAAAACCAACTTGTCATCTGTCACCAACACGCATACCACTAAACCACTGGTGCGTTTATGGCCACACAAAAAGTCGGACAACTCAAACACCACACAAAGTTACACTATGACTCCTCAGTCATACGTGTGCTTATTTTACTGTCATTTATTATTAATGTTAATTTATTTATATTAGTCATGGAATGCTGTTACACACACTATGTTGAAGTATTACTATTATTATTAATTATTATTATTATTATTATTTATCTTACGGTATATATCAAAAATAATATTGAGCAAGATTTAATTGAAATATTGTCGATGTGGCCCTCCAGCAGTGCTCGGGTTGCTCATGCGGCCCCCGGTAAAAATTAATTGCCCACCCCTGCCATATACCATTCTAGACCCATCCCACCCCGGCAACAGCCACTTCGATCGGCTGCCTTCCGGCAGACGTTTCAGAACCATGCGAACCCGCACAAATAGACTCAACAACAGTTTCTACCCCCGGGCCATAACTGCACTAAACGCAGCTGGAATGTAAAAAATAAAAAATAATAATAAATAAATAAAAAATAAAAACTCCCTCACGTGCAACATGAGGAAGCCACCGGTCAATCACGATCCGGGACTGTGCAATTCAGCGATTACACACCAACTGGACAATATTTACCATATTTATTGACATATTTAATCCACAATAAAAAGCCTGCACAGCATAGGAGGTAGGAAATGCTGACTCCCACCCCCTCAGCACACTGGGAACCAGCATTACTCCTCTCTAGTCAGTTTACTAGTCACTTTATACTTTTTATTGTCTCGTTTTTTTTTACATTGCCTCTTAGAGTGGTCTTAGGCCATAATGTATATGGCATATTGTGTTGTTTCTGGATATTGTGTGGTTTTTTTCTTCTTTTTTTTTTTTTTTAAATGCAAAGCACCTTAGGGAAGCAACCTAAATTTCGTTGGACCTGTACCTGTACATGCACAATGACAAATAAAGATCATTCATTCATTCATTCATTCATACTTTGACTTTCACAAAGAGCATTATTTTTTTGAAACATGCCTCAAAACAACAGCTACAAAAACAATGAAGGCACACAGCTTCAGTCCAGAGTATACTAGAGTAATAAAGTAAACAATAACATAGTCCTCATTTAGTGCCAGACTGCCTGGCATACTGTATAACACATCCATCTACCGCTTGTATTCATCGTGTATCTCCTTATGATTCTTGAAGAGGTGGGAGATCTAATTGCTCGTATTAAAGGAAGACGTCTTGGTTCCTCCTCGCATAACCAACTTTTTGCAGTCATCGCAAATTGCCAGTTTTTTTTATCCGTCAGAGACACTTTAGAATAATCCCAAACCATAGACATGGTGTCGTTAGTCAGTCACCGAGCGAGCTCGCTTGTTAGCCACGGCTACAGCACCGGCAACAACACACTCTTGTTGTTGTTATGCTGTGCTCGCGGCGGTATGATGAGGTCATCAAGTGTCGCCAGTAAACCTCTCATGTTGCAGTCGTCAACTCCTGTGTTGTGTGTGGGGGAGGGGAGAGGGGAGGGGCTGCTGACTGGGAGACGCAACTGCTCTGTACTGCTCCCTACGTCCGTGTTTTACCGGATATGCTGCAACGACCTGGACGCATCGTGGTGCGTGGTTGTTCTCCCAGGGATGCAGACGGCTTCGGACACAGCGTGCAGCTAGGACAATTATTTATTTAAGCGAATAAATCTGACGGAAACAACAAAAACGTGCTCATAGCACGGAAGACAAAAATAAAAGGGACTAGCGTGGGAGCTAGCAAGCAAAAATAACATAGCATGAAAGCTAGCAGGAATCGAAGTAGTCGTTAGCTGTTGCATAAAAGCAAATTAGCAAGCCAGGCCGAGTGAGGCCAGGGCGAAGACTAAATAGCCCTCTGATTAGCGCCCGGGCAACAGGTGCGCGTCCCGAACACTAACCAGAGGCAGGTGAGCACAATCTGCCGTCATGGCAACAGAAACAAACACAAGGTGCTGAAAACACATGTGACACTAAAAAGTAAACAAACTATGATCCGAGCAGCGGATCCTAACATATGCGGCGTTTTAAAAAGTCATTAATTTTACTTTTTGAAACAGATACCGATAATTTCCGATATTACATTTTAAGCATTTATCGGCCGATATTATCGGACATCTCTACTCAAAAGTATTTGGATGATTGCCAACATTGTTATACTGACATGAACACATGCCTAGTCATTTTAATGTACTGGTAACAAGCATGTGTTTTGAACTTAATGAAGAATCTCCTGGTTTTTCAGCAATAGAACATGCAAAAATTAGCACCATATAAAGATGTTTTAGTGTTTGAAGAATTGAAAAATGAATCACTGTGTCTGTTTCAGTCACTATCTTATCTAGTCACTACAGTTTTACAACTTGTGTTGACATCCACAGGAACCACATGGGTTAGCCTACTCTGTACAGTATTTACAACCTTACTAGTGTTCACTTCACAGCCACAGGTGGGTCATCTAGTTATTGACATTATTTACACATCACTTTGCTCCATTCACACATTGCATTCAAAATGATTCAACTATTCAATGTCAAAATATTTAAACAGTAGAAATAATGAACAAAATGTCAGCTACTGTCTTGACATCACTAAAAGAAAAATCTAAGGAAGAGAATCTCTCCGCCATCTTCCACTAGTTTTTTAAATATATAAATCGCCCGCTTGAATATTCCCTCTTCTCTTTTCCGACTCTCTCGTCGTCATTTGGGATGTCTGTTGTGACTTCACTTCCTGGTTCCATGACCCGCCCTATCTTGCCTCTGATTGGCCTGTCCCTAATGTTTTGCCCTAATCTTAACCAATCGTGACTCACCATAGTAAACCAACCAATCATGGATTTTCTTATACGTCACCAACTAATCATCATTGATGTTTCAAGTATATGTTGTCTCCTGCCCGTGGAGTTGCTTCGCTACGTAGCTTAGATTTTGAAGTAAATCATTTTTAATGGAAAACCGTAGTTTTTAATCACTGGATTATCAAAACCCGTAACCATTACAGGGAAACCGTAGTTGTTGGCAGGTATGGCAAAGAGACGGATCGAGATTTGAACACACTTTGTAGCTCGAAAAAACCCCCGAAGAAGAACGGAAAATATTTCTTTATATTTTTACAGAGATAAAAAAGACGGATTTCCGACTATAGACAGAAAAATCACATGCCTGTGGTAATTATTTCAATGTTTTAGGGTGTGCTATTTAAAATAATATTTCTTAAATGGTTCGTACATTTCGATTTATCATATTATTGTCAACTATTCTTCATTTAAAACATATATTAGAAGTAAAATTAATAAATGTACCTGTAACTATACCATCATACAAATAATACAAACACGTATAAACTATATTATTGCTGCCATTTATAGATTCTTGAAATGAATTAATATCTCACTTAATTATTGTTATTAACTGAAACACAATGCGTCTATTTAATGTACCGGTATGAGTTATTGAAATGTTTTATGTTGTGCAGTTTAAAATATTCATTAAATTACACTAAATATTAATTTATTAATTACAAAAAATAAATTCACTGTATTGCTTTTGATATAATGATCTATACAAACAAAATATTACATTTGCATGTTTTTTTGATTTTACCAATATTAACAAAATATTGAATTATTATTGAATGTAATGTTAGTCATCTCCTCACCACACCACGTTTGCGGTTTCTTTATATTGCATTTTTCTTTCCTGAAAACATATTTTAAGTGTTTTTGGCCTGAATTGAGTATTTCAGCATAAAAACATCTCAATTGACTGAAAATATCAATACTACAGCAGTATTAGACACCAAACAAATCAGAGCGCGCAGTTCAGTATCGTGGCCTCTGATTGGCTCAGCCTCAGGCAGCGTTACTATATTGGATTAAAGGAGTGTAAAGGTGACTAGAGGGTTTGTTTTCACATCTAAAGGGCTTTCAAAATGTTAAAAGCGGTATGTATAAGGTCATAAACACGTTTTTTATGCTCTAGCTATGAAAAAATTCAATTTATTATTAATAATTATTTTGTTGCAGAAATTAACAGCGATATACGTGTAAATCGTTTTGCTTTTGTAATCAAATATTTATTGTACTACAATACATTTTGTATCATACACACATTCTGGTGCATTCTTGTATAACAATTCACAATAATTATTTTACTATGTTTATTGTGAAACATCTTGTGGCACATTTCCAAACAAGACTGCACATACAGTAAGTACTTTGTCATTAAATATACTGCACCTATCTTCTGCAGTTGTGTCAGCGCATCTGCAAGAAATAACACATAAATCACATACATTTTATGGATAAATATATATATATATATATATATATATATATATATATGCTTACCGTAAGGAATGTTTTGGTCTTTTCCAGCCGCTTCCAGGGATGCACACCAAGCTGGAAAAAAATATCCCCAAAAGGTGGCATTGATCAATATTAGTGCAGAGCATTGCAACACGGTAATATAGCAATAATGATCATCATCTTACCAGACTGCAGAGCTGCCACAGAGAGGACAAGAAAAAGCGCTGCCAGAAACCTCATTTTGACTTCGGGGTGGGGGTGAAAGAGAAGGCAGAGTTCTTATACGTCTTCTGATGTCACATGACCTGCATGGACAGGCACTCGTGGCGCCATTGTTCCCCTCTGCAACCCCCTACCTGGAGGGACATCACATCGGCAAACAAACACTTCCCTATTCCGCCTCTTCAATGACACCAATTGTTGATGCTTCCATCACATGGGTTTTCATTTAGGGGAGCCCCCCCCCAAAAAAAGACAATGTTTACTTCCCGTTTGTTTTTATTGATTTATTCTGATGTCACTCGGCTTATGAATGATGGGTCACAAGGCTTCTCAGGCAGACAATCCCTGGACAGTTAAGAGGCGCTATTTGCAGTAGCGCTTATTAAATGACAAGTAAACACAATTGAAATATTACAGCAGAAGTACTTTATTGTAAACATTTTTGTAAACATACAGTGTGCTTGCAAATGTTTGAGGGGTTATTCACAATCGAACCCTTGAAACGTCTAAAAGTGCTTTTAAAAACAAATTTCTTTCAAACTAGGTTGGGTTTTGTTTAACAGGAGCTGAAATACGACAAACATAGTCTTTTTTTTTTTCAACAAATGTTCTCCCAGGTCAGGCGTGTCAAACTCATTTTAGCTCAGGGGCCACATGGAGGAACATCTATTCCCAAGCTGGCCGGACTGGTAAAATCATGGCATGATAACTTAAAAATAAAGATAACTTCAGATTGTTTTTTTTGTTTAATATTAGACCAATCACATTCTGAAAATGTACAAATCATAATGGTTTTTTTTTACACTTAGAGGTTGCAGTTAATTGTATTCTATCATCATTAGTTGTTATTGATACTTCCTGAATAAATGATGTGATAATGTTCATTAGTCAAATAGGTGGAATTTTAAAGGCCTACTGAAAGCCACTACTGCCGACCACGCAGTCTGATAGTTTATATATCAATGATGAAATCTTAACATTGCAACACATGCCAATACGGCCGGGTTAACTTATAAAGTGACATTTTAAATTTCCCGGGAAACTTCCGGTTGAAAACGTCTATGTATGATGACGTATGCGCGTGACGTCAATGGTTGAAGCGGAAGTATTCGGACACATTGTATCCCAATAAAAAAAGCTCTGTTTTCATCGCAAAATTCCACAGTATTCTGGACATCTGTGTTGGTGAATCTTTTGCAATTTGTTTAATGAACAATGGAGATTGCAAAGAAGAAAGTTGTAGGTGGGATCGGTGTATTAGCGGCTGGCTGCAGCAACACAACCAGGAGGACTTTGACTTGTATAGCAGACGCGCTATCCGACGCTAGCCGCCGACCGCATCGATGATCGGGTAAAGTCCTTCGTCGCGCCGTCGATCGCTGGAACGCAGGTGAGCACGGGTGTTGATGAGCAGATGAGGGCTGGCGTAGGTGGATAGCTAATGTTTTTAGCATAGCTCTGTCGAGGTCCCGTAGCTAAGTTAGCTTCAATGGCGTCGTTAGCAACAGCATTGTTAAGCTTTGCCAGGTTGGACAGCATTAACCGTTTGGTTACAGGTCCAGTGTTTGGTAGTATTGTTGATCTTCTGTCTATCCTTCCAGTCAGGAGCTTATTTCTTTTGTTTCTATCTGCATTTAAGCACGATGCTATCACGTTAGCTCCGTAGCAAAAGTGCTACGCCGATGTATTGTCGTGGAGACAAAAGTCACTGTGATTGTCCATTTCGCGTTCTCGACTCTCATTTTCAAGAGGATATAGTATCCGAGGTGGTTTAAAATACAAATCCGTAATCCACAATAGAAAAAGGAGAAAGTGTGGAATCCAATGAGCCAGCTTGTACCTAAGTTACGGTCAGAGCGAAAAAAGATACGTCCTGCACTGCACTCTAGTCCTTCACTCTCACGTTCCTCACCTACGAATCTTTCATCCTCGCTCAAATTAATGGGGTAATCGTCACTTTCTCGGTCCGAATCGCTCTCGCTGCTGGTGTAAACAATAGGGAAATGTGAGGAGCCTTTCAACCTGCGACGTCACGCTACTTCCGGTACAGGCAAGGCTTTTTTTATCAGCGACCAAAAGTTGCGAACTTTATCGTCGATGTTCTCTACTAAATCCTTTCAGCAAAAATATGGCAATATCGCGAAATGATCAAGTATGACACATAGAATGGATCTGCTATCCCCGTTTAAATAAGAACATTTCATTTTAGTAGGCCTTTAAAGTGCTACCATTGGTGTTAATTTATAATCTATCAGACGATTAAATTTATGTAATTTACTCATTTTCCTCAACTGACGTACTAACCTCATGTGGTTTATTCTGTACATACGTAGCATCGTCTACAACAAAACTTGTGAATTTAGACTCGTTTCATTTATCACATGTGAAGTAAGAAAGGGATACATATTATTTCAGAATATTTATGTGCGCCCAGAAAATGTGTCCCCAGTCATAAGTATAACACGAAATGCACAGATTATCAGTATGTATACTAGCACTATTAAGCAGTAGAAGTAGGTAGTGTCCAAACACAGAAGAGTTGCCTCTATCCTAAGATAGCTCCGCCTCCTCTGAAGTCATGCGTGTTGTAAGGCAGTGTTTTTCAACCTTTTTTGAGCCAAGGCACATGTTTTGCGTTGAAAAAATCCGGAGGCACACCACCAGCAGAAATCAGTAAAAAATGAAACTCAGTTGACAGTAAAAAGTTGTCGCAATTGTTGGATATGACTTTAAACCATAACCAAGCATGCATCACTATAGCTCTTGTCTCAAAGTAGGTGTACTGTCACATCACACCCTGACTTATTTTGTCTTTTTTGCTGTTTTCCTGTGTGCATACTTGCCAACCTTGAGACCTCCGATACCGGGAGGTGGGGGGCGTGGTCGGGGGCGTCGTTAAGAGGGGAATATATTTAAGATAGAATTCACCAACTCAAGTATTTCATATATATATATATATATATATATATGTGTGTGTATGAAATACTTGACTTTCTATGAATTCTAGCAATATATATATATATATATATATATATATATATATATATATATATATATATATATATATATATATATATATATATATATATATATATATTTATTTTATTATACATATAAATAAAATAAATACTTGAATTTCAGTGTCCTGGAGGCTATCCAGTAGATGGCAGTTTTGTCCTGTTTAAGAGTGTCACAACATTGCTGTTTACGGCAGACGAACTGCTTTACGGTAGACTAAACGTGACTGCTGTTGTTGTGTGTTGTTACCACGCCCGGGAGGACGTTAATGAAACTGCCTAACAATAAACCCACATAAGAAACCAAGAACTCGCCCTCGATCATTCTACAGTTATGACATCATTGGGCAGGCAAGCTGTTTATAATGTGGGAAAGCGGACGTGAGAACAGGCTGTCTCCACTCAGGTCCGCATTGAGCTGAGTGGCCTCCAGCTCCGGCTGAATACCGGGAGTTTGTCGGGAGAAAATTTCTGCCGGGAGGATATCGGGAGAGGTGCTGAATACCGGGAGTCTCCCGCTAAAAACGGGAGGGTTGGCAAGTATGCCTGTGTGTAGTGTTTTAGTTCTTGTCTTGCGCTCCTATTTTGGTGGCTTTTTCTATTTTTTTGGAATTTTCCTGCAGCAGTTTCATGTCTTCCTTTGAGCGATATTTCCCGCATCTACTTTGTTTTAGCAATCAAGAATATTTCAGTCGTTTTTATCCTTCTTTGTGGGGACATTGTTGATTGTCATGTCATGTTCGGATGTACATTGTGGTCGCGTCTTTACTCCACAGTAAGTCTTTGCTGTCGTCCAGCATTCTGTTTTTTTTCCCTTTGTAGCCAGTGCAGTTTTAGTTTCGTTCTGCATAGCCTTCCCTAAGCTTCAATGCCTTTTCTTAGCAGCACTCACCTTTTGTTTATTTTTGGTTTAAGCATTAGATACCTTTTTACCTGCAGGCTGGCTCCCGCTGTTTCCGACATCTACAAAGCAATTTGCTACTGGCTGCCACCTACTGATATGGAAGAGTATTACACGGTTACTCTGCCGAGCTCTAGACAGCACAGACACTCAACAACAACACATCATTTGCAGAATATAATTACTGGTTTGCAAAAAATATTTTTATCCCAAATAGGTGAAATTAGATAATCTCCCACGGCACACAGTGGTTGAAAAACACTGTTGTAAGGGACACAAAGAATTGCTCTGGCGACATCCAGTGGACACATTTAGAAACAGCAGTTTCTTTCATTCAATTTCATTCAACGGGCCGTACCTTTGACACCCCTGTCCCAGGTGGTGTTTTTTTTCTCTCCCAAGCTAAAAAATCCCAACATAATTTCCCCTTTTTTGTGCATGCTTAAAAACACCAGTGTGGTGCAGGAGGTAGGACATGATCATTATGTTTAATAACAATTGTTGTTTACATTAGTAGGGCCAAAGGGCAAGAAAGAGGCATTCATTTCCTCATGTTCCCTGCAAACTGTGTTCAATTAATACCTCCTACAAAAGTGGGCGTTTTTATCTAATCCTCCTTTGTTTAGAATGTGCAGACGTACCTATTAAAATGTCCACGACATTGTCATAAAAGATTTCTCATTAAAAAGGCATGTGTACGAGCCACTGACTTGGCTTCATTAGTAATTGCTATTTAATGAGGATATTTTTAAAGCCACCTTCCTGGAGTGTGCGGCGGATTTCAAAAGGTTTAGAAAAAAGGCTAAAACACTTTTTATATATTTAAAGACGAACCTTTGTGCCCTTACTAATATTAGCATCAGCATTTCAGCTTTTAAATTCAATGAAATTATGCTTTTTGCAGGTTTTTCCTCTACAACGTTCCGCAGGTCAATACAAAGTCTGGACCCCACTGCTTGTGGAGCTTTATAGATATAACTCTGTACGACTAATGCTGATGGTGCACTCCAGTTGTACTGGAAAGTCAGAAGTTCCTCCTTCCTAGTCGGAAATTTTAACTGGAACACACTGCAAAAACTGAAATCATCCAAGTAAGATGAAATATCTCAAATAAGGGTTATATTTGTTTATTTTCTGTCTGATAAGATCATTCTTCTCACTAAGCAGATTTTATGTTAGAGTGTTTTACTTGTTTTAAGTGTTTTGGTCCTAAATGATCTCAGTAAGATATTACAGCTTCTTGCTAAGATTTGATGACCTATATTGAGTAAAACATGCTTGAAACTACAATATCAAGTGTTGCAAAGCTGTGTCATCAACACTCACAAGTATAAAACTACTTTTTTAAAGTAATCATTTCTTACTTCAAGCATGAAAAAAATCATGATGCCGAGCGCATATCACTTTGTGAAGATAATGGCACTAGCATTTACTTAATTTAAGAATATTTTTCAACATATTGAGCAAAAAGGTCCCATTTTTTTCTACCAAGAAAATTGCACTTGTTATTAGTGAGGATATACTTATTTTAAGGTATTTTTGGGTTCATTGAGGTTAGCTAATTTTACTTGTTTTTGAAAGTCTTGACAAGCCAAATTTTCTTGTTCTATTGGCAGATAATTTTGCTTAGTTCAAATAAAATACCCCTAATTTTTGTTTTGTTTTTTTCTTGTTTTTGAACACTGACTTTTTGCAGTGCACGGGTGGTAAGATAGAGTTTTAGTTTTTTTATTTGCACAATATGTATTATTATTTATTTTCAGTTTGTCATTACATTTATTTGTGTTACTCTATGTAAAAAATCGGAACTGCAACCACATAATTTCCCTATTGTGTGATGAATAAAAATCTATCCTGTCCAAATCGGAATTATTCGATACGATTGGGGCTGCGACAAATAATCGGTTAATTTAATGGAACTCAAACTCTTAATGCCTCTGTCTAAGTAATACAGTATTTACCCCCCATGTTAAACTCACTCCAAAACAAGCAGCTCTGCTTGTCTCCTTGGAGTCGCACTAACAGAACTGACAGCTAACCATCATGCTAAATATTGCCTGGAGACACTTTTACTTTTACAACCCATGACAACATTTCTGGCCGGTGTTCTGGCGAAACCTGATACCTATTGGAAATCCAGCACCGCATGCATAGCATACGCGCCTGTGTATATAATCCAGGGAATGCGGAAATGCAATTGTGCACTGACGGACTCTTTCACATGAGTTAAATTGTTACACTAAATAGCTATACATTTGTTATTTTGTTATTTATTATACAAACCCCGTTTCCATATGACTTGGGAAATTGTGTTAGATGTAAATATAAACGGAATACAATGATTTGCAAATCATTTTCAACCCATATTCAGTTGAATATGCTACAAAGACAACATATTTGATGTTCAAACTGATAAAAAAATTTTTTTTTTGCAAATAATCATTAACTTTAGAATTTGATGCCAGCAACACGTGACAAAGAAGTTGGGAAAGGTGGCAATAAATACTGATAAAGTTGAGGAATGCTCATCAAACACTTATTTGGAACATCCCACAGGTGTGCAGGCTAATTGGGAACAGGTGGGTGCCATGATTGGGTATAAAAACAGCTTCCCAAAAAATGCTCAGTCATTCACAAGAAAGGATGGGGCGAGGTACACCACTTTGTCCACAACTGCGTGAGCAAATAGTCAAACAGTTTAAGAACAACGTTTCTCAAAGTGCAATTGCAAGGAATTTAGGGATTTCAACATCTACGGTCCATAATCACATCAAAAGGTTCAGAGAATCTGGAGAAATCACTCCACGTAAGCGACATGGGCGGAAACCAACATTGAATGACCGTGACCTTCGATCCCTCAGACGGCACTGTATCAAAAACCGACATCAATCTCTAAAGGATATCACCACATGGGCTCAGGAACACTCCAGAAAACCACTGTCACTAAATACAGTTGGTCGCTACATCTGTAAGTGCAAGTTAAAGCGCTACTATGCAAAGCGAAAGCCATTTATCAACAACACCCAGAAACGCCGCCGGCTTCTCTGGGCCCGAGATCATCTAAGATGGACTGATGCAAAGTGGAAAAGTGTTCTGTGGTCTGACGAGTCCACATTTCAAATTGTTTTTGGAAATATTCGACATCGTGTCATCCGGACCAAAGGGGAAGCGAACCATCCAGACTGTTGTTCAAAAGCCAGCATCTGTGATGGTATGGGGGTGTATTAGTGCCCAAGGCATAGGTAACTTACACATCTGTGAAGGCACAATTAATGCTGAAAGGTACATACAGGTTTTGGAACAACAAATGCTGCCATCTAAGCGCCGCCTTTTTCATGGACGCCCCTGCTTATTTCAGCAAGACAATGCCAAGCCACATTCAGCACGTGTTACAACAGCCTGGCTTCATAAAAAAAGAGTGCGGGTACTTTCCTGGCCCGCCTGCAGTCCAGACCTGTCTCCCATCGAAAATGTGTGGCGCATTATGAAGCGTAAAATACGACAGCGGACTGTTGAACGACTGAAGCTCTACATAAAACAAGAATGGGAAAGAATTCCACTTTCAAAGCTTCAACAATTAGTTTCCTCAGTTCCCAATCGTTTATTGAGTGTTGTTAAAAGAAAAAGTGATGTAACACAGTGGTGAACATGCCCTTTCCCAACTATTTTGGCACGTGTTGCAGCCATGAAATTCTAAGTTAATTATTATTTGCAAAAAAAAAAAAAAGTTTATGAGTTTGAACATCAAATATCTTGTCTTTGTAGTGCATTCAATTGAATATGGGTTGTAAAGGATTTGCAAATCATTGTATTTTGTTTATATTTACATCTAACACAATTCCCCAACTCATATGGAAACGGGGTTTGTACATGTTTCACACTGCAAACAATCAAATAAGTGCTTACTTATTTGGGCGGGTCATCGAACCAAGAAGTGAAATCACAACAGACATCCCAAATGAGGAGGAGAGAGTTGGAGAAGAGAAGGGGGAATATTCAAGCGGGCCATTTATATATTAAAAAACTAGTGGAAGATGGCAGAGGGATTCTCTTTCTTAGATTTGTCTTTTAGCGATGTAGACCACGTCCAGGAAACCCACAATGTGTCTACTTGGCCACATTTGGACAAATGTATGAGTCTGAAAAAAAAAACAATACCCAAAACATTCATTTGAGTTGTTTACCATGTAAGCCCAAATCAAAACTGCTCTCGACGTTGAAGACGTGGAATACACAGTTAAGAACAAACATGATTGTGGCAGACGTGATGACTTTGGTACAGTATAGCCCAGGCCTTATTTTGACTCGGGGGGGCCAAATTTAGAGAAAAAAATGTGTCTGGAGGCCCGGTATATGGATTTTCTTATACGTAAACCAACCAATCATCATTGATGTTTCCCGTATATGTTGTCCCCTGCCCGTGGAGTTGCTTCACTATGTAGCTTCCATTTTGAAGTTAATCATCTTTTAATGGAAAATCTTAGTTTTTACTGTTAGAATAATTGTTTCTAAATTATCACAAAAACTTTGAGGGTCTGGTGAGAAGACAAAAGCTGTCTTTGAAACCTACTAAGAGTAAGGCTCGTAAAACTCCACTGTGTAGGGGGGGAAAGCAAGATGAAGGTGTTCCTGTGTTCTTTCATGTATGGTAATCAACAGAAAGATATTGTTCTAACCCAAGGACTTCAAAGCGGAGAGAAGACAGGATCTGCCCAATTTCCAGACGACCTTTTTTTTAACCTCCTTTTTGAACTGGTTTACGAACGTCTTTTTGAACTATTTTATGGACCTCTTTTGGAACTATTTTACGAACTCTTTTTGAGCTGACCTTTTCTGTTAATTGTTTACGACCTTTTCTGTGAACTTTTTGCGACCCTTTGTCCTTTGGAAACAGCGGTGGCCGTGTGGTCGGGCAGGGTCCAAAATAAAAGAAGGAGGCGTGCAATCTTTTGGCAGAGCGTGCTGAGATACTGTACAAGGGTACAGTGTACAGGCGACTCTTCCTCAATATTGAGTCCAAATTGAATTCTGTCTTTGTTTAATTCTTTGCCTCTCGTCTTGTTTAATAGATGTCATCAGTGTTTGAACCTGACATTTACCACTGGATTATCAAAAAGCGTACTCATTACGTGAAAACCGTAGTTGTTGGCAGGTATGGCAAAGAGCTGGATCAAGATTTTAACACACGTTGTAGGTCGGAAAAAAGGAAGAAAAACGGAATATATATTTTTTATATTTTTACAGAGATAAAAAAGACGGATTTCCGACTATAGAAGGAAAAATCACACGCCAGGTATAAGTGCAGAAGAAACAGGTGACAGGAGGTCAGATATTCTTTCCCCCTCGTGCTTACTAGTGCAATCAATCCTGACAAAAGTGAAAGCATGATTTGTTGTGTAATCCGGATGAATGCTTCCTTGGAGGCACTTGGTAAAGTAGTAAAAAGGTGTGCCGATTCTTAGTAAGACATCAAAGACAGGTAGTAACTGTTGGCTAGTTTCCAAGTACACAGTTTGATGAATAAACCCTGATGGAGGCGGGCCAAATACCTGTCAGGGTGCATCACAGCTCCCCGCGTAGACGCATGTGCAGGTCTTCCTGGTCGATCCTGTCCGTCTGACCGTGCCAGCGGTGGTGCGCCAAAAGGGCCACGTTCCTGGCAGAGATGGCGCTCATTTCCATGGCGCTGGCTGCCCATTCCACAGCGTTGAGGTAGTACAGCCGGCTGTGAAGGATGAAGGGCGGCGTGCGACGTGTCGGGGTGCGGTAAGCCGGGAAGGCCAACCAGCGGGTCTCTGACACGGAGTCCCAGGAGAGGAACATACGCCGCAGCTCCTCCTGGCTCAGCGCCCGAGGAGATAAGACTTTCCACACTTGGCTGTGGCTGGCGGGGGGTCGGCTGTATCCCGTGGGGACGTGCACGGGGGCCGCGGACGACAGAGAGTACACGTTGCTGCTGTCGGAGTCCGTGGTGAGCACGTCGGACACGGAGAACTCCGAGGCGGGGCGCGTTACCCCGAGGTAAGAAGTGTTGAGCACGCCGTGGATCAGCGTGGCGAACACCTGGTGGTAGCTCCCCGGGAACTGGGACGGGACGGGCGGGGAGAAGCCTGAGAAGGAGATGTCAGACTTGCCCTGGTGAAGTGGCGTCGCTATGACGACGATATCATAGAGCGAGTGCCCTGCGCCGGTGTCGTCGACGTAATTGACCTCATAGAAGCTGGTGGACGGGCCTGAAAACAAGGAAGCAGATCATTGGAGAGAAGCCAATATATTTTAAAGCAGAGGTCTTCAACAGGGGATCCGCTACCCCCAGAGGTACTGCAGAGGTACTGCAGAGCGGCTGTGAAATGTGTGGTTACATTTTTTTAATATTTCCCCCTACAATCCTTCCACAAATGTAAATTTCTTTAAATACACACAAACTTTGAGACAACACATCGTCATGTGGTTGAATGTGCATAAATAATCAAAATATTACAAATAATTAGATTATTATATTCATATTAGCATTTAAGATAACTAGAGATGTCGATAATATCGTCCAGCTGTTTACTGACGTATACTCGTCATGTTTAGCTAACTTTTACTGCAAATGACTACTTGACTACTAGGGATGATGTTTGATAAGGAATAATCGAGTTCGAGCCTATTATCGAATCCTATTATCGAATCCTATTATCGAACCGATTCCTTATCGAACCGATTCCTTATCGATTCTCTTATCGAGTCCAGATAGGTTGTTGTATATGGAAAAAAACACACAATATTTGGTTTAACAAAAGCTCACTTTTATTATATAATAAAAAAATAAAATCTAATAAATAAATAAATATTGACTGTTACCCACCTAAAAAAATAAAATAAAATAAATAAATATTGACTGTTGTTACCTAAAGTATATTAAGTGGGATTTTTCAGAGAAACAAATATATACAGTAACACAAAAACAAGCTGTCTCTGTGATCACTATAGGTGTATAAATAATAATAGTGTTAAATAAAATCAGTCCCTTGGGCACAAAACTGAAAATAATACAGCTCTCCAAAAAGTGCACTTCTGCTGCTATTTGACATAACTGTTTGTTATGATGCTTTGACATTTTTGCACTTTATTTCTTTATTGAAAGAAAATTCTATGAAGAGAAAAGTTCTTTGCAAATGTGGTTACAATGCTAAAAAATGAAAAGTTAAAGCTAAAAAAAGAAATACACTTTATTGAGTTAACATTATTTCTTTATAGGGGGAAAAATGTTATGAGCTAGAAAATATAACAACTACACTACCCAGCATGCAACGGGAGTTACGAGCATGCGCGGTAGCCCCGAAAAGTGTTGCATGTTGCCACGCTGTGAAAGTAAACGTCAAGAACTCAGCCAACACGCCTCGTCTGCATTATTTATAATTAGACAGACAACACATATACAGTGTGATTTTGTAACGTTTACAAGGAAAGAAAAACAAAAGTTCAAAAAGGGAGATATGTTGTATATATATGTATGTGCTGCGGTTGTTTTAAGAATGTTGCGACAGCTGCCGTAAAGGAGGTGCGTTGCTAGCCTGGTTGCTATGTTTCCGGTTGGTCGTAAACGTGTTCGTCATGTGTTTGTACCCTGCTCAAATCTCTCAGTAAAGTTATTCATTGGATTATACCTTTTGTTCTGAACTTTATTACACCTTGGAGGGCTTTTTCCCATTCATTGTTTTCCTGCTTTCGCTATCTGCGCCTAATGACTGAGCTACGTGACGTCATTTCTTGTGATGTCACACGGAGCATTACTGGTCGGGACGGGATTCAAATAAAGAATCAACTCTTTTTCTTTATTATAGTGGTCTCGATAACGGGTACCGGTTCTCAAAAATGGATTCGAGTCCGAGGACTCGGTTCTTTTCTTATCAAACAACCGGGAAAACCGGTTTCGATTATCATCCCTATTGACTACTAATAATCGGTATCGGCCCAGAAAAAAACATATCCGTCAATTTCTATTTAAAATGCAGCTACTGCCACCTTGTAGCGTTATTTCCCCCCCTATTCATCAGGAGGTTGCCTACAGCCACAGCTGTTAATGCCAATGTATTTGACTGTCGCTGATTTAAGACCTTGGTGGTGAATTAAACTGATTTGCTTTCAAAAATAACTGACTGAATGCTACCTGTCTTTGATGGGCGAGCTTTAAATGAAACGGACATCACTCTGGCTCGGATGACTTCGCTCTTGCTGTGGTAAAGAAGTCCGGAGCAAACCTTCTTGTTGCCTCCATCCACGGACCAAACGCCCGAATCGGTCCCGGCCAGTGACACAGCCCCTGACGACACAGCAACACATTTCAACACCAGTCTAAAGCAGGTGGCGAACGGCACACCACATACCCACAAAACTGTTAATTCGGACACTTTGGCCGTAGGTGACCCGCGTAATGGGAGCCACGATGTCATTGATGAAGATCTGAGAAAAGCCTTGGGCCATCAAGGCTTCCTCCAGGGTCTGATTGACCAGGGTGAGGAAGTCATCTCCACCCATGGCGTGCAGGAGCCTCTCCACGCTGGCGAAGGAGTAACCGTGCTGCTGGTACTGGTAGATCCTGCCAACATGATACGGATGAGGAACCTCCTACACTTAATGACCGCATGATGAATGTGTACTTCAGGGGTCACCAACCCGGTGCCCGCGGGCACCAGGTAGCCCGTAAGGACCAGATGAGTAGCCCGCTGGCCTGTTCTAAAAATAGCTCAAATAGCAGCACTTACCAGTGAGCTGCCTCTATTTTTTAAATTGTATTTATTTACTAGCAAGCTGGTCTCGCTTTGCTCAACATTTTTAATTCTAAGAGAGACAAAACTCAAATAGAATTTGAAAATCCAAGAAAATATTTTAAAGACTTGGTCTTCACTTGTTTAAATAAATTCATTAATTTTTTTACTTTGCTTCTTATAACTTTCAGAAAGACAATTTTAGAGAAAAAATATAACCTTAAAAATGATTTTAGGATTTTTAAACACATATACCTTTTTACCTTTTAAATTCCTTCCTCTTCTTTACTGACAATTTAAATCAATGTTCAAGTAAATTTATTTTTTTTATTGTAAAGAATAATAAATACATTTTAATTTAATTCTTAATTTTAGCTTCTGTTTTTTCGACAAAGAATATTTGTGAAATATTTCCTCAAACTTATTATGATTAAAATTCAAAAAAATTATTCTTGCAAATCTAGAAAATCTGTAGAATCAAATTGAAATCTTATTTCAAAGTCTTTTGAATTTCTTTTAAAATTTTTGTTCTGGAAGATCTAGAAGAAATAATGATTTGTCTTTGTTAGAAATATAGCTTGGTCCAATTTGTTATATATTCTAACAAAGTGCAGATTGGATTTTAACCTATTTAAAACATGTCATCAAAATTCTAAAATTAATCTTAATCAGGAAAAATGACTAATGATGTTCCATAAATTATTTTTTTAATTTTTTCAAAAAGATTCGAATTAGCTAGTTTTTCTCCTCTTTTTTTCGGTTGAATTTTGAATTTTAAAGAGTCGAAATTGAAGATAAACTATGTTTCAAAATTTAGTTGTTATTTTTTTCGTGTTTTCTCCTCTTTTAAACCGTTCAATTAAGTGTAAATATCATTAATTATTAATAATAACATAGAGTTAAAGGTAAATTGAGCAAATTGGCTATTTCTGGCAATTTATATAAGTGTGTATCAAACTGGTAGCCCTTCGCATTAATCAGTACCCAAGAAGTAGCTCTTGGTTTCAAAAAGGTTGGTGACTCCTGGTGTACTTATTCTAGCTCACCTCATGAATTTATCCAAAACACTCTCCACCCACATCTGCATGCGCAGGTAGTTGAGGCCATAATGCCACAGCATGCGCAAGAAATTCACGATGAACCAGTCGCTCTCTTCGAACGTGAGCTCGCTGCCGTCGAAGATCGCCATTTTTGATGGGACGTCCTGACACGTGGGGAGACCTGCAATAACACACAGTTGCAGATGCTAACAAAGACCAAATATGGACAATGTGTGAAAAGGGGCGGAGTCGCACAATTTCCTTTAAGAATACAGTCGTCCCTGTTAGCATACTAGCATGCTAACTTTAAGAAGCTAACACATGACTGGGTAAGAAGAAATACCAAAATAATCAAACAAACTGTACATGTATATTGCAATAAAGTAATTCAACTAATAGACCCCATTTATTGAAATAATGCTAAAAAAAACAAAAAATGTTTTTAAAAATATGCTTCCTTTAACATTTGATTATGTTGAGTGAAATAATTACTTTGGTTTAGTTATTGATTTATAATGTACTTATTTAGAAAAAAAACCTCGAATAAGCAGTTCAATCACAGGCTGCTTTTGCATTGTACCGTTTTAAAAACTGCATGAAAGGCAGCAGCGTGTACCACTACACTACACGCAACTACTTCCTGTTATACTTAATTATGCAAAGTGTACATCTTTGGTGACCTTACCTAAGGCGGTGTTTTTCAACCTCTTTTGAGCCAAGGCACATTTTTTGCGTTGAAAAAATGCGGAGGCACACCACCAGCAGATATCCTTAAAAAAAAACGAAACTCGGTTGAAAGTAAAAAGTCGTCGTCGCAATTGTTGGATATGACTTTAAACCATAACCAAGCATGCATCAATAAAGCTCTTGTGTCAAAATAGGTGACCTGTCACATCACGCCCTGACTTATTTGAATTTTTTCTTGTCTATTTTGGTGGCTTTTTTTTGTATTTTCCTGTAACAGTGTCTTCCTTTGAGCGATATTTCCCGCATCTACTTTGTTTTAGCAATCAAGAATATTTCAGTTGTTTTCATCCTTCTTTGTGGGGACATTGTTGATTGTCATGTCACGTACGGATGTACATTGTGGACGCCGTCTTTGCTCCACAGTAAGTCTTTGCTGTCGTCCAGCATTCTGTTTTTGTTTACTTTGTAGCCAGTTCAGTTTTACTTTCGTTCTACATAGCCTTTCCTAAGCTTCAATGCCTTTTCTTAGGGGCACTCACCTTTTGTTTATTTTTGGTTTAAGCATTAGATACCTTTTTACCTGGACTCTGCGTCCCGCTGTTTCCGACATCTACAAAGCAATTAGCTACCGGCCGCCACCTACTGATATGGAAGGAGTATTACACGGTTACTCTGCCGAGCTCTAGACAGCACCGACACTCAACAACAACACATCATTTGCAGACTATAATTACTGGTTTGCAAAAAATATTTTTAGCCCAAATAGGTGGAATTAGATAATCTCTCACGGCACACCAGACTGTATCTCACGGCACACTAGTGTGTGGTTGAAAAACACTGACCTAAGGTGTCAATGAACTGCTTCATGTGGAGATTGAGAGGATGGATTACAGCTCCTCCCGTCTCGTACTCCTGATTCCCGATCTTCACCGTCGCCAGTCGCCCGCCGACTTCGGCAGGTTCGAACACATCGATCTTGACTCCCGGTCCAAACTCTTGCCTCAGGTAGAAGGCTGAGGCCGCGCCGCCGATGCCTGCTCCGATCACAGCTAATGACAAGAAAGCAGATGGGTATTTTGCAGTACAGATATTGAAGGACCACAACGTAGCCCACCAGGCATCTTCCACAAAACCCAGGTACGGTAAAAACGACTTACCAATTGTTTTAGGTTGCTCTTGCAGCTCTGCAGACGACACCAAACGTCTGCTGGTGTGTGAGAGCCATAGGAGGAACAATGTTTTGATTGACAGGGATCGAACAGTCATGGCGACCATGGAGTGATCCAGGAATATCTGCACTAAGCATGCAGCAACTGTCAGAAACTTGTCTTATCAGGACTGAGCGTTACAAAGGTCATATTGGAGAAATCTGGAGTGTGTGACATGTTAGTATGAAATATGATTAAAAACATAATAGTGAAAGTATTAGGGAAGTTCATTACACTATAGCGACTGACAAGACTTCACTTACAAGACTTTAGACTTCCGCGTTGTCTTCACCCTTTACACTTCAACATAGCAAACTAAGCACCCTAATTTGGGTGTAATTTCTACTTAAACATGTCAATAGCATATTAAAGAAAGGAACCGTCGAAGTGGCTGACAGTAACTTACTAAACTAATTTAATTGTGTCGAAAGTTTCAATAACTATAGTCGCATGTACGTCAGTAACATACGTCCGGGTTCCGGTACTTCTTTTGACTTTCAAAATAAAATCCGTGCATTAGCCTTCATTCATAAATGCCAATAATTCAATTGTAATGGGTAATCCATTTTATTGAAATCGAAATGTAATGTTCTTATTGTTTTATTTGATACAACATGGTACGAAGGAGCGAGGTCCTCGCCTTATAGTAAATTACATGCATTTTATTTTGATAGGAATCACTACGGTTAATTTGCTTGATTTGCAGTCCAAAAATATACATAATCGTGGTGTATGTTAGAAATCAAAAATAATAATTTATTTCTGTTTATAATAAGCAGGAATCTTTTAAGAATTTCAATTATGACCTATTCCAAAACCGGAAGTTTTGTCCCGCACACCCGGAAATATCCAGGAAGTGAGGCTTTCGACTGCTCAAGCTCGAACCCATGCTTGAATGGAGGTGACCTTAGTGCTTACCTAATGTTATAGTCAGGCATCTACGTCGCGTCAACACACGCATTATTGTACAAAAGTGGTCTTGGGGGGCAAAAAAAAAGAAACCCATATTGAGCATAGCGTGGAGACATGGCGGAGGCTCAACAAGCACGCGTCCATGCTGTGGTGGAGGACATGGTCCAAAGCCTGGAGAGAGATCACATCCGAAAAATGCAGGTAAGAAGAATTTCAATAGTCATAATCTGCTGCGTGTGTGCGTGCACAAAATAAGAGCTAGTTCTTTACCAGTCATACCAAAGACTATAAAAATGGGATCCATTTCCTCCCTGCTTGGCACTCAGCATCAAGGGTTGGAATTGGGGGTTAAATCACCAAAATGATTCCCGGGCGCGGCCACCGCTGCTGCCCACTGCTCCCCTCACCTCCCAGGGGGGTGAACAAGGGGATGGGTCAAATGCAGAGGACACATTTCACCACACCTTGTGTGTGTGTGACAATCATTGGTACTTTAACTTAACTTTATTCATTTATTTTTATTATTATTAAATAAACATAAAAAACACAAGATACACTTACAATTAGTGCACCAACCCAAAAAAACTCCCTCCCCCATTCACACAAAAGGGTTTTTTCTTTCTGTTATTAATTTTCTGGTTCCTACAATATACATCAATACAGTCTGCAAGGGATACAGTCCGTAAGCCCACATGATTGTGCGTGCTGCTGGTCCACTAATAATACTAACCTTTAGCAGTTAATTTGACTAATTTTCATTAATTACTAGTTTCTATGTAACTGTTTTTATATTGTTTTACTATATTTTTTATTCAAGAAAAAGTTTTTAATGTATTTATCTTATTTGATTTGATTTTTTTTTTTAAATAGGACCTTATCTTCACCAGACCTGGGGCTGTATTTATCAAGCGTCTTAGAGTGCCATTTTACACTTAAATCCTGAGAATTGGCGAAATTTAGTCCTACTCTCAAACTTAAGAATAAAAGCTATCTATCAACTTTCTTAAGTCTAAGAATCACTCCTACTCTCCACGATATTTAAGAGACCTTCAGAGGTGTCCTAAGTGGTTAGGAGTTGCCAGCAGGGGATGGCACTGAGGCGAGAGAGACGTGCGCGAACGTTCAGGGAGCGGAAGGATATCCTGGCTTTGTTTGATGACGAGCAGCTGATCAAACGGTATCGTTCAGACAGAGCGGGTATTATTTTTGTCACAGATTTAATAATTTTCGATTCCTTGTTGATTTCTGCATGTGGCTGCAGTGGGCTAGTATATATAGAGCCATCCACACCAGTTTCAAATTAGTTGCCTGATTAATGAATTGGAAAGAAAATGTTATGAGAGTAGCGTATGTATGTGTGTGGCCCTTTAATAGGTGACAGCATGTGAGGTGAGTGACGTCAGTGAGTGTGTGGGCGAGAGAAGAGAGGGAGCAGTAGCGTGAGTGCGGGCGGGGACTAGTTTGTTTTGTATTATTTTGTAGTTTATTGTCAAAATATACACTCCCATTGTCCACTTAAATATTTCTTTATTCTTAGACAAGGGATTCCCTTCCGTGATTGGTCATTTCTATGGACACAGAAATGACGCCACCTAAAATTCTGTTTACGGCACATAGTAATGTCGTAACTCAGCTCTGAGCGTGACACTTAAGATTCAGTCCTACACTTCGCTGAAAGTGTGAGTAAGACGCTTGATAACTAACTTTGAAGTGCAGCTTTCAGCGAAGAATTTATTTACTCTTAAGTCAACTCTTAGCAGACTTCTTAGGAGTAATTCTAAGAAGCTTGATAAATACGGCCCCAGGTCCAGTCCAGACTATGTCCAGGTCGGACTCAGCAACGCACACCTTCATTTATGTACACTCAAATTAGGAAACGCAACAACAGATTGCATATAATCTGTAAACAAAATTACAGTTTCAAAATAAGCATTTGAGGACTTCCCATCTTTTTTAAATGTTTTTTGGCATCATTATCGGTTTCAACCATATAACTTTCTAAAGTTAAAAAATACTGAATAAATGTTTTAAAGAGAGTAATACTAAGTGAATATCTGTTTTTGGCCTTAAAAATAAACCTTTTACTGAGTACTATAATTAAATTGACTAAATCATGACTGTCAATGAACTCTCCTAAAATGACAGAAACCACATCAAGCTTCATAAACAAACCAATCCTTAATTCAACTTAACTTTAACTTACAGGCTCGCATGTTTAAGTGCAGCGCGGACTGCTGCGACCGCTCGTCCGACTCCATGTCTCAGGTGCATCAGTGCATCGACAGGTGTCACACTCCCCTGGCCAAGGCTCAGGGCCTCGTCACCTCCGAGCTGGAGAAGTTTCAGGTGAGGAGGACGCCAACAGGAAGTAGTAGGTGCTAAAAACAACGTGTCATAGAACAAATGATGCAAAACCGCATGTATTTTTACTAGGATCGTCTGACCAGGTGCACGATGCACTGCAACGACAAAGCCAAGGATCTCTTCGACTCGGGCGCCAAGGAGCCGGCTGTCCGATCCCTGATGGAGCGATGCGTGGGCAGCTGCGTGGATGACCACATGAACCTCATCCCCAGCATGACCCGAAGGATCCAGGAGACACTGGACTCTATTGAGCAGTAAGACACTAGTTTTAAAAACAAGAGCGCCGGTGCGGGCGTCAACTGAGCCAGTTGTGGATTGACGTACGTGACAAACCAGGAGACGCGCGTGAGAGAGCGCCAACGGGGGCATCCACAGTCACGCCCAAGGACTCCGTTGGAATCACGCACCCAGTGTGGAGGCTTCTGTCGCAAATGTTAAAAGTCCGCCATCATTGTTTGTCATTTCATTGTGTGCCCGTACGTCCTGCCTCCCACGGTGAGGTTTATGTAAGAGAAATAAACATGTTAATCTAACAGAACCGCCCTGATCTTAACTTTTTTTTTTTTTGCTTATAAATTGTGATGTACGTGTGGGGAGGTCTCACAGAACATAAAGCCGGATTTTCTTTGTTTTTCTCAAGCTTCGGTGCCTCTAAAGACCTCTGGCGCCTGCCTAGAGGAGGTGCATGTCATCATATAATAGCCTCATACCTGCCAACAACTACGGATTTCCTGTAATGAGTACGGTTTTTGATCATCCATTCTGGTTTACGGCTGCAGTGGTAAAAACTATGGTTTTCCATTAAAAATGATTAACTTACTACGTAACTTAACAACATTTCCCAGTAGCTTGATGGTTTTTTTTTTAGTAACTTGGCAGTAGCTTTGCTACTTTTTAAACAAGTAGAGATTTACGTAGTTTAGCTATTTTTAGACCCATGTAGTGGGTAGCTAAGCTACATGCTACAAAAGAAGAGAAAGACAGAAATGGACAAGGGGACAAAATATACTGGAAAAATTGATGATTGGTTGGTTTACGTATAAGAAAATCCATGATTGGTTGATGGGTTTACTATGATGAATCACGATTGGTTAAGATTAGGGCAAAACATTGTGGACAGGCCAATCAAGAGGCAAGATAGGCCGGGTCATGGAACCAGGAAGTGAAATCACAACAGACATCCCAAATGACGACAAGAGAGTCGGAGAAGAGAAGGCGATTTATATATTAAAAAACTAGTAGAAGATGGCAAAGGGATTCTCTTCCTTAGATTTTTTTTTTAGCGATGTATACCACGTCCAGGAAACCCACAATGCGTCTACTTGGCCCCATTTGGACAAATGTATGCGTCTGGATAAAAAAAGGCCCAAAAAACAAAGATAGTAGCTGACATTTTGTTCATTATTTCGACTGTTTATATTTTGACATTGAATAGTTGAATCATTTTGAAACAAACATGACTACAAGATATTTATGTCATGCTATATATAAATCTGAAATGGCTATTCAGATAAAGGATGTTAGCTAATAGAATAAACATTGTTTGTACTCTATGATTTTTGCGGGTCAAAAGTTGCTTCTGATTATGACAAACGTGAAGGTTTTAGCCACAATCTAATCTGTCTGAATGCTGAAATTAGTTAAACCCCCCACCCATTCTATGCCACATCAATATGGAATGCACTCCCAACAGGTGTAAAAGAAAGTGCATCTCTATCCTCCTTCAAAACCGCACTAAAAGGACACCTCCAGTCAACTACAACCCTAGCCTAACACCCTCCCCCCACCACATCCCACCTCCCCGGATTGTAAATAATCAAATGTATATACTTGTTCTTATGCTTTCGGAGCTCACTATGTTCACTGCTCGCTGTACATATCCTACCAAGTCAGACCTACACTGTTACAATGTCCATTTCTCAGATGATATAATTGTTGATGACTGAAGTGCTGATAGCAACCAAACCTAATCCCCAAATAATGTGAATAATTCAATGTATATAATATGATGATTAACTTGTGTGATGACTGTATTATGCTGATAGTATATATTTGTACCATGAATTGATTAACGTGGACCCCGACTTAAACAAGTTGAACAACTTATTGGGGTGTTACCATTTAGTGGTCAATTGTACGGAATATGTACTGTACTGTGCAATCTACCGTACTAATAAAAGTTTAAATAAAAAATTTTAAAAAACCTGCGGCCCCTGGCTACTAGGCTCTTTGAGTTTCAGAAGTTGGCAGGTATGTAGCCTAACACATTTGTGTCATTCATGTCAGCTCATGAACACCAAATATGCCTAGCAGTTATGAATATATATCATATATTTTTATTTATTATTTTATAATTTATATGCCTATTTCAAAAGGCCATGGCCCCCTGACACCCCTTCTCAACTGTCTATGTGATGTCAAGGCTTGGTTAGCCCAGAATTTTTTAATAATGAATGAGGGAAAAACGGAAATTTCAGTTTTTGGTCCGGCCCTCACTGACTTGGGACCATTGCAAAATTATGTGCGTCCCAAAGTCACCAGCCTTGGCGTCACTATAGACAGCGATTTTAAATTTGACAAACAAGTCAATGGCGTTTTAAAATCGTGTTTTTATCATCTTCGTCTTTTAGCAAAGGTAAAACCATTTTTATCTTTTAACCTTTTTGAACAAGTCGTGCATGCTTTTATTTCAAGTGGCCTGGACTACGGCAATGCACTTTATGCTGGCATTAGCCAAAAAGCTCTCTCCCGGTTGCAGTTAGTCCAGAACGCGGCAGCACGACTTTTAACAGGGGTCAGGAAACGTGAGCATATAACCCCAATTCTTCGGAGTTTGCACTGGCTCCCTGTTCATTTTAGAATTTATTTTAAATCCTTGCAGTTTGTTTTTAAAGCTTTACATGGACTGGCACCTCAGTATATCTCGGACCTCATCCAAATTTACACTCCTGCGCGCGCTCTGAGGTCCGAGAGCCAGCTCCAGCTCGTGGTGCCCAGGACGAGACTTAAAACCAGGGGAGACAGGGCCTTCTCTGTGGTCGGCCCTAAACTCTGGAACACTCTGGCCCTCCATGTTCAAACTGCTTCTACAGTGGATTGTTTTAAGTCTCGTCTTAAGACCCACTTTTATTCTTTGGCTTTTAACACTACGTGAGTTGTGTGGTCTTCTGTCCTCTGTTGTCCTGTGTGTTTTTTTTTATTACAAATTTTGATGTCTATTTTACTGTTTTAATTGGTTTTACCCTTTAAAAATCGTTTTTAATCATATTTATTTTTTATATTGTCTCTATTGGTTTTCTATTAATTTATTCTTTGTTTTTATTCAGTCATTGGTGTAGCATAATATTGTTTTTAATATTGTTTTTAACATGGCTGTGCAGCACTTTGGAAACATTCTTGTTGTGTAAATGTGCTATATAAATAAAGTGGATTGGATTGGATATATTAAGGAAAAATGTATACAGAAGCAGATGTAATGTGATATGTCAGCACCACAGCCCTCACCGCCGGGCAGATTTATTGGCAACAGAAACTTGTACACAATATTTTCGTCTTCCGAAAAGAGTAAAAAATCTATTTAAATAAAAACATGAGAGTGACAAATTGCAGCGGAAAAAAAAGGTGAGTTGAATGTCATGTTCTCGACATGTGAACTTCCCCCACTTTTTCTGTCGTCTGGTGTGTTGACAAGAGTGCTCTGGGCAAGCAGGTGATGAAATGTAGGTCAAAAAGTGCCGGCAGTGGTGCCAAAAGGGAAAAGTACATAGGGCGTGTGAGTGCTCAAACAAAGGGAAGTGTGTTTTTGTGAGAACAAATGAACTTGAAGCATGAAAAAGTGGACCTTTTGTTGTGAAGGAAGGAAGTTCACCCCGTCATTAGTGAGCAACTTAATAGTTGAAACTCCATATATGGCATATTTTCATTTGATGGAGAGGTTATTTTAAGGTTAGTGTACTTATAAGGGTAAAAATAGCAAAAGCTCCTGAGGCATAGAAATATGTCCACCTTCTCAGTAGAAGCAGCAAACTGTAATACTTCCTTTTCAGTCTTAAACATCTGCTGTGTAATAGTCATTTTACCTGGAGGTATGTACAGTATGCAGCGCAGCTATTCGTCACCCTCATTCCTGAAATTCCTGCTTGTGAGGCAGGATAGAAAAAAAAAAGTACACGCTTCCTGTACGAGCCACTTTTGGAAAGTCTGTGGTCATTGTCAGCGTTGTCAACTTATAAAAAAAGGGATTATGACCGTTTTACAAAAACGTAAATGCCTTGTTTCCGCGTGGGACAGCTGCAAAGGTGGAATGATACCTGCCACACACACGGGGTGTTCCGGACACTCCTTACAGGCTATCAAACGTGTGTTTGAGTCCCGATCGTTACCGACCCGCCATCAAGACACGCTGCGGGTGCTGCTCTCGTGCTCGGGGTGGTCCGGCCTTTGACCCAAGTGCGGCGACGTGTACAGGAAGTTGCAGCACACGTAGAGCGGGAAGGACAGCAGGCGGCTGTCCAGGTTCATCACCACGTACTCCTTGGGAGGGTAGGGGGAAAAGGGCGGCACATTAGGCGTCACTTCCTGTCTGGGTCCGCCACGCTTCCTGCGCTTACTGACCTGGTCCTTCTCCAGTGTGAGAAGCTGGTAACCAGTGGAGCGGCTGCAGACCAGCTTGCCAAGACTGTCAAAGGAGGCCAGACGTAACCTGGACACGTAAACCCAGAGAAAAAAAATCATAAACAAAATGGCCAATGAATTATGAACAATTAGTTGCTAAGCTGACGTTTTGCTTGATGGCGTCCATGTTTCTCCCGCATAAAAATTACCCGTATTTTTCGGACAATGAGGCGCACTTAAAATCCTTTTTCTTTTTTTTCTTTAAAATCGACAGTGCACCTTATAACCCAGTGCGCCTTATGTACGGCATAATTCTGGTTGTGCTTACGGACCTCGAAGCAATTTTATTTGGCACATGGTGTAATGATAAGTGTGACCAGTGGATGGTAGTCACACATAAGAGATACTTGTAAACTGTAATATGACGCCATTAAACAACACCAAAACTTTAAATGTTCCATTGAGAATATAGAACATTACACACAATGCTCAAAAATGTGTCAAAATGTTTTTAGTACGACTTCGGTAAGCTATGAAGCCGCACCGCTTGATGGATTGTCGGCGCATTAAACATACGAGTATTATTATGGTGTGTGTATAAGGACCGCAAAATGGCACCTATTAGCAGACATATTACAACAAGTGGACTTAACATGACCATGGTCTATCACAAACAAGTGGACTTACCATGACCATGGTCTAACACAAACAAGTGGACTTACCATGACCATGGTCTATCACAAACAAGTGGACTTACCATGGCCGAGGTCTATCACAAACAAGTGGACTTACCATGACAGAGGTCTATCACAAACAAGTGGAATTACAATGACAGAGGTCTATCACAAACAAGTGGACTTACCATGACAGAGGTCTATCACAAACAAGTGGACTTACCATGGCCGAGGTCTATCACAAACAAGTGGACTTACCATGGCCGAGGTCTATCACAAACAAGTGGACTTACCATGGCCGAGGTCTATCACAAACAAGTGGACTTACCATGACCATGGTCTATCACAAACAAGTGGAATTACAATGACCGAGGTCTATCACAAACAAGTGGACTTACCATGACAGAGGTCTATCACAAACAAGTGGACTTACCATGGCCGAGGTCTATCACAAACAAGTGGACTTACCATGGCCGAGGTCTATCACAAACAAGTGGATTTACCATGACCGAGGTCTATCACAAACAAGTGGACTTACCATGACCGAGGTCTATCACAAACAAGTGAACTTACCATGACCGAGGTCTATCACAAACAAGTGAACTTACCATGACCATGGTCTATCACAAACAAGTGGACTTACCATGACCATGGTCTATCACAAACAAGTGGAATTACAATGACCGAGGTCTATCACAAACAAGTGGACTTACCATGACAGAGGTCTATCACAAACAAGTGGACTTACCATGGCCGAGGTCTATCACAAACAAGTGGACTTACCATGGCCGAGGTCTATCACAAACAAGTGGACTTACCATGACCGAGGTCTATCACAAACAAGTGAACTTACCATGACCGAGGTCTATCACAAACAAGTGAACTTACCATGACCATGGTCTATCACAAACAAGTGGACTTACCATGACCATGGTCTATCACAAACAAGTGGAATTACAATGACCGAGGTCTATCACAAACAAGTGGACTTACCATGGCCGAGGTCTATCACAAACAAGTGGACTTACCATGACCGAGGTCTATCACAAACAAGTGAACTTACCATGACCGAGGTCTATCACAAACAAGTGAACTTACCATGACCATGGTCTATCACAAACAAGTGGACTTACCATAACCATGGTCTATCACAAACAAGTGGAATTACAATGACAGAGGTCTATCACAAACAAGTGGACTTACCATGACAGAGGTCTATCACAAACAAGTGGACTTACCATGGCCGAGGTCTATCACAAACAAGTGGACTTACCATGACAGAGGTCTATCACAAACAAGTGGACTTACCATGACAGAGGTCTATCACAAACAAGTGGACTTACCATGGCCGAGGTCTATCACAAACAAGTGGACTTACCATGGCCGAGGTCTATCACAAACAAGTGGATTTACCATGACCGAGGTCTATCACAAACAAGTGGACTTACCATGACCGAGGTCTATCACAAACAAGTGGACTTACCATGACCGAGGTCTATCACAAACAAGTGGACTTACCATCTTTTTCTATATCTTCTTATGGGACATTCATCCTCTGCTGTTGCCATTTCTAATATTAAGTAGTGTAAAGTTCTAACATTTATCTGTCAGTAGACTAGCTATCAAAGAGCTAAAAACTGTAGTGGGTTTACATAATTCACCCACAGAACTTTAGTTGTTAGGGGGTTCCGGTCGGACGTTTTTTCACGGGACACATTTCCGGCGTTGATGTTGCATTATTGAGTTACGGATGAGGAGATCCATCCATTCATTCTGCTGCTCCGTTATTGATTGAAGTAAAGTCTGAATGTTATTAAAACAGTTAGCTACATCTTTTGACACCTCTTCCACTCCCGTCCTTGCACGCTACACCAGAGATGACGGGGAGAAGACGCTGTCGAAGGTGAGCCACGTAAATAAGACCGCCCACAAAACGGTGCATCCTGAAGCGACTGTCAGAAAGCTACTTGAAGATGATGTGTAAAACATCATCTATGCAACACTTTCACCAAAGAACCACCATTACATGTAGACCACAAGATAGTGTTTTACATTTAGAAAAAAAATCATAATATGACCTCTTTAATGCGCCCTATAATCCGGTGCGCCTTTTGTATGAAAATAGACCTGAATAGACCCACTCATCGGCAGTGCGCCTTTTAATCCGGTGCATCCTATGGTCCAGAAAATACAGTACACTAATTTTACACTTTTTGCTCTTGTTAAGTCTTTCTCTTTCTCCACACACTTTTCATACCTTCTACCATTGTTCTCTGACTAATTTCATTTGATCAAATCTTTTCTATTGTTCCACACTGCAAAATAAAAGTATGTACGATGATTCCTGCTGATATCAAACCAGATAACATTGGTATGGGCCAACACTCAAGGCTCCAGTTTCGGTATCGCATCGGAAGTGAAAAACTTGTATCGGGACATCCATAGTTACTGGGACTATTGTCAAAATTGTGAAAGCGCCTGTGTAAATATTTCATGTTTCAATGTGTACATCTAAGGCTTGTAGACTTGCACGGCCAATATGTAGAAAATACAATTTGTCTGAAGATTTGGTGGGCGTGGCTTGTATTCAGGTGCATTCTATAGTCCGAAAATTAGAAGATCCATACAGTTGGGACATGACATTTTTTCATCTGACTGGATAGGGTATGACTCATATATTCTATCAAATGTACTGTTCACATTTGCACAACTCTTCATTTTCACTCTTATTGATACTGTACTGTCTGTAAAATGTTTAATGTATCTACAAATTGCTTAAATGCTAGACATACAGCACATTTTTGTCTCTCTCCTGTAAAGCCAAGGCTCCAGGGCTGACCTCACCTGTATGCCAGATGCCTCCTGGGTTGCAGGCTTACAGCGCCCCCACATGGCTGACTTAGTGTGTTCCTCTTGAAGATGATGAAGCGGTTGGTGTAGGTCACCAGCAGGTCGAAGCCAAAGTTGAAGCCGGTCCATCGCCAGCAGTACTAAGGAAAGTAAGAAAAAGAGATAAATAAATGTGTTTGACAGCATAAATTGCAAGAATGTTGTACTCACGTCTCCGTCTTTGGTCAGTTTCCTGCCACACCTCATGCTGCTTAACTGAAATTCCTCTTTGTTGGCTTCCTGCGGACTAATATATATATATATTTTTTTACCAGCATTAACGTCTCATATGATAAATAACATTAAGTTTGTATGTTTTGAATAATAAAAAAACAAAGCTCATCTTACCCATTATCATTTTCAAATTCTGTCCGCAACATAGCAAACCACTGTGTTTTATATACAGCCGTCAACCAGTCTGCAAATAAAAGTGAAAAGAGAAAGTGCTTAACATATAAACATATAAAAACATTTGACAAGTGAGCAACAATATCAGGGTTTCCCGCAGCGTTTTGTTGTTAAGGCGGCCGCCTTAACAACAAAGAGCCACCGCCTAAACTAAGATCTTGACAAGATCTCCAGCCACACATGCGCATTTAAAAAACTATCTCTGTCCCCAAGCAAACGCATACACTGAGTGTCATACGCATGCCAAAATACTGGGGGCTCTGTAGCCTAGGACTTAAGACCATTTTAGCCAATTAGAAACATCCAAAACGTCATTTCCAGAGGTGGCATATAGCAAAAATGGCGGGTGACGGCAAGAAAGATTTATATATGTGGACTGACAGAGGAGTAGAGCTACTTTTAAGCATCGTTTTGGAGTTTAAAGTTAACAAAACTCAACAAAGTGTTGACTGCGAAACTTGTCAGTCCAAGTATGGTGACATTCTTACCCTATTTTGGAGCGGTACAGACTTGGAGGGACATCTGAGGAATTTCCTCAACGGAAAGAGGACATCACAAAAACAACTATCGGCACTAAATTGAAAGTGATTCGTGGAAAGTACAGACAAGCAGTCGACGCAGGTGGAAGAGTGGTTACGGCAGAGTTGTTTTGCTGTACTTCGAACTATGCGAGCAGATCTGGGGAGGTTCTCCATCAACTACATCCATTCAATTTGGAATAGAAACATCAGATATTGACACAAGCTCTCACAGGAGTTCAGATTCTCCATTCACCCTTGACAGCCTGGTCACAGACAAAGATATGCCGAATTATGTACAAAAGCAGCAAGATTCCAATGGGAGCAATCCACAATCTTCTGTGGTGAAAGAGAGAAGAGCTCTACTTCAGGTATGTGGGCGCTAACTTCATTGCTAGGAAGTAATATTATTAAAAAGGCAGATACTGAATACTGTAAGTTTGTCGCCATCTGTCCGCACTTGCTCTTGAAAACATTATAATGGCACTGTCTGTGAATGTAGCTTGTCATTACAACTCCCTACAGTAGATGGCATCATAACTTTGCTAACAGGGCAAGAAAAAACTCAACCCAATGGGCACAATGAGAAACCTCGGAGGGGACCGCAGATGTCCCCCCGCCCCCGATAATTGTCATTGGTGCATAATGTTGTTGTGTCTACTGGCTAGGCTAGCGCAGTGTTAGGAGGGCAGCTGTTGCCGCGTTAATGTCGGCAATAACGTTTAAAAAGAGCATCAGACTGTGTGCTTCCGTCATTTTTGTGAGCTGCTGTAAAAATAAAACAATTAGCAGCTTACCAGGAGGCAAAATGTTGTCCCGCTCCAAAATGCGCGCCGAAGCGAGGTCGTTGACAATATACTGGAGACGTACATGTTTGAAGACAGAGCAAAAGGGGGCGCCCTCCTCCGTGTTTAAGAAAGGCTCCTTCTCACTAAGGTCTGAAAGTTAAAAGAAAACCCGTCATTATTAATCCTCAAAAAGGAGCGTATTTTGCCTAAAGATAAGCAAGTTACCGCTCCTACGCTTGCACAGCCAAGAATCTGCGTCCACCAGGAGCTGCTTTATGGGTCCGTCCCACGATGGGTTGAGCTGCAGGAACATCCACTGGCAAAAAGACGTGAGGGAAAATGAGGGAGGAGAAATAAGCAATGGATCGCGTCTAAAAGCCTTGTTCACACTGCAGTTAAATTCCGATTTTTTTATCTCAATGCGAACAGTGCAATTCGGAATTTTTCAAATCCCACACAGGATATAAATCAGCTTTGTATCCGATGCAACTGCAGTCTGAACGATCTGGTCGCGTTCGTCCCACCACTACGTCATCAAAAAGCGTCATAATTATTCGCCTAAATAGACGGTTGCATAATAAATAGTTGACAAATGCACAGAAAACCGAATGTTTGTAGAACTCACGTCAATGTTACACCACTCATGTCTCCACCTCGTACAGGAGAGCGGGGCGCCAGCATTACACACAAGCTCACGCACACAGGAAGCACGTACAGACAGCCTCCCTACTCGCGACATGCCAGTGAGAAGTGCCGTAAAGTAACAAAAATTAGGAGGAAAAAAAAATATGATTAGAAAGCCAAATGGAACAAAAATTAGGAAGAAAAAAATATGATTACAAAGCCAAATGGGACAAAAATTAGGAAGAAAATATATGATTACAAAGTTAAAAGTAACAAAAACTAGGAGGAAGAAAATATGATTACAAAGCCAAATGTAACAAAAACTAGGAGGAAAAAAATATGATTACAAAGCCAAATGGGACAAAAATGAGGAGGAAAACAATATGATTACAAAGCCAAATGTCCCATTGTGGTAATAGTTTAGCTTCAAATCGGATGGGCAATATACGCCCATCAACACGGACCAATGAGAGACAAAGCCATGATCACGTGATGGCAATTAACAAAAAGACAACAGCCGACCTCGTTTTTCCAACTGGGAAAAAAACGCACTTTAAAATGTTTAATATTTATTTAAGTAAAATATTTGCTTACAGAAATTAGTCCATTAATTTTTTATTTTTGTTTATTTATTTAGGATAAAGTTATTTACTTTCCAATTACAGTACAATGGTAAACAATTATACAGTAAAAGTTTATATCTTTTTAAATTGTTACTTTCATTATTATTATATATTATGATTACATTACGTTATGATCACAGAATAGTTTTTATTGGTTATTTCTTCAATTTAGGAGCATGATATGAACAAAAACTTTAAGTCTGTCTGCATAAAGCCAAATATTTGTTAAAGTCAATTATTGCATATTATTCTAATGTGTGGCACCTTGAGACAAGAATATGTTGATTGACAGTCGCAGTTGTGTGCATTTTTATGTACAACATATAAAAATCGCAAACAGAATTGCAATTGGAGAGAAAAATGGCAGTTTTTTAAAAAAAAAACGTGCAGCCCTAACTGAGACCTACTAGAATTGCAGTCATATGTTTCTTTTTGTAAACATTGCAGCACGTGCGACGTCATGTCTAAATGCGGGTCCCATTAGACATTATATATTTTTTGTAACGTGAATGAATACATAAGAAGACCGGATTTGACCAAAAAAATATGAATTAGACATCCTCCCCTGCAGTGTGAACATAGCCAAAGAGTACCTTTTTTAACGCGGTGTAGACGTCCATCTCCACCTGCATGACAAACAGGTCCGATGACTGGATAAGTTGCTCCATCACCTCCGTCCTTAACGAACACAAGTCAACAGTGAGTATGCATTACATTGAATCGACCCATGTATAAGACAATAATTGTTTTTGCTTTTAAGACGTCTTATATTCACGGTGTACAGATTTATACAATAGTGACAAATGACCTTTTTCTTGTCTTAAAAAAGGGGGTTGTCTTATATCAGGTCAGTACTGTAATAAGTAGGGACGTGAATCTTTGGGCACCACACGATTCAATTCGATTCTTGGGGCATACTAAAACATTCTGACAGATTTTTGAGTGCCGTGTGTAATGTTCTTTATTTTCAATGGAATATTTAAAGTTTTGGTGTTGTTTACTGGCATCATATTGCAGTCTACACATATCTCTTATGTGTGACTACCATCTACTGGTCACACTTATCATTACACCATGTACCAAATAAAATTGCTTCGAGGTCGGTAAGCACAACCAGAATTATGTCGTACATTAGGTGCACCGGTTATAAGGCGAACTGTCGATTTTTGAGAAAATTAAAGGATTTTCCGATAGTCCAAAAAATACGCTACATTTGTAGTCTACTTTATACATTTTGTGTTCGCCCTCTTTTTGTGCCCTTGTATGCACAATCCTTTCCATTCTTTGTAACTGAGCTACTCTGTGGAACAATTTCCCTTGTGGATCATTAAAGTTTGTCTAAGTCTAAGTAACGATTCAATTCAGAATCAATTCAAAACGATTCTTGATACACAATAGGGCTGAACGATTTCAGGAAAAAATCTGATCACGATTTTTCTGACAGAAATTGCGATTTCGATTTTGACTCACGATTTCTTTTCAAATCAAGCTTCAGTAACAGTAACAGATTTAAAACATGACAAAAAATGATATACCATGAAAACATTAAATGCTATGTAATGCAAGGATGAATACTAAAAGGTAAGAATTGCTTCAAACATGTATTTATTAAGAAACATGCATGTACATTCTCCAAAGTTCTTGACCAACAGCAGTTATTAAAACTAAAGAACTAAAACCAGTACAAAAACCTTAATTATGTTAAGATAAATAAAAAAGTTTAAGTTAAATAAAATACAAAACAATTCCAACACAAAAAGCAATGCTTAATATATAATAAGAAAAACAAAATTCAACAACTTCAATAAAGGAAAAAAAGGATCCTGACCTTATGTAAACAGTCTTATACTCAAGTAGGTAGGTCAGTCTTTTATGGCTCAAGAGAGCTAGCCTATCAACATCTATAGCAGCAATTCAAGTACTTTATTCAACCCTGGAAGAAACCTGAACAATATTTTAAAGTGAAATTGAAAAGTAATGGTAATAAAGAAAATACTATTACAAAAACAAAATGACCCAACCTCTGCCCTTCTGAAAAATATGTCAGACATTAAAATAGGTGGGTCATTCATTTACCGCTTAGCAGCACCCAAATATTGCACATCTATTCTGTTAACAATAGAACATAATATTCCTGAAAACTAGCATTTATCTTTTTTTTTTTTTTACAAAAACTGACACCACAAGTCAGGGTAAAGTGCAGAACAAACACAATCTAAAAAGTACTTTAACAATAATACTTGCTTCCCTGACATCTCTACATCACTCTTCACAGATTTTTGGTCAAGAAAACTAGCATGTCAACCTTTGATGGTTTAAGACATGAGCGCTGACATGTGACAACATTGCCACTAGCACTAAACAATCTTTCTGATGGTGAACTGGTGGCTGGTATGCACAGAAACTTGCGAGCCAGTTTGTTCAACCATGGAAAGTTAACATTGTGCACTCTCCACCAGGCCAGGGGATTGTCCTCTCCATCAATTGTAGGAGTTATCAGGTAGCTGTTCAGCTCTGCATTAATGGCATCCTCCAACTGCATGGTGGTGGAAGGAGGAGGCACAGACGGTCTGCTCTTCTCATAAGGAGTTATACTGGCAAACGACGCTGTAATTGTGGTATGTTTGCTACAATGGGCTGAATCGCTCGGGGTTGACTTTTCACCGGACTTTTTGGTCATACATTCGTCGTGTAACTGCCGGTGGTGATTTTTCAAGTGCCGGAATAAATTAGTCGTGTTGCCTTGGGATGTGGCGACTTTGGCCCGACAAGTTTTACAAAGTACCTGTTTCTGATGCACATCTGAAGTTTCGAAACCGAAGTAGTCCCAAATGACAGACGTGCTGCTCTTCTTCTGTATTAAAACTAAATCCTCCTCCACTTCTGACCCGGCGGCAGCAGCCATTTCCTCCAGGACGTTTGTTTCTTCACCAAAGTTGTTAGTGGGCGTGTACGCGGTAGCCTCGTCAATGGCCGCCTCTGATTGGTTAGCGTGACGGCATGCCCTGCTCACAAGTAGTTTACCACTTCTGATTGGTGAGTTTGACAAGGCATGAGAGTAGCACGAGCAGGCTGCATATACACAACAGACATGTCAGCCAGGAGAGCTAAATAACGTTCGTCTAAAACCGAAGCCTTCACGATCTCAAGATTGAGACTTCTGAAATCGCAATTTCGATCTGAAAACGATAAATCGTTCAGCCCTAATACACAATCAATACTCTTTTAATACCATTGGGTGCCAGTTCTATCATTGAATATATTCCTCTCTAAAATAATTAAACAGCTTTGATACATTTTTGTATTACTTACTTATCTGTACAGCAAATATGGCCATCTACATGAACAATATGATTTGTCTGGCTGGAAAGGACAGATTTAAGAAAAATATATACCGTAATTTCCGGACTATAAGCCGCACCTGACTATAAGCCGCACCAGCTAAATTTAGGGGAAAATACAGATTGCTCCATATATAAGCCGCACCCGACTATAAGCCGCAGGGTTTTGATGTGTAATTAGCGTAGTATATAGGGGTTCCTGCTACCACGGAGGGGATTGTCGGGACAGAGATGACTGTTTGGGAAGGCAAAGCGTCCCATTTATTAACAATAAATCTTTCAATCATTCAATCAAACTTTCACATCTTTGACATGGCGAACAGCATTCGTGCAGAGTACAAATAATACAACGGTGCAAAGTAATACAAAGTGCTCGCCTGTACGTTATCAAAATAACCAGCCTACCGGTATATGAAAAGTCAGTCTTTAATCATTGTGTCATTGTCTTCCTCCTGCGTACTAAAACCACCGAAATCCTCTTCGTCGGTGTCGGAGAAGAACAGGCCGTAAATAAGCCGCAGGGACCAGAACGAGGGGAAAAAGTAGCGGCTTATAGTCCGGAAATTACGGTATATATATTTTTTAATTGATTTTAATTTTTAAATCGATTAAGAATCATTACAAATAAGAATCCCAAGTCATTCGAAAACCAACTTTTTTGGGACACCCCTAGTAATAAGTGGAAGATAAGCTCACATACCCAATTTCTTTCATCAAGTCCACATTTTGATGAGTCATGAGGTTGTTTAGAAGCCACTCAAGACATCTGCAAGCACACATAATTAAATCATAACAGATTGTAGTCTGTCAGTACCAAACAATAACAACTAACGTCTCCAACATAACAAAGGACTACTGAAACTCCCAAGTTAAGTATTGCAGAAGTGTTGTGCTTTCAAGTCATAACATGAATTAAGGCACTGACTTTTTCATGACGGACTCCAGGCCGTAGATGCAAGAACAGGCGTAGAAGCCGCACACGGTCTTTGCGCTGATGTTTTCCTTCATGGACTCGCCGCACTGCTGGATCAAACCATCCTGCCAACACCACAAAAACAGTAACACCTACTTCACGCCTTGCTGATCTTTTGTCTGCAGTACACAAACAGAATGTACTGACCAGCTGCAGCATACAGGCGGCTGCGAGTATACTGACGACACAGCTGGGCTTGATTAGAACGTCGTCCCTGTACAAGGATCCAAAAACCACCTGCAGAGCTAAACACATAATAGAAATTTGAAGAAAAATTGAGTGATGGTCATGTATATTATCTTTATTATTATTAGGTCTAAGGCTATGGCGGAAAACTATCAAGACATAAGTGTTTTATATTGGTCGATATCGAAAATTATTTTTTTATGACTTATCAAAAATAAGGGCAAGTAGAACAATATATTAAATGTAAACATTTGTATTTCAAATGTAATCTTCCTCTGATAATAATCTCCTTAGCTATCAAGGCAGAAAGGAAAGGAAATGTCAGCACAACAATGGAAAATTGTTAAATTACATTTACTACTTAATAATAACCTCCTTAAATGAAGGTGGAACAATAAGGAAATATAGGAAACGAGGAAAGCTTAATAATGTGTAACAAAATAGTGCAAAGTGTGAGAATGTAAACAGAAGAACTATTTTAGTGCCAGGAAATTGTGGCTGTGAAACATTTAATTTGGTCTGTTATCATTATTTAAGTATTTGAATGTTATGCAGTAATTATTATTTAATTATTGGAATAAATTACAATTATTTTAAAATAGCACATTTGTTATATTTTGTGTTTTATTTTATTTCAACGGTCCTAAACTTTAGTTCCTACATGTTTTTTCCATCCATCCATTTTCTACCGTATTCCCGAATAAGGAATCCCAAAAAGTGCCATAAAGTCTAGGTAACCTTTCCTGTTTTATCTAAAATGTATTCGCTCTTTGCAGCACTCAAAAGCAAAACAGATACTGTTACCTAATTAGCCGTCAGCGTGTCCCTCCATTGCCCAGTGACCACTTCCTGTTTTGCTAAGTTACCAGAGCGCAACTTCATTTGTTCATGCAAATAACCTTGCTTCGTAACTTTCAGTTTCTACCTACATAACTACATACAAACATAGAACGTTTTATTGAACACATTTGTTATTGATACCGATTAAGTCAGGGCTCGAATTTAAACACAGCAACTGCGGCAAAAGCGGCAATCGCCCTCGTCATTTGCCGTAATGCCCTAAAAATTTTTCCAACATCCGCGGCCGTAACCGCTATTGACTTTTTACTTGTTCATGGACGAGGGATGTAACAATAAACGGTATAATGATAATTTGCGATAAAATTCCAGACGGTTAGTAATACATCTAATTTTTTTAATTCCGAAACCCCGTCATTTTTGCATTTTAGGCAACACGAAGTCAGGTGCATGCGCACTTTTTTTATTTGATTGAGACTTTTATTGGTAGATTGCTCAGTGAAGTAAATATTCCGTACAAATGACCACTAAATGGGAACACCGAATAAGTTTTTCAACTTGTTTAAGTCGTGGTCCACTTAAATTGATTTAACTAGCGTCGTTTGGCTTGATAATCATGGCGGACCAACGACGCGGACTTTGTTCGGGAGATTTCCCCTCGGAGTAAATGGAGCCAAGCGCTTGGTTTAACGTAATTTTCCCTCGCTTCACGCCGTGCGGTTAGAGCGCACTGCTGTGTTTAGATGGAGACAGGTGTGGACAATATTGGAGACAGACACACTTGTCCACACACTAAAAGTATATGGCGAAGGACAAAAACTATTTGATGTTACTTTTATTTTGTCCATCAGCTGCTGTGGCTGAGAGTTAATGAAGTGAGGAAACATGCAGCAGGCGTTGAGTCGTGAAAGTTGTCATAACTTGTTTATAAAGTCTTCAGTTTGTTTACTGGGATATTCACTCCTTTATTTAATTGCAAACTGTATCAGTGTTCAAATAACATCAAGACTAGCTCAAATATTTTGTCATCTCGTCGAATTGAACGAAGGCTGTGAAGATTGTGTATTCGATGTGAGAGGTGTTACCCCTCTTTATTTTTGTTGGCCAAACTGTTGTACTTAACCGAGAGAAGAACAAAGCTTGTTTATTAGACTTCATCTTCATTAGCCAAACTGCTTTGTGTTTTATTTTGATATCAAAAAGTAAACACAAGGTTTTTTTTTTTACATTACTTTTATTCATGTCACAAAGGTATTACTTAAAAAAACATTAATGTGACATAGCATTTTGTTAATGTTTTATCGTGTATAGTTAATTCCTATATGACATATTTCTGCTCAAACTCTTAATGGATCTGTCCCGATACAGCATCTACATAACTTAAAAAATATATATAATTAAAAAAATAAAAAATACCTCCCTCTATCCAAATGTAAAAATAGAGCTAAAGGCATCATATATATATATATATATATATATATATATATATATATATATATATATATATATATATATATATATATATATATGAGCCCTCCTTTAAGGCAACACTTGCCTTGACCTTAAAAAGTTAAAATTCAAGGCCTGTCAAGTGTCTATCATGATATATACTGATATCATTTTATCGGCCCAGCACTATAAGGCAGTGGTCCCCAACCTTTTTGTAGCTGCGGACCGGTCAACGCTTGAAAATTTGTACCACGGACCGGGGGGGTATGGTATTTTATTTTATTATTTTTATTTTTTTGTCATAAAGAAATACAATCATGTGTGCTTACGGACTGTATCCCTGCAGACTGTATTGATCTATATTGATATATAATGTATATATTGTGTTTTTTATGTTGATTTAAATAAAAATACAAAATTTTAAAAAATATATATATATTTTTTTTCTTTTTTCTTGTGCGGCCCAGTACCAATCGGTCCACGGACCGGTACCGGGCCGCGGCCTGGTGGTTGGGGACCACTGCTATATGGTATAGTAAACACATATCACCTTCTACATCAATGTTCTGGTCGGGGATCTCCAAGTTGATTTCCATCATGTTCGACTCCTTCCAAGAGCCGCTGAACATGCTGGAGAAATATCCTGACTAGCGGTCGCCATAAAAAGAAAACAATTGTATGAAAGATGAGGATGACATTAAGGGGGTGTGACGGGTTCGTCTCGCTTGGTTTTACCTGGCACAGGTACAACTTGTGAAGGTTCCACTCCTGTCCCAGCGCGCAGATGCGAATGTCGCTGTTTTCTCCATTCAGGAACAACGTCTGATAAATGTAATTGGAAGTGCTTTTCAATTTTTTCCTGTTTAAGACAGATAAAGACGAAGAATCTGTGTGAGAAGATGTGACGAAAGCTTCGGGAACACCCAAAACAATCATGGGAGCTCTGCTGTTTGACTCGCCTGCGCGGTGTGTCCAGTATGGCGTCGTCCTCCTCTTTCTCGCTCTCGCAGTCACACTGTGTGTTCCGTTTCCTCTTCTTACATTCGCAGCTGTGTTTGTGGCGGCTTTCCGTCGTTTCCTCCCGTCCCTGAGAGGTGGACTGGAACCTGCTCCCCAGATTCCCCATCTTCGTCTGCACGAAAAGAAAAGAAACGACATCAACACACTAGGTAGTCCATGTTTTAAAGCATTTTCAAGATGAATACTTAAAAGTTGTTATAGTACTAAGCCATCCATCCATCCATTTTCTACCGCTTGTCCCCATCGGGGTCGCGGGGGTGCTGGAGCTTATCTCAGCATCTATAACTAAAACAGAACCTTGTAGCAGCAGTGGAAACAAAGGATTGAAAACACACGTTTCACCATATACCGTATTTTTCGGAGTATAAGTCGCTCCGGAGTATAAGTCGCACTGGCTGAAAATTCATAATAAAGAAGGAAAAAAACATATATAAGTCGCATTTTTTGGGGAAATGTATTTGATAAAAGCCAACACCAAGAATAGACATTTGAAAGGCAATTTAAAATAAATAAAGAATAGTGAACAGGCTGAATAAGTGTACGTTATATGAGGCATAAATAACCAACTGAGAAGGTGCCTGGTATGTTAACGTAACATATTATGGTAAGAGTCATTCAAATAACTATAACATATAGAACATGCTATACGTTTACCAAACAATCTGTCACTCCTAATCGCTAAATCCCATGAAATCTTACACGTCTAGTCTCTTACGTGAATGAGCTAAATAATATTATTTGATATTTTACGCTAATGTGTTAATAATTTCACACATAAGTCGCTCCTGAGTATAAGTCGCACCCCCGGCCAAACTATGAAAAAAAACTGCGACTCGTAGTCCGAAAAATACGGTATAAGGCACACTTAAAATCCTTTTTTCCCCTCAAAACTCCCCCTAAAAATTAACTACTTGCGGCAACACATTTTTTAACCCTTTGTGTGAATTATGAATAATTCTCCATATATATACAATCCATTAGTTGACATTAGAGCAGACTTTGTACAGTGAGTGTTTGTTTTATTATGTTGGTCATTTTTATATCTTCTTCAGCACTTAGCAATACTGCTACATCATGCTATAGTGTGTCATTAAAGCGGGATCTGCTTAGCAAACAGCTTCTCAAACTTGTTGCTCATCCTCCTTATATTCAGACTGTAAAATATAAGGTTCTGGAACATAATTTGTCCCAAAACAGTCTTTTTGTCTCTCACAAGTATTCAGTGAGTAGTAGGTTTGTTGTTGTTGAAGGGGAAAAGGGAACGTTGCGTTATGTCTATGAAAATAGACCAGTTGATCTTCCGTCTCTTTTGTGCTCTGCGTGGAGAGGTTATTAGGTGACCACAGATGTGACGCTGGCTGTTCAAAGTCGGGACCCGGGGTGGACCAGTTGGGGACGTCTCTGCGCTGCTGACTTGTCTCCACTCAAGATGATCCCCTGCTGGCCCCACTATGGACTGGACTCTCCCACTATTAACTAGATTTACTCGACGTCCATTGCACCGGTCCCCCGGGGGGGTCCCCGCATCTGCGGTCCCCTCCAATGGTTCTCATTGTATCCCATTGGGTTGAGTTTTTTCTTGCCCTGTTGTGGGATCTGAGCCGAGGATGTTGTTGTGGCTTGTGCAGCCCTTTGAGACACTTGTGATTAAGGGCTATATAAAAAAAACTTTGAGGTCCTGCGCTCTGGGTCTTTCTGTGCAGAGTTTGCATGTTCTCCCCGTGACTGCGTGGGTTCCCTCCGGGTACTCCGGCTTCCTCCCACCTCCAAAGACATGCACCTGGGGATAGGTTGATTGGCAACACTAAATTGGCCTTAGCGTGTGAAAGTGAGTGTGAATGTTGTCCATGTGTGTTGGCCCTGCGATGAGGTGGCGACTTGTCCAGGGTGTACCTCCTCTTCCACCCGAATGCAGCTGAGATAGGCTCCAGCACCCCCCGCGACCTCAAAAGGGACAAGCGGTAGAAAATGGATGGATTGGATGGATGATTGATTAATTCATTAAAATGTGCGGCCGTATGACTAAAATGGGAAAAATACGTAAATATTACACCTTATTATGAATGTGCCTGTTACTACATTACATATATGCTTATAGTCAATGTTCCCTCTAAGGTGCGCGCCTGTGCAATTGCGCACTGCTCAAGCGTCCTCTGCGCACGGCAAATCTATGCCACGCACAAAATCAAATAAAAACATAAGCGCAAAACAATTTTCGACACGACACGGACACGACAGAGAAAACAGTTTTCGTCATCATTGTTCAAATATTGTAACGTCTGTCGAAACGCTTTGAGGACATGAATTCCATCCATCACTTTACTGAGCAAAACTCTTTATTGTCGGCCATAAACACATCACCAAAACATTAGTAAAAAAAATGATATCTAGCAAAACTGGTCATTTTCTGCAGTACAAACCAGACCAAAACCAACTTTGTTATATCAACAGCAGCCGCTCGCTCTTTCTCACTTGCGCCAACACATGCACATATGGCACTTAGCCAGTGATGCGTTTACAGCCACACAAAAAGTCGGACAACTCCAACACCACACATAAAGTGTAATTGCAGGTCGTTACACTATGATTTACCAATCAAATGTGTGCTTATTCTAGTGTCATTTATTAGGAATCTTAATTTATAAATATTAATCATGAAATGCTGTTAGTATATTAAATAAATACTAATAAAAATATATTTTTTACAAACAGGAAGTTGCAGGAATGTACACATGATCCCCTGCTTACATCTCATTGTGCAACATGTGAATGTTTTAATGGGAACTAAATGCAATGTCTGAAAGGGGTACAAATTATTTCCAAAGCAAGACCTCCACCCAGACAAACAATACAAGTACACAGTTAATGAAAAACAATATTTTTTGTTATTGTCATTGTAAGTGGGCCTAAACACTTATATTAGAAATGACTGCTGTTATTTGATTATAATAATAAGAGAATGTTGTCTGTCTATCTGTGTTGGCCCTGCGATGAGGTGGGGACTTGTCCAGGGTGTACCCCGCCTTCCGCCCGAATGCAGCTGAGATAGGCTCCAGCACCCCCCGCGACCCCGAAAGGGACATGTGGTAGAAAATGGATGGATGGATGGAGATGGAACTTGTTATTTAGTCAGGTTTGGGACAGGTGTGCTGCTGGTGTAGCCACAGTGTGCACGTCTGATGTTGCTCACATGGCCTCCACTGAATGCTCAGGGAGTTTTTGCGTTTGCTCACACACATGAACAATTAGAGGGAACATTGCTTATAGTGTGTATATAAAAACGATGATGGAGGTGTTTGGATGTTTTTTTAGAGCGCTGCATAGGCAAATTAGACATTGACTCCATTGTTAGCTGACTTATACTAATGTTTATTTAGGATTTATGCATAGAACAAGAAAAACGTGTTCTTGTCGATAGGCACAATTAAAAAAAGGGGGACTTTAACTACTAATGTTCAGTAGGACATAACATAACGATTGTTTTGGCTAATAGTGTGACATGTCATATGTACACAACATACATGACGTCCATCATGTAAACTCTCCTTTACAGTAACTGCACACCCATATAACATCCAGTAGGTTTTATTGAACATAAGGTAAAAAGCAACTTACCTTGTGACGAGCAGGGAGGAGGTCGGCTTGTTGACTTTTAGCAGCAAACAGCGTCTGTTTACCTCGCTAGCCAGCTGGAGATGCTAGTTAGCGAGCTATCTGAGGTAACCAATTATTTGACGTACAAATCAAAACAAAGTCTCGAAAGGACACCAGCACTGGCAGCCACACGCTGCGTCCTCGCAGAAGCCGATAATGCAGTTACATGTTGTTCACACGGAAGAAAAAAGGCCAATTCAAAATGTAGATGCAGAAAGTGGAAAACCTGACTATCATTTGCTTTTGTGTTATTTTTTCTTCTTCTTCGCTCCCTATTTGGCCGCGTCACAGAAGAGAGTGGGGCTCAAGGGCGCCACTACTGTCAGAGTATTGAATTACTACTTTTATCTGGTGAGCAACCATAGACATCATATAAGTAGACACAGCGTTGGCTGATGTGACGCGAGAAATTCGGCCGCCATCTTGAAGTGGTGATGAGGAGCCGGCGAGCAGCCTAAACTGACAGTTGACAGGTAGAAAACTATCTTGTCTTTTAACAAAGAAACAAGGAAGTCACAATCTTCATTCAATGAATGTTCTGCAATTTGTCGTCCCTAAAGTAAGAACTGAACTGGGCAAGAAAGCAATTAGGTTTTCACAGGGGCGGATTAAGAAATTTTGGCCCCCTGGGCCTGACATGGTCTTGGCCCCTCAACCCCCCGCGCGTGTGGGCGCACACACACGCACGCACTATGCAAGAAATACTGTATACTGTGAACAGACATGCACACTGTACTGTACAGAAGAGTGCACATACTGCACACACACTATTAGGTATACCACACAGACACTGACAAGCACAGGTTTCACACAGACACAGGGGGAGGGGATAAATGGCCTAAAAATAAACATTTTTGAAAATGATTACGCCCACTTCAGTGATGGTGCATTGGGTCATTTGAGAGATATTATGTATTGGAAGTTGGTAGCTATCATGAAATAAACCCCCCAACCCACCCAAAAAACTAAATCGGACATGATTTTTGCCCCCTTTTCCTCCCTTCTATCATTAAAAATAAAATAATATCTTAGGAAAACACATTGGCATAACGGCAGCTGTGCAGCAAATTGAGGCTCAAAGTCTGTATCTATTTGTGGTTAAGCTTGAGGAGAAGGAGAAAGGTAAAATGATAACATGCATCGGAGAGCACCACAAAGAAAGGTGTAGGCCAGTTCATGGTACAAGGGCTGCATGCAGGTCAAGATAGCCCATTTCCAAGAATGCTATAGTGGCTGGACAGGCACTGGACATGTCCTGAACTCAGTGTCAGACGTGGCTGCCGAATACTTGGATGAAGTGAAGCAGCTGACAGATCTCATGCTGCCCCATCTGAAGACTGTCCTGGCCAGGCAGAGGATGGATGAGGAGACCTTCCCAATGGACCCTGTCAGTGAACAGGCTAGTAACATTGATGGCACCCCTGTGCACAACATTGGGATGGAGAGACAATGTGGCAAGGTGGACTACAAACTGAAGAAGTTGGGCACACTGAACGCAGTCAATAGGTCAATAATTTTACAGAAGAGCCAGGAGCTTCAGAGGTTTCAAGGCAGCAGCACAAGCAAAAAGGGAGGTTGAACTCAACTGGAGTAAATTCATGAAGGCAAAATTCGAGAGTAGGGCAGATGAGAAACAAGAGATGGCTCAAAGAAAGGAGAGTAAGAGACTAGACATGCTGGACACACTGAAATCTTTTGATGGCCCCTTCACGATAGTGGGGAAGTTGAAAAGTTCCTTGTGGATGAAAGTCTGCACAAGAATGCAAAGCTGCAGAGAATGAAGCTTGAGGTTCAGTTTGCCAGAGAAAGCACCAAGCTTCTGCCTAAAGTCAATCCTATCTTCACAATCCAGGTGACACTTCCCAGAAATGGCAAAAGTGCAATTCTCCAAGTCATAATGGATACTTAGAATTTTATGGTGGTGGTAAGTATTCATGAAAACAGGTAGCCTAACATTAGTGAATGGGTGAATTCTGGAAATAACCTAAAAATCTTACACAGTGCACCTTTAAGCAAGGGGTTTCTTTCGTGCTTTCAATTTTGCAAAATCATCCACCACATCATTGAAGTCCAACTCTCTTGTCAGCTCACTCTCAATTGCCATTAGAGATAACGCATTTAATCTTTTCTGAGTCATTCTTGTGCGCAGCTCATTTTTTACTCTTGACAAAAGAGAGAATGAGCGTTCTCCCTCACAGTTACTGACCGGTAGAGTGAGAAAAATCTGTAGTGCAATGTATGTATTAGGAAACGTAGGCTGTAGTCCAAAATGTATTATTGTTTTGAGCAGTCCTGAAGGGGTCCTCTCCTCATCAGTGTTGTTGAGCTGTATAAAAGATTTGAACTGTATAAGCTCCTGTCCAAGACTTTCATTGAGGTCAGATGGGTATGATTCAGTGAGAATCTTGGCCTTGTGAAGGACTGAAGCATTGGACTCTGTATCCAAAGAGAAAAGGACACTGAACAAATTGTTCAGATGTTTGTAGGCCTCCAGACGGTGATTAAGGCTTGAACTCAGTTGATCAATAGAGGCAATAAATGTCTCTATTTGAAACAGTTGCCTTCCCTCAAGCACAACATCTGGGGATGCTGATTCATCAGCAAACTTTTTACGTTTCCTCGTCCGTTCAGCCCTGTAAGATGGGGTGCCACCCAACATGTTTAAGGCTTTCTGCTCAAAATGATCAAATAGATCTCTTTGGGAGAGAACAAAGGTGCGCAGAGATTCCAGCAATCTAACTGCTGTACCAAGGTCCATGTCTGCTTTTTGAAGTTGCAGACTTGTGGCCTGAAATCTGGACAGAACAGTGTCCCAAAAGCCTGCCATGAAGGCCATCTCAAGTGAATCCAGCTTCCGCACTAGACTGTCAGCTTCAGTTCGTGTGTCTCGTTTCTCTGTGTCATCAGTGGAAATAACTGTAGTTCTGCCACAGTGCTTTGGTAGATTCTGCACGGCAACTCCAACGCGTGTTGGATAAAGCTTTAAGTGTGAGATCTATGTTGGAATTGCCAAATACCCTGTCCCATCGGTGTGTGGATGCAGTTGTGAAGTTGTAAATAGACTGAATCAAGTCAAAATACTTAGAGACTTCATTTCCACATCTGTCAATGCTGTTGACTCCCACCAAATTCAAAGAGTGAGCTGCACATGGAATATAGTGTATTAATGGGTTGCTTTTCTTTAAGTGAGCCTGCAACCCATTATACCTCCCTGACATGTTGCTGGCATTATCATAAGCCTGCCCCCTGCAATTTGACAGCTCTAACCCTAGATTTTCCAACACAGACATGACACAGTTAGCCAAACTTTCACCTGTATGGCTAGTAATGGGCTCAAAACCCACAAAGCGTTCAACAACACTGCCCTCTTTGCTAACAAAACGGAATATGAATGTCAATTGGTCCACATGAGATAAATCTGGGGTTGAATCCACAATGATAGAGTAGTATTTGCTTGCTTGCAGTTCATCTGCTATAGCCTGTTTGGTTTTTGCACCCATCAATTCAATGAATTCCTCACAAATGGTGGAGGACAGATATGAGGTATTACCTCGACCCATCTGCCCAAACTTTCTGATGTGATCCTTTAGAAAGGGATCAAATTCAGCCAGGACCTCCAGAATACCAAGGTAGTTCCCATTGAGAGGAGACCCTAACGATTCATTTTTACCCCTAAATGCAAGGCCCCTTTCTGCAAGGAATTTAATGACTGCAACAACTCTTTGTAACACCTGCCTCCAATAGCTGCTCTCTGCCTGAAACTGTTTGAACAGGTCTGCATCAACTGTGGCACCTTTGGCGCGGTTCAAGACTGCTTGCATGCAGGTTATGTGCTCAGCACTTCGCTCATGTTCACCAAATCTTTCTGAGTGTTTCCAATCACAATAGCCTGTCACAAAAGAATGCGTTTTTGGGGAAAACAGTTTGCATGCAAAGCAGTAAACATTACCAGTAGAGGGAGAGTACATCAGCCACTCTCTTTGTACTCGTTGTCCATTGGGCAAGTGTGAAGTAAAATGTTCATTGTTTAGGCATCGGGTTTTGCCTCCTAGCCCACTGTTCCTCACAGAAGCTGGATAATGGCTGTGACGGTTGTGAAATGATTTTGCACCTCTTTGAATAAGAACTTCCTTCATTGACTCAGTGAGGGTCTCAGCCCATTTAGCGGGATCACTAGGTAGAGTTGTCACTGTAGATGGTGTTGAAGAAAGATTCAGCTCATTTTCTATGCTGTCCAGAGGTGCAGTGACCTCACATTCATCCGAGCAACTGGCTACTGCTGAATTGGTTGAATCATAAGCATCAGAAGCATTTGGTTCAGTGTCTACACTTGTAGTGGTCTCAGGATCTTGGGAGCTACATGCTAGCTCAGGTGCATTGCTAACCTTAGCTGAATTTGCAGTAGCATTTATAGAATTGCTTTCAGCAGATGTCTTTGTACTGAAGAAGCTGGAGATATTTGGAACACTCTCAAGTAAAACTGATTCCTTTTTTTTCTTTTCTTGCTGAATTTTTTTTCTAGCTCCTCCACTTAAACGTTTATGATCCATATTTCCCTTCTTTCTTTGCACATTGGCTCTTTGCCTATCACAACAGATAAACCAACTATGTGTGTGTGTGTGTGTGTGTGTGTGTGTGTGTGTGTGTGTGTGTGTGTGTGTGTGTGTGTGTGAGTTTGTTTGTGTGTTTATGATCGGTGCTGCTTCCTTCAAGTGTGTGAGGTGATTTAGAAAACTAGCAACCCAGCATCAACACTCCAGAGCAGAGAATAACAGCTTACTAGCATAGACAATTGAGAGCAGAGAATCAACTGATTCGTCTGATAGACAGCAGGAGAGCAGAGTGGTCAGTGATGATCGAATCAAGAAAATGTCTAAATGGCAAGGGAACAGACTGATTTGTACTGAGGAGAAAGAGAGAGAGAGCCAATTACAGTGAAATATATTCCAAAAGAGCCAAGTGACTAGCTGAAGGCAGGGACAAATGCCTTGGAGTGACCAACAAGAGTGCAAAGTACCAAATGGCAAAATGTGGAAAGACCAACAGGCAGATCTGCTTTTACCTCTTATCTTCACAACCAAAAAGTTGCTAAATGATGTTTTCAGTCGCTAGCCAGGTATGGCCGAAAGACGCGAAATCTAGCGGCAAAGTCGGTCAATCACACTGACAGTGAAACAAATATTTTGAAAAGATAATAATTGTACACCTTTGTGCACTTTAGTCTTCTATCTAAATATTTTCACAAAGGACACCAAGGCAGCTTGCTAGCTATGATGGGAGCAACAATGTCTGATAGACAGCAGGAGAGCAGAGTGGTCAGTGATGATCCAATCAAGAAAATGTCTAAATGGCAAGGGAACAGACTGATTTGTACTGAGGAGAAAGAGAGAGCCAAGTACAGTTAAATATATTCCAGAGCCAAGTGACTAACTGAAGGCAAAGACAACAGCCAGATACCTTAGCAGAGACCAACAAGAATTCAAAGTACCTAATAGCAAGATGGCGAGACCAACACAATAAATTGTATTAGGATTTAATTTATTAACGTTAATCTTAACAGCCAAAAAGTTGCTGAATAATGTTTGTAGTCGCTAGCCAGGTATGCCCAAAACAAGAGTCGCTAAACCTAGCAGCAAAGTTGCTTAATTGCAACACACTCTAGGATTCAGGGGAATTAAGGATAATAAAGATATTAATTGTACAACTTTTTGTACTTTTTTTCTAGTTTTTTGAGTCGCCAGCCATGTATGGCCAAAAGTCGCTAATTGAATGCCAACGTTGCTTAATCGCCAACACACTGGGACTCACTGAAGGACTGACTGAATAAAAAAGATAATTAAGATAATTGTGTACTTTTCTCTTCTGATATTTTCTCTAAGGACCCCAAGCTATCTGCAAGCAGCAATAATGTCTGACAGACAGGAGAGCAGAGTGGTCAGTGATGAATGGCAAGGGAACAGGCTGATTTGTACTGAGGAGAAAGAGAGAGAGAGAGCCAATTACAGTGAAATATATTCCAAAAGAGCCAAGTGACTAGCTGAAGGCAGGGACAAATGCCTTGGAGTGACCAAGAAGAGTGCAAAGTACCAAATGGTAAAATGTGGGAAGACCAACAGGAAGATCTGCTTTTACCACTTATCTTCACAACCAAAAAGTCGCTAAATGATGTTTTTAGTCGCTAGCCAGGTATGGCCAAAAGACGCGAAATCTAGCGGCAAAGTCGGTCAATCACACAGTGAAACAAATAATTTTAAAAAGATAGTAATCGTACAATGTCTTGTACTTTTGTCTTCTTTCTTAATATTTCTCAAAGGACACCAAAATGTCGCTATCTGCAGGCAGCTTGCTAGCTATGATGGCAGCAACAATGTACCTTAGAGTGACTGACCAACAAGAGCTCAAAGTACCTAATGGCAAAATGTGGAGAGACAGACACAATAAATTGCATTAAGATGAAGAGAACTGTTGCTATTATTAATCTTAACATCAACCAGAAAGTCGCTAAATGTCACCAGCCAGGTATGGCCAAAAGTCGCTTAATTGGCCACACACAGTAACAGAGAAACTAACAAAAAAAAGATCATAAAGATAATAGTTGTACAACTGTGTGTACGTTTGTCTTCTTTCTAAATATTTTCCCAAAGGACACCAAAATGTTGCTATCTGCAGGCGGGAGCGTGCCTATGTTCCCCGGGTCCTATGTTCCCCGGGTCCTATGTTCCCCGGTTGTTCCTGGGTCTTTGTATGCGACCGGGGAACTTAGGACCCTTTTTCTAAAAAAGGGTCCTATGTTCCCTGCATTGTATCTGGCGAAATTGCGAAATTGTGCCCTGACCAAAACCATCCCTAAACCTAACCTGTCACAGGGCGTTGTGGAGCACTTTTTTTTGGCGAAATTGTGCCCTGACCAAAACTATCCCTAAACCTAACCTGTCACAGGGCGTTGTGGAGCACTTTTTTGGCGAAATTGTGCCCTGACCAAAACCATCCCTAAACCTAACCTGTCACAGGGCGTGCGGCAGCAGATAGAGCAACTCAAACGCGAACTTCCTTCCTTCGACAACTTAAACGCGTCTCTGTCATGAGTGTCTGCGTGCGTCTTACTTAGTCGCGCATTGGAAGCAGCGGGGAACATAGAACCCTTTTCTGGAAAAAGTGTTGTACGTTCCCCGCAGCGGGGAACATAGAACCCTTTTTTTTAAAAAGGGTCCTTAGTTCCCCGGTAGAGGGGAACATAGGACCCGGGTAACATAGGGACGGGGAACATAGGGATGACCCGCTGCAGGCAGCTTGCTAGCTATGATGGCAGCAACGATGTCTGCCAGACAGGAGAGAGTGGTCAGTGACGATCGAATCGAGAAAATGACAAAATGGGTCAAAGACCAAAAAGTTATTAACTGACAGCAGTGACAAATGTCAGACTGTAAACTTTCTCGAAAGAAAAGGACAAAATGGGAAGATGCTGATAATAACAGCAAAATGGAAAATATAAGAATTTCCAAGTAATGCTCAACTCAAGTGTGTGTGTGTGTGTGTGTGCGCGCGTTAAACTTCTTGTTGAATGATTTCAAATTATCTCTGAGTCTGAACTGAGGGAAAGGAAACCAAATTTTGAGCAGTCTCTCACGAGTTCAAAATACCAAATGAGGAGATTCTAAAAGAACAGACCGGTTTATGAAAGACTTGATGGGGGAGGGGCACAGCTAAGAATACTTGAGTGAGATTCTGTGATCCAAATTCGAGATAGAGCTTTTTGATAATGATAATTTGTCAGAGTAAGGTTGTGTAATCAAAATTTGAGAATGAGCTTTGTCAATCAATCAAGAATATTTGCATTAAGTTCTGTGATCAAAATTCAGAAACAACCTTTAATAATTGATAAAGAATATGTGAGTGAGGTTGTGTGATCCATCCAATTTGAGAATTAGCTTTGATAATAATGATTGAGAGCCTCTGGCCCTCTGTGGATCATGGCCGCGGGGCCAATTTTGCCTGGCCCCTTGGGGCCTCTGTGGGTCGTGGCCGCGGGGCCAAGTTGGCCTGGCCCCTTGGGGCCTCTGACCCTCTATGGATCGGGGCCAAGTTGGCCTGACCCCTCGGGGCCTCTGGCCCTCTATGGATCATGGCCGCGGGGCCAAGTTGGCCTGACCCCTTAGGACCTCAGGCCCTCTGTGGGTCGCGGCCGCGGGGCCAAGTTGACCTGGCCCCTTGGGGCCTCTTACCCTCTATGGATCGTGGCCGCGGGGCCAAGTTGACCTGGCCCCTTGGGGCCTCTGGCCTTCTGTGGCTCGCGGCCGCGGGGCCAAGTTGGCCTGGCCCTTTGGGGCCTCTGGCCTTCTGTGGGTCGTGGCCGCGGGGCCAAGTTGGCCTGGCCCCTTGGGGCCTCTGACCGTCTATGGATCGTGGCCGCGGGGCCAAGTTGACCTGGCCCCCTGGGGCCTCTGACCCTCTATGGATCGTGGCCGCGGGGCCAAGTTGGCCTGGCCCCTTGGGGCCTCTGACCGTCTATGGATCATGGCCGCGGGGCCATGTTGGCCTGGCCCCTTGGGGCCTCTGGCCCTCTGTGGGTCGCGGCCGCGGGGCCAAGTTGACCTGGCCCCTTGGGGCCTCTTACCCTCTATGGATCATGGCCGCGGGGCCAAGTTGGCCTGGCCCCTTGGGGCTTAAGATTATTATTTTTGCAAAAGTAGTTTTGCTTGGGTCGCGGCCGCGGGGCCAAGTTGGCCTGGCCCCTTGGGGCCTCTGGCCCCCTGGGCCTGGGCCCGGTAGGCCCGGTCATTAATCCACCTATGGGTTTTCAGCACCGAAGGCTTGGAATAACCTACAATCGAATCTTCAACTTCAAACCCAATTGTTACATTAAATGAGTTTAAAGCTTCTGTGAAAGGATTGCAGTCTACCTGGGGCGGTATAGCTCGGTTGGTAGAGCGGCCGTGCTAGCAACTTGAGGGTTCCAGGTTCGATCCCCGCTTCTGCCATCCTAGTCACTTCCGTTGTGTCCTTGGCAAGACACTTTACCCACCTGCTCCCAGTGCCACCCACACTGGTTTAAATGTAACTTAGATATTGGGTTTCACTATGTAAAGCGCTTTGAGTCACTTGAGAAAAAGCACTATATAATTCACTTCACTACCTTGTCTGTATGCACATGTGTTATGTGAGCAAGTTTTAATGTTGTAAATTTGGTGTTATATGTGTTCTTTACTGTTTTTAATGTAACCTGGGTGCTGCCCTCTTGGCCAGGTCTCCCTTGGAAAAGAGATATTTGATCTCAATGGGATTTTACCTGGTTAAATAAAGGCTAAATAAAATAAAATAAAACAAAGATGCCGGGCTGGTGTTCAGCGTTTTCCTGCTCAAATGAGCGGACTGTTGAAAATAGGAATCGGGGGATTACTTTTCACAAGTAAGATTTAACATTAACGTACTATTGGTTGTACTTAGTGAAAAGAACATTACCACAGAGTTGAGAAGGAGCAAATATCTTCAATATTTGTATGTGAAAATCACAAAGAAATCTTCTGGGGGAGGATGACCCTCCTACAGGGGTTTGGTTTACAAACTTTCAGCCCCACCTAAAACAAAATTTATCAGCCGCCACCGATTATGATGCATTCCTCATTTTAGGCAAAGTATAAGACAATACTTTCTTAACAGTATAATTGTAACCAGGAATAAGTCTTCAAGTAACAATATTCAAATACTAACATTGCTAGGTAAAACAGAATTTGGTTTTATTCTGAATCTAGTGAAACAGATTGGTGGTTTTAGCTGATATAAAGACTTTCAGGTGTTTATATATGTTTATGTTCAAGTATTTGGCAGACGATTTTATCCAAAGCGACATACATAAAAAATACAAATAAAACAATCACTGTAAACATGATCATTTAAGGGAAGAATGTAGTACAAAATATCAATACAAAGTGTCAAGACAGAATAAACTCCCTGCTGCTGCAGCAACAGAGATACAGTCCTTAAGATATATAGATATCTAATGTATTCATACATTGTTTATGTAGGATATACGCATGTATATATAACCTAATCATTGTTTCTTCAACTTAAAAATAGCTGACCGTTTTTTCCCCCCTTCTCTGGGATTATATTCCCAGTTTTGATCTCGGACGTCTGGTCACTTATAGCATATAAGAATATTCTACTACTGTTAAGCAAACAATGAATAATAAAACACGCCAAAACATGTGTCCTTTACCTTAGCTACACGTATGACAAAAAAGCGCGTGAAAATCAGTGGTATTCAGTGAGGTTAGATGAATTAAATGCGCTGACAGTTCATTGCTCCTGCCAAATGAATTGCACTGAGTGGAGCGGATCACCACTCCAAGATGGCGGCCCGCGTCTCGTCAGCACAAGTAGGCTGTAGAGCTCGATGCTGCGTACCCTTAGAAGATGTCTATGTGAGCAACTGTTCAGTTACATCCATCCGTTTTCTACCGCTTATCAGTTGGTTTGATTAATACGAAATGTTTTATTGTCGTATTTTATTTGAACTGCTGTTGCTTCGTACTTCAGCAAAATCAACCCCTGTCGGTAAACATTGATTGATTGATTGAAACTTTTATCAGTAGATTGCACAGTTCAGTACATATTCCGTACAATTGACCACTAAATGGTAACACCCGAATAAGTTATTCAACTTGTTTAAGTCGGGGTCCACTTAAATCAATTCATGTGTTGCACAAACTGTAGGGTTGTGGTGACAGAGTACAAAGTGCAGCGACGATCAATATTTGGCTTTGCACAAACACCACCAAGACCTTTTAAAACCCGTTTGTTTGCATTAAAAGCTTCTGATTTAATAATTAAATTAAAAAAAAAAACTATCAGAATCAGATTAGTTTTTATTGCCATTGTTTGAGGACGGGTTCACAAACTAGGAATTTTTCTTGGTGCAATCGTGCAACATAAAACACATATAACACCGAATATATGAGGGTTATACAGTTCTGTCGATGGTTTTACACACACAACTACCAAAGAGAAGAGTGGATGGTGAGATCGACAGGTGGATCGGTGCGGCGTCTTCAGTAATGCGGACGCTGTATCGATCCGTTGTGGTGAAGAAGGAGCTGAGCCGGAAGGCAAAGCTCTCAATTTACAAGTCGATCTACGTTCCCATCCTCACCTATGGTCATGAGCTTTGGGTTATGACCGAAAGGACAAGATCACGGGTACAAGCGGCCGAAATGAGTTTCCTCCGCTGGGTGGCGGGTCTCTCCCTTAGAGATAGGGTGAGAAGCTCTGTCATCCGGGAGGAACTCAGAGTAAAGCCGCTGCTCCTCCACATGGAGAGGAGCCAGATGACATGGTTTGGGCATCTGCTCAGGATGCCACCGGAACGCCTCCCTAGGGAGGTGTTTGGGGCACGTCCGACCGGCAGGAGGCCACGGGGAAGACCCAGGACACATTGGGAAGACTATGTCTCCTGGCTGGCCTGGAAACGCCTCGGGATCCCCCGGGAGGAGCTGGACGAAGTGGCTGGGGAGAGGGAAGTCTGGGCTTCCCTGCTTAGGCTGCTGCCCCCGCGACCCAACCTCGGATAAGCGGAAGAAAATGGATTGATTGATTGATTGAAACTTTTATTAGTAGATTGCACAGTACAGTACATATTCCGTACAATTGACCACTAAATGGTAACACCCGAATAAGTTTTTCAACTTGTTTATGTCGGGGTCCACGTAAATCAATTCATGGTAAAAGGATGGATGGATAGAACTACCAAAGTAACATTCAAATAAAAAACAAAAACAAAACAAAATACAGGAATAGCACACAAATAATGATTAATTACAAAGGAAAACAGTACTTCCGTGAGAAAGGAGGATAAAATAATAAATAAATAAAAACGCAGATAATAATTGCTATATGGTTAAACAATTATTGTACTTGATGCATAATAATACAGATATGATGAAACATAGGAGATTTAATTAATGTTAGATGCATTGTTATCTTTATAAAGCGGTTCAAGTGTACTTAAATTGTGGACAGCCGCGGTCAATAAATCATATTCCCGGATATGACGTCAGGAATTTGGAGGCGGGTTTTACATTGGAATTAACCAATGGGCGACAAGCGCTGACCATTTTCTCGAGTCCCGCCTCCTGGCCACCCCAATGCGTGTGTGTGTGCGTGTTTTGGTGTGGGATGGATTGTGACACGTATGTTGGTCCGTCTCGTTGAAGCCACCCGTCCCGGCAGGACATCTCTACCTGGGGCCGGGAGAGCACACGGACAACTTTGAGAAGCCCTTCTTGCTTAGCAACATGGAGGCGAGAGACGCGACGGCAGGTGAGCTTGTTGTTAGCATTGGCTAATGTTTAGCTAATGTAAATAAATGCTTGTAAACATGTGTTAAAACTTATTAAAACTTGTATTTAAATGATACTACTACACAAGTATTTACGCTTAAGTAAGTGTCCGAACTATTATTAAAGGTTTGTGTTGACTTTCTTATTGATAATATTACTTATAATGTTCATAATTCCATGAATTGATTAACGTGGACCCCGACTTAAAGAAGTGGAAAAACTTATTGGGGTGTTACCATTTAGTGGTCAATTGTAAGGAATATGTACTGTACTGTGAAATCTACTAATAAAAGTCTCAATCAATCAATCAAGGTGCTCTCCTGGGCAATGACGGAGAGCAAAAAACTGCAAAGAAAAGTCCCCCCGCTAAGAAAGTACATCCACCTAAAAGTAAGATGGAGCAACTTTTTGGCTTCAAGAAGGAAGATGTGACGTCATGGCGCAGCCTGGTGACCCTCCTGAACCGCCCCACAGACCCTGCATCCCTGGGCATCTTTCGCTGCATGTTTGGTGAGTGACTAGTAAAGCTACGAATAAACCTGCGCGATGAATGAAATATCATCACGTGTGTCTGTGCAGGCTTGCTGATGGCCATCGACATCACACAGGAGCGTGGCCTGAGTCACGTGGACTACAAGTACCTGGACGGCGCCCCCGTGTGCCGCTTCCCGCTCTTCAACTTCCTGAAGCCGCTGCCCATGGACTGGATGTACATGGTCTATCTGGTGATGTTCATCGGTGAGGTGTTGTTTTTTGTTGTTGTTGTTTTCGCACTGCAACCCGCGCTGCACTCCCCTTCTTTGGGTATTGCCGTAGGGCAGTGTTTTTCAACCACTGTGCCGCGGCACACTAGCCGTGGGAGATTATCTCATTTTACCTATTTGGGTTAAAAATATATTTTGCAAACCAGTAATTATAGTCTGCAAATGATGTGTTGTTGTTGAGTGTCGGTGCTGTCTAGAGCTCGGCAGAGTAACCGTGTAATACTCTTCCATATCAGCAGGTGGCAGCCGGTAGCTAATTGCTTTGTAGATGTCGGAAACAGCGGGAGGCAGCGTGCAGGTAAAAAGGTGTCTTAATGCTTAAACCAAAAATAAACAAAAGGGGAGTCCCCCTAAGAAAAGGCATTGAAGCTTAGGGAAGGCTATGCATAACGAGACTAAAACTGAACTGGCTACAAAGTAAACAAAAACAGAATGCTGGACGACAGCAAAGACTTACTGTGGAGCAAAGACGGCGTCCACAATGTACATCCGAACATGACATGACAATCAACAATGTCCCCACAAAGAAGGATAAAAACAACTGAAATATTCTTGATTGCTAAAACAAAGTAGATGCGGGGAATATCGCTCAAAGGAAGACATGAAACTGCTACAAGGAAAATACCAAAAAAAAGAGAAAAAGACACCAAACACTAAAACACTACACACAGGAAAACAGCAAAAAAGTCCAAATAAGTCAGGGTGTGATGTGACAGGTGGTGACAGTACACCTACTTTGAGACAAGAGCTATAGTGATGCATGCTTGGTTATGGTTTAAAGTCATATCCAACAATTGCAACAACGACTTTTTACCGTCAACAGAGTTGAGTTTTTTAATGATTTCTGCTGGTGGTGTGCCTCCGCATTTTTTCAACACAAAAAAATGTGCCTTGGCTCAAAAAAGGTTGAAAAACACTGCCGTGGGGGATGCTCTCTGTGGGGAAGCTGGACATAAAAGCACACATTCGCCCCTTTTATACCGTCTGCCTAAACCTGCTGATACAAAACCCAAAACCAGTGATGTTGTGTAAATGGTAAATAAAAACAGAATACAATGATTTGCAAATCCTTTTCAACCTATATTCAGTTGAATAGACTGCATAGACAACATACTTAACCTTCAAACTGGTAACCTTTGTTATTTTTTGCAACTATTAGATCATTTGGAATTTGATGCCTGCAACATGTTTCAAAAAAGCTGGCACAAGTGGCAAAAAAGACTGAGAAAGTTGAGGAATGCTCATCGAACACTTATTTGGAACATCCCACCGGTGAACAGGCTAATTGGGAACAGGTGGGTGCCATGATTGGGTATAAAAGCAGCTTCCATGAAATGCTCAGTCATTCACAAACAAGGATGGGGCGAGGGTCACCACTTTGTGAACAAATGCGTGAGCAAATTGTCCCAACAGTTTAAGAACAACATTTCTCAACCAGCTATTGCAAGGAATTTAGGGATTTCACCATCTACGCTCCGTCCATAATATCATCAAAAGATTCAGAGAATCTGGAGAAATCACTGCAAGGCCAAAAACCAACATTGAATGCCCGTGACCTTCGATCCCTCAGGCGGTACTCCATCAAAAAGCGAAAAGGATATCACCACATGGGCTCAGGAACACTTCAGAAAACCACTGTCAGTAACTACAACTCGTCGCTACATCTGTAAGTGCAAGTTAAAATTTACCATGCAAAGCAAAAGCCATTTATCAACAACACCCAGAAATGCCGCCAGCTTCGCTGGGTCCGAACTTATCTAAGATGGACGGAATTACTGAGTTTTGTTCAAAGGAAAGGCCATGTAACACAGTGGTAAAAATGTCCCTGTGCCAACTTTTTTTGCAGTTTGTTGCTGCAATTAAATTCTTAGTTCAAATATTAAATATCTTGTCTTTGCAGTCTATTCAATTGAATATAAGTTGAAAAGGATTTGCAAATCTATGTATTCTGTTTTTATTTACAAATTACACAACGTGCCAACTTCACTGGTTTTGGGGTTTGTACAATGACAGAAAAAAGATATTTCCTAAACATGTTAACGTTTAAAAATCCATAATCTTTTCCTTTACTGCAGGGGTGTCACGCTCGCTTTCATTGAGGGCCACATCACAGGTATGGCTGCCCTCAGAGGGAGGGCCGCTTGTAACAGCGAGTATTATATGAATTTGCCTATCCATTTCATTATATATTTTTTTACGTAATACTGTAAAACAAAAAAAATCTTTAGATTTCACAGTAAAAAAAAAAAAAAAAGGCAACTTAGTCACCAGAATGTGAGTGTATAATATACGGTGTTTTTACAACATAATGGGAAAGCAGTATCCCAGTTTTTTTTATTCTGAAAACTGAGCTCAGTTTTTTACCGTTAAAAAAAAAATGTGGCACCCTTTTTCAGTTTACAGTAATAAACCGTGAAAACAACAACCGTATATTTTACATGTACGGTAAACTAGCATCTCAGTCAACATAATTTTACCGTACAGTGGTAGAGTTCTTACATTTACAGTAATATGCTGTAAAAAAAACCCTGTAAATTGTACAGAGAAATCTATTTTTACAGTGCACATTTTAATCTTACTATGAACTCGTAAGTCAAGCAGATATTTTGGTATTTATTTCCATTTTGACAAATTTTTGGGGGGACATTATGATAATATAATATTTGTTGCAATATTGGATAATATTTAAGTAAAAATGGGAAGAACAAATACATGTTGTAAGAAAAGATAAGGTACTTTGACACATTATTTCCAGGCACACATTAAATAATGTGGCGGGCTATACGTGGCCTTGAGTTTGACACCTGTGCTTTCATGCGTTGTTAAAGTTGTCTTTATCAGGTTTATTTTTCTCAAGCTGCTGCGCGTCTTCTTCTCAACTTCCTTTCGCACTGCCTGAAATAACTGACTGTATTCTGCCTGTTTACTCACATAAACGTGTGAAAGCGCCCACACACACACACACACACACACATGACGAGGGTGGGTCAAACGATATATCATGAAACACAAAGAGTGTGTGCCGCTTTAAGAAAAAAAAACATGCGACCATTACAGTTGCTGTGTTGTTTGACTACAAAGCGCCAAACTTTTTTTTTTTTTTATGAGCAAGGGCTTTTTTGGCTCATTATGACTGATCATTTCTTCGCCATTGTGAACTAAGAAAAGGGAAATTCAAAAGTGTGGCACACTTCTATTGTTTACTATTTGGCTCATTGACCAGAGTTGCAAGTTTTACATTCCATTCTGCCCAGTGCAGAATATAAAATAAACATTGCTAACTATTCATTTCATTTGTAGGTCAAATGTAGTTACTTTTAAATTCAGCAGATAGCGCCATTATGAAATGCCAACACAGTGTCATTTAGGTATGTGTCAGGTTCAAACACTGATGACATCTTGAGAATTAAACAGACAGAATTAAATTTGGCTCAATTTGAGGAGAGACGCATGGACACTGTACCATCGTACAGTGTCTCAGCACACTCTGCCAAAAGATTGCACGCCTCCTTTTATTTGGACCTTCCCTGACCACATGGCCACAGCTGTTTCTAAGGGACGAGGGTCGTAAACAGTCAAAAAAAGAGGTCGTAAAAGAGTTCAAAAAGAGGTTCGTAAAACAGTTAAAGAGGTCGTCTGGAACTTGGGCAGATCCTGCCTTCTCTCCGCTTTGTAGTTCTTGGGTTAAAAGAGTATCTTTCTGTTGATTACAATACATGAAAGAAACACCTTCATGTTGCTTCCCCCCCTTACACAGTGGAGTTTTACAAGCCTTCTTCTCGGTAGGTTTCAAAGACAGCTTTTGCTTCTCGCTAGGAACTCATTGAAACACAAAGTTTTTGTGATGACTTAGATAAAATTATTCTAACATTATGGGTACCTAATCTGGTAATTTTTTGTCACTGACTGAAACCCGCCGGGGGTAGCACGGTGGAACAGGGGTTAGTGCATGTGCCTCACAATACGCAGGTCCTGAGTAGTCCTGAGTTCAGTTCTTGGTTCTGGCGGATAAACGGCGAGTATATTGTTAGGCTTTTGATGCAGCTGCATGTTTCCCATAAACTGTCAAGATACCTGTGGCGGTGGGAGCGTGGTCACCATCGAGTAATTTGCATAATTTACTACAATATGATTTTCTCTAAAAAGGCTAAAAAAAATGTATACTTACTAATTAATAATAACAGTTTTGTTTTAAACGTCCATCCATTCATCCATCCATTTTACAATATAATTACAACACTTTATGTACATATTTATATACAGATATGAACAACAAGTTATTCACTGAAATATATTTATTAATTGTGGTTCTTACAAAAAATATATCTTATAAAATATAAAAGCTAAAATGTCTCTTAAAGCTCTGCCCCTTTAATTAGTGCATACTAAATCATTTAACTTTAGCCTACTACTACAACCATATTATTTACCAGCAACATAAAGTGAAACAGAGGCAGAGGTGTCCTGCCACAGTCAGTAACAAATAAACAGAAAACAGTAGTGGTCAAATACAAATAAGGCAACAAGAGAAGTATCCTACACTTCTCTTTTGTAAAGTAAATCTGAACAGCCTATATGGGCATCTACATCAACTATATGATTTGCCTGAGAAGCTGGACAAAAAAAATAAAATAAATAAAAATAAAAAAATTTTAAAAATTTGTGGCGGACGTAATTCTTTCGTGGCGGGCCGCCACAAATAAATGAATGTGCGGGAAACACTGAGCTGTTTTGTGGGTCCCCCTGAAAGACGCCTTACTTCACGCTTAAGAGGAAATGATTATTATGTTGTTATTCGGCTGTCATAAAACTGTTAAAAGTGTCATAGTAGGTGAAAAAAGCGTGACTATTTTATGTTGTGTGTGTGTGCAGGCTCATTGGGCATCATGCTGGGCTGCTTGTACCGCCTTTCCTGCCTGATGTTCGTGTCCACGTACTGGTACGTCTTTTTCCTGGACAAGACGGCGTGGAATAACCACTCCTACCTCTACGGCCTCATCGGGTTTCAGCTCACGCTCATGGACGCCAACAGATACTGGTAAGTGGACCGTACTCGTCCTCTGGCTTCCTCCTACACGTCAGTGTTGTTTTCGTCAACGATGACGATGACGAAATCATTTCGTTGACGCCACTTTTTTTCATGACGATAACGAGACGGTGACGAGATAAACATGTCTCTCTGATGACGAAAACATGACGAGACGTGTGTGAGTTTTCGTTGACGAGACGAGAACGGACGAAAATGTTAGTGGGTAATCTGTCAGACGTTTAAAATGCATGACATTTCTGTTTGTGTGTGTCAATTAAAACCTACAAAGTATCTGCTGCTGCCTACAGCTGCTGTAGTACAGCAGGCTGCTGCATTCTATCCTTGTTTGGTCACGCCCACCAACTGGCGTGCAGCGCACAACGTGCTCAACACGTCAGACTGTTGTTACTCGTCAGGCAATGGACCGGCAGTTTCAACACAGGGGCTCAATGGTCGCAAACGTAGAGACGACATATGGGTGTATTTTAAATATAACCCAGCAGATAATAAAACAGAGTGTATTGTGAAGGAAGACGGTGACAAATGTGGCCACAAAATATGCGGAAAAAATACGACCAACCTTAAGCGGCACCTTAAGGCTCGCCACAAGGATATTTTTTCAAAGGTAAGTTACAAATGCTGTTAACATAATCGATAAATGTCACAGTAAGCTAATATATTAGTACGTTTTCCACATACTCCTGGCGCAAATGGGCTGCTAACTTCAGGCTAAAGTTAGCTTTTGTTACGCTAACGTCAATTCATTTTGTGTGTGTTACTTTAGCAGCATGTTTAGCCATGTTTACATTCAGTGACGGTGTGGTTATCTCTTTGTGAGTACCTTCTGTCAGCACGTAACTTGATTATGTTAAACAGGTCGAGTTACTGTTATACGAAATAAAGCCACAATTGCTGAAGTAGAATGTTTTTGTATTTTGGCTTTTTTGGAGTAATGAACTTTGATTCCACTGTTACCACTTTATCTGTGTGTAATACACAATCCTTGGATCAGAAATGTGCTGTTGGGTGGAAACATTTTATGTCTAAAACCATTCCTTTATTGTTATTATTTGTGAAAATAGCAGATCTGCAAGCTTACAATAGGTTGAACTTATAGATCTGCTGCTATTTTCACAACTTATGTGTGACACTGCCTAACAGCAATCTCCAATACTCATTGACCTAAATTAATTTGTTAAAAGACTATACTTATATACTTATTATACTTTTTATTCTTTTTTTTTGGACTAAAACTAGACTAAAACCTTTTTGACTTTTCATCGACTAAAACTAGACTAAAACCCTTTTGAGATTTCGTCGACTAAAACTGGACTAAAACTATCACATATAAAAGTGACTAAAATGTGACTAAAACTAATAAGCATTTTAGTCCAAAAGACTAAGACTAAATGTAAGATGGTTGTCAAAAACAACATTGCTACACGTGAGCAAGCATTTCTTCTCTGTAGGTCAGTGGACGGCTTGAGGAGAGGCACCATAAGAAACGCACACGTGCCGCTGTGGAACTACACCTTGTTGAGGACGCAGGTTAGCGCATCCGTCGTCTTGATGTAGGTGTTTTTTTTCAGCTCATGAAAGCGTCTCTTGCAGATATTTATAGTCTACTTCCTCGCTGGAATTAAGAAGCTGGATGCTGATTGGATGGAGGGCTACTCCATGTCCTACTTGGCGCATCATTGGCTGTTTGATCCCTTCAGGTATCACTGAAAAGCTCACAGGTGTCCCATAAAGTCCAGACTCATTTGAGGCTGTGGCGTTGCAGGATGATTCTTCCCGTGGAGTTAATCAGTCTGCTGGTGGTCCACGGCGGCGGTCTAATTCTGGACCTGAGCGCGGGCTTCCTGCTCTTTTTTGACGCCACAAGACCTTACGCGGTTGTCTTCGTCAGCTACTTCCACCTCATGAACTCTCAGCTCTTCAGCATCGGTGAGTTTGTCCTGTGCTGTTTCTCATTGGTTCGCCCATACGATGCTCCAATCCTCCCATCAGGCATGTTCCCCTACGCCATGCTGGCCACCAGTCCGCTCTTCTTCTACACCGACTGGCCCAGGAGGTTCTTCGGCCGCTTCCCGGCGTTCCTCAGGGGCGTCCTCCCGTACACGACCCCCGACCCCCAGCCCAGCTCTTCCTGCATTTACCAGGAGGCTGGACGGCAGCAGGGTGTCGCCAAGTCTTCCAAGACGAGGTTCAAACACAAACTGGCGGCCTTCTTTGCTGTGGTCTACGTGCTTGAGCAGTTCTTCCTGCCGTACTCCCACTTCATCACTAAGGTGGATCATATTTGGGCGGCTTTAGTGTCAACAAAGCCTTATCACTTTGCTCAATTGTCTGATGGTCTGCTTTGGGTCTGCCAGGGTTACAACAACTGGACCAACGGCTTGTACGGCTACTCCTGGGACATGATGGTGCACTCGCGCAGCCACCAGCACGTGAAGATCACCTACAAGGACGGCCAAACCGGGGATATTGGATACCTCAATCCAGGGGTGAGTTACACAGATATGAACAGTAGACGATGTGTGGCTCTACACTGTGGTCGTGCGGCAGGTGTTCACTCACAGTCGGCGCTGGAAGGACCACGGCGACATGCTGAAGCAGTACGCCACCTGCCTCAGTGATCTGCTGCCTCGCTACAACATCTCCGACCCTGAAATCTACTTTGACATCTGGGTGTCCATCAATGAACGTTTCCAGCAAAGGTAGGGCAACACGTTTCGTAGAAGTGTTCAACTACGGTTGTACAGTATACCGGTACTATTATAGTCATCATCATCATCATCGGCGGTCACTCGAACGAGTATGACGATCCTCCTGGTAGGGGTGTATCCCTTTATGGAGGATGCCTGTGCGTGACTTAGTTTAACGTGGGGAGACTGGTGCACAGACAGTCACCACACGATCCTTGACAGAATCGGATCAGGGTCCAGTGGCACGGAGTCCAAGACGACTGGGGACCCTTTTCTGCCGCAGCCTTCTTCCGCCATCGCAGCCGTTGTGGTAGTTCTTAAATCTACCGTGCTCCGCTGTTGAGGTCTTCACCGTATCTTAAAACTCATTTGTATACTCTAGCCTTTAAATAGACCCCCCTTTTTTAGACCAGTTGATCTGCTGTTTTCTTTTCTCCTTTGCCCCCTCGCCGGGTTATTCCGGTTCCGATGACCATGGATGAGGTGCTGGCTGTCCAGAGTTGGGACCCGGGGTGGACCGCTCGCCTGTGCATCGGTTGGGGACGTCTCTGCGCTACTGACCTGTCTCCGCTCGAGATGGTCTCCTGCTGGCCCCACTATGGACTGGACTCTCACTGTTATGTGGATCCACTAGGGACTGTACTTAGAGGGGGGGTTACCCACATATGCGGTCCCCTCCAAGGTTTCTCATAGTCATTCACATCGACGTCCCTTGTGTGGGCTCTGTGCCGAGGATGTCGTTGTGGCTTGTGCAGCCCTTTGAGACTTTTGTGATTTAGGGCTATATAAATAAACATTGATTGATTGATCCCTGGCTAGGGGGCAGTCAGGTACTAGGCCTTTGCCAAGGGCCACCTGGGGTAGCAGTAGTGAAGGGGTTAACCTCCTAGTGCCCCAAGACCCCATAGGGGAGCCTCCACTGCCGGATGCACTTTAACGCCATGCCCAATACCATTATAGTATTGCAATAGTAATGAATAAAAAAATGGTACTATACTCTGTTTGAAAAGTACCAATTCCCAGTTTTCTTTTTCTTTTTTAACGGGCATGACGGCGCGTTGTCACGTCGTGACATTGCTGGTTTTAGGAACAGAGGAGCATGTTCGGCAGCGCACAATCACGGAGTACTTACAAGCAGACACAGTGTGTAGACAGAAAAGGGAGAATGGGCGCATTTTGGCTTAAAAAGTAAAGATAAAGGTGAAGTTATAACACTGAAACACCCTCAGGAAGAGGTGCTTTAAGACATGGCTAGCTAGCTAGCGGCTAACGTCCATCCGCAGTCGGCAGTGTTTTAGCTACTTCTAAATCGCTAATCTTTTTCTTACAAGTATCATTCCTGTGGGACGAGGAATAGCTAAACAAATGCCATGGGTGGATCTACACCTAACATCCACTGTAATGATACCAAGTACACTAAAGTTAAAGTACCAATGATAGTCACACACACACACTAGGTGTGGTGAAATTTGTCCTCTGCATTTGACCCATCCCCTTGTTCACCCCCTGGGAGGTGAGGGGAGCAGTGGGCAGCAGCAGTGCTGCGCCCGGGAATCATGTTTGGTGATTTAACCCCCAATTCCAACCCTTGATGCTGAGTGCCAAGCAGGGAGGTAATGGCTCCCACTTTTATATACTACTATGATAATATTGATATTTTTTTTCGTCACAAAATCTTTTTAAAATTCATAGTATGTTTATAAAGTCAGGAAATATGTCCCTGGACACATGAGGACTTTGAATATGACCAATGTATGATCCTGTAACTACTGGGTATCGGATCGATACCTACATTTGTGGTATCATCCACAACTAATGTAAAGTATCAAACAACAGAAGAAGAAGTGATTATTACATTTTAACAGAAGTGTAGATAGAACATGTTAAAAGAGAAAGTAAGCAGATATTAACAGTTAATGAACAAGTGGATTAATAATTAATTTTTACAGCTTGTCCCTCATAATGTTGACAAAATAATAGGTAGATAAATGACACAATATGTTACTGCATACGTCAGCAGACTAATTAGGAGCCTTTGTTTGTTTACTTACTACTAAAAGACAAGTTGTCTAGTATGTTCACTATTTTATTTAAGAACTAAGTTACAATAAGAAACATATGTTTAATGTACCCTAAGATTTTTTTGTTAAAATAAAGCCAATAATGCAATTTTTTGTGGTCCCCTTTACTTAGAAAAGTATCAAAATACATTATGGAACCGGTACCAAAATATTGTTATCGGGACAACACTATGTGCAACGAACAATCACTTTGCTCTCTTCCAAGGATATTCGACCCCCGCGTGGACGTCGTGAAGGCCGACTGGTCGCCATTCCGACCAAACCCGTGGCTGATGCCCCTGCTGGTGGATCTCTCGCCCTGGAGGACAAAGTTCCAGGAGATCGAGAGCTCTTTGGACAATCAGACAGAGATTGTCTTTATCGCAGATTTTCCAGGTGACTTTAATATGACTTATTTATGATCAGTCAATTCCTAACCTCACATACGGTGCATCCGGAAAGTATTCACAGCGTCTGACGTTTTCCACATTTTATGTTACCAGACAAATTTTTTCCCTGAGTCAAAATATTTGCCCAGCTCTGGTCTAGTGTGTGCAGTTTTTTCAATCTGTATCCCACCTGCAGAGGGCGCCCATGTGACACGCACATCTTCACCAGATGAGAACATGAGGCTGACCATGAATAGGAATCTTTTTTCCCCCAGGTGTGTACTTACTTGCGCCACGTGTCCTTGCAGGCCTCCACCTGGAGAACTTTGTGAGCGAAGATCTGGGCAACACCAGCATCCACCTGCTGCAGGGCAGCGTGAAGGTGGAGGTGGTGGAGGAGAAGAAGAACTACACGATGCAAGCCGGGGAGAAGATGACGGTGACAACGTTTAATTGGCCTGTCGCTACCTTGGCAACAGTCGAGCGTTGATCCCCCCCCCCCCCCCCCCCCCCCCCCCGATGTGTGCAGGTTCCCGCTGGAGCTTACCATAGAGTGTACACGGTGTCCCAGGGGCCGTCTTGCTACATGTACGTCTACGTCAACACCACGGAGGCGGCGCTGCAGCAGAACTTCACCAAGCTGTTGGACCTCCAGGAGCGCATCCGGAACGGGACAGGTGACGTATAGGAAAGCTATCAGAGGACTGACCAATGCTGCAAAGTAGGAAATATCATCTATTTATCATGCTAGACTGATGATATAAACATGCCAACTTTTTAAACCAATTTTTCAGCCTTAAACCTAAGTCATAAAACTTGGTACTTAACACATGCTAACTGTTAGCATGCTAACTTTTTAGCCAATTTTTCAACCAAACACCTCAGTCATAACGTGGTACTTGACACAGGCTAGACTGATGATATAAACTTGCTAACTTTTTAAACCGAATTTTCAGCCTTAAACTTCTGTCATAACACTTGGCACTTGACACATGCTAACTGTTAGCATGCTAACTTTTTTAGTCAATTTTGCAGCCGAACACCTCAGTCATAACGTGGTACTTGACACATACTAGACCAGGGGTCGGCAACCCGCGGCTCCGGAGCCGCATGCGGCTCCTTGACCACTCTGATGCGGCTCAGCTACATACATGCCGACCCCCCCGATTTTCCCAGGAGACTTATGGATGTCAGTGCCTCTCATAGACTACTCCCAGGAAAAAATAATCCTATTTATACTCTAATTACTATATAAAGGGCATGCCCTAATTGCACTGCAGTAATTGTCCTCTATAGCATTTACATACAGCGTGCCAGTTCAGCCACATGTTGCATGTTGTTATTACTTGCTCACACAGGAGACAGCAAAGCATACTTACTCATCAGCCACACAGCTTACACTGACGGTAGCCGTATCAAACAACTTTAACATTGTTACGTTACAAATATGCGCCACACTGTGAACCCACACCAAAAAAGAATGAAAAACACATTTCTGCAGAACATCCCACTGTAACACAACATAAACACAACACAACCATTACCCAGAATCCCATGCAGCCCTAACTCTTCCGGTCTACATTATACACCCCCGCTACCACCAAATCCCCCCACACATCAACCCCCCCCTCTCCGTGCGTTGGTTGAGCGGAAGAGTTAGGGCTGCATGGGATTCTGGGTATTGGTACCGTCAGTGTAAGATGTGTGGCTGTTGACTTAGTAGCCTTGCTGTCTGTAACGCTATCAAGCCAAAGCTGCATTCCACTTGTTGCCGAGCAGATACACTGATTGGGCAGACTCTAGAGGGCGCCAAATGCAGTGTCATCACGCTCTAATATTCGGGAGTCTCCCGGGAAAAATGAGAGGGTTGGCAAGTATGACGCAAGCGACATTCATTCAAAACTCGCGGGCTGCACTAACATCAAATTTCCACATTAAAGTACGTGCCAGTGCGTGTGTCTGGGACCCCTAGTTAACATAGCACAAAGCGTTTAAGCTTTGTATGCGGTGTTTTTCATTTTAAATTTTAAAAACATATTTTGTGGCTCCCATTACTTTCTTTAATGTGTGAAACTTGCCAAAATGGCTCTTTGAGTGGTAAAGGTTGCCGACCCCTGTACTAGACTGATAATATAAACATGCTAACTTTTTAAACCAATTTTTCAGCTTTAAACCTAAGTCATAAAACTTGGTACTTGACACATGCTAACTTTTTAGCCAATATTTCAACCGAACACCTCAGTCATAACGTGGTACTTGACACAGGCTAGACTAATGATATAAACATGCTAACTTTTTAAACCAAATTTTCAGCCTTAAGCTTCTGTCATAACACTTGGCACTTGACACATGCTAACTGTTAGCATGCTAACTTTTTTAGTAAATTTTGCAGCCAAACACCTCAGTCATAACGTGGTACTTGACACATACTAGACCGATAATATAAACATGCTAACTTTTTAAACCAATTTTTCAGCTTTAAACCTAAGTCATAAAACTTGGTACTTAACACATGCTAACTGTTAGCATGCTAACTTTTTAGCCAATATTTCAACTGAACACCTCAGTCATAACGTGGTACTTGACACAGGCTAGACTGATGATATAAACATGCTAACTTTTTTTAACCAATTTTTCAGCCTTAAACCTAAGTCATAAAACTTGGTACTTGACACATGCTAACTTTTTAGCCAATATTTCAACCGAACACCTCAGTCATAACATGGTACTTGACACATACTAGACTGATAATATAAACATGCTAACTTTTTAAACCAATTTTTCAGCTTTAAACCTAAGTCATAAAACCTGGTACTTGACACATGCTAACTGTTAGCATGCTAACTTTTTTAGCCAATATTTCAACCGAACACCTCAGTCATAACGTGGTACTTGACACAGGCTAGACTGATATAAACATGCTAACTTTTTTAAACTAATTTTTCAGCCTTAAAGGCCTACTGAAATGAAATGTTTTTATTTAAACGGGAATAGCAGATCCATTCTATGTGTCATACTTGATCATTTTGCGATATTGCCATATTTTTGCTGAAAGGATTTAGTTTAGAACAACGTCGATAAAGTTCGCAACTTTTGGTCTCTGATAAAAAAAAACCTTGCCCCTACCGGAAGTAGCGTGACGTTGTCAGTTGTTCACTCCCTCATATTTTCCTATTGTTTTCAACGCAGCTAGAGCGATTCGGACGATTACCCCATTAATTTGAGCGAGGATGAAAGATTCGTGGACGAGGAACGTTAGAGTGACGGACTAGAATGCAGTGAAATACATATTTTTTTTCACTCTGACCGTAACTTAGGTACAAGCTGACTCATTGGATTCCACACTTTCTCCTTTTTCTATTGTGGATCACGGATTTGTATTTTAAACCACCTCGGATACTATATCCTCATGAAAATGAGAGTCGAGAACGCGAAATGGACATTCAGTGCCTTTTATCTACACGACAATACATCGGCGAAATGCTTTAGCTACGAGCTAATGTGATAGCATCGTGCTTTAACTGCATATAGAAACAAAAAAAATAACCCCCTGACTGGAAGGATAGATAGAAAATCAACAATACTATTAAACCGTGGACATGTAAATACACGGTTAATGCTTTCCAGGCTGGCGAAGGTTAACAATGCTGTGCTAACGACGCCATTGAATCTAACTTAGCAACCGGACCGCACAGAGCTATGCTAAAAACATTAGCTATCCACCTACGACAGCCAGCCCTCATCTGCTCATCAACACCCGTGCTCACCTGCGTTCCAGCGATCGGCGGAAGGACGAAGGACTTCACCCGATGCGTTTGGCGGCCCGGAGACATAGGAAGTCAAGGTGAGGTCGGCGGCTAGCGCGGCTAGCGCTCCAACAAAGTCCTCCTGGTTGTGTTGCTGTAGTCCGCTGCTAATACACCGATCCCACCTACAACTGTCTTCTTTGCAGCCTTCATTGTTCATTAAACAAATTGCAAAAGATGTCCAGAATACTGTGGAATTATGAAATGAAAACAGAGCTTTTTGTATAGGATTCTACGGGTACCATAACTTCCGTTACTCTGACTTCGTCATGCGCATACGTCATCATACCGCGACGTTTCAGCCGGATATTTCCCGGGAAGTTTTAAATGTCACTTTATAAGTTAACCCGGCCGTATTGGCATGTGTTGCAATGTTAAGATTTCATCATTGATATATAAACTGTCAGACTGCGTGGTCGGTAGTAGTGGCTTTCAGTAGGCCTTTAACTGTTAGCATGCTAACTTTTTAGCCAATATTTCAACCGAACACCTCAGTCATAACGTGGTACTTGACACAGGTTAGACTGATGATATAAACATGCTAACTTTTTTTTAAACAATTTTTCAGCCTTAAACCTAAGTCATAAAACTTGGTACTTAACACTTGGCACTTGCTAACTTTTTTAGTCAATTTTGCAGCCAAACACTTCAGTCATAACGTGGTACTTGACACATACTAGACTGATAATATAAACATGCTAACTTTTTAAACCAATTTTTCAGCTTTAAACCTAAGTCATAAAACTTGGTACTTGACACATGCTAACTGTTAGCATGCTAACTTTTTAGCCAATATTTCAACCGAACACCTCAGTCATAACGTGGTACTTGACACAGGCTAGACTGATGATATAAACATGCTAACTTTTTTTAACCAATTTTTCAGCCTTAAACCTCAGTCAAAACACTTGGTACTTGACATATGCTAACTGTTAGCATGCTAACTTTTTAGCAAATTTTGCAGCCGAACTTCTCAGTCGTAACGTGGTACTTGACACAGGCTAGACTGATGATATAAACATGCTAACTTTTTTTAACCAATTTTTCAGCCTTGAACCTCAGTCGTAACACTTGGCACTTGACACATGCTAACTGTTCACTGCTGGAAAAAAGCCAAATAAAAAGCAAAAGATGTTGTGATACCAGGTCTGGTGAGAGTAAGACAAAGAAAACACTGACCAATCAGTCGACCCCCAACAGAGACGGAGCCTCTCCCACCCGAGCTGCAGCCTCTCCTGTCGGCGGACAACGAGGACGGGTCCGAGGTGGACGCCACTGACCCCGTGGTAAAGCTCTTCCTGAAGAGGCAGCGGCGCCTGAAGGAGGTGAAGAGGCGGCGGGAGGCCGGCGTGCTGGAGCGCCTGCAGCGCTTTGCCGTGAAGAAGTACTACAGCATACGGCGAGGGTGAGTACAGCTGGGACTTACCGTATTTTCCGGACCACCGGATTATAAGACGATGAGCGGGTCTATTCAGGTCTTTTTTCATACAAAAGGCGCACTGGATTATAGGGCGCATTAAAGGAGTCATATTATTACAATGTTTTTCTAAATGTAAAAGACTTCCTTGTGGTCTACATCAGTGTTTTTCAACCACTGTGCTGTGGGAGATTATTTAATTTCACCTATTTGGGTTAAAAATATATTTAGCAAACCAGTAATTATAGTCTGCAAATGATGTGTTGTTGTTGAGTGTCGGTGCTCTCTAGAGCTCGGCAGAGTAACCGTGTAATACTCTTCCATATCAGTAGGTGGCAGCTGGTAGCTAATTGCTTTGTAGATGTCGGAAAGAGCGGGAGGCAGCGTGCAGGTAAAAAGGTATCTAATGCTTAACCAAAAAATAAACAAAAGGTGAGTGCCCCTAAGAAAAGGCATTGAAGCTTAGGGAAGGCTATGAAGAACGAAAGTAAAACTGAACTGGCTACAAAGTAAACAAAAACAGAATGCTGGACGACAGCAAAGACTTACTGCGGAGCAAAGACGGCGTCCACAATGTACATCCGAACATGACATGACAATCAACAATGTCCCCACAAAGAAGGATAAAAACAACTGAAATATTCTTGATTGCTAAAACAAAGTAGATGCGGGAAATATCGCTCAAAGGAAGACATGAAACTGCTACAGGAAAATACCAAATAAAGAGAAAAAGCCACCAAAATAGGAGCGCAAGACAAGAACTAAAACACTACACACAGGAAAACGGCAAAAAAGTCAAAATAAGTCAGGGGGTGATGTGACAGCTACTTTGAGACAAGAGCTATAGTGATACATAGTTGGTTATGCTTTAAAGTCATATCCAACAATTGCGACGACGACTTTTTACTGTCAACGGAGTTTCGTTTTTTAGTGATTTCTGCTAGTGGTGTGCCTCCGCATTTTTTCAACGCAAAAAATGTGCCTTGGCTCAAAAAAGGTTGAAAAACACTGCTTTACATAACATGTAATGGTGGTTCTTTGCTCAAAATGTTGCATAGATGATGTTTTACACATCATCTTCAAGCCACTTTCTGAGCGTCTCTTCAGGATGCGCCGTTTTGCGGGCGGTCTTATTTACGTGGCTCACTTTCAACAGCGTCTTCTCCCCGCCATCTTTGTTGTAGCGGTGTAGCGTGCAAGGACGGGAGTGGAAGAAGTGTCAAAAGATGGAGCTAACTGTTTTAATGACATTCAGACTTTACTTCAATCAATAACGGAGCAGCATCTCCTCATCCGTGGCTCACTAGTGCAACAACTAATGTGTCCCGTGAAAAACCGTCCGACCGGAACTCTCTAATAACTAAAGTTCATTGGGTGAATAATGTAAACTCACTACACCGGTATGTTTTAGCGCTTCCATGATGAGTTTACTGACAGATATAAGTAAGAACTTTACACTACTTTATATTAGAAATGGCAACAGCGGAGGATGAATGTCACATAAGAAGATAGAGAAAAAGAAGAAGCTTATCGACTACGGTGTCGGCACGGACTACAAAGGCGGACGCGCGCACATTTTCAGGATTTATGCAGATCCCAAATACAGATCAGCAGGTACCAGAAGGTAAGAAAAGTTGCTTTTGCATAATATTGCGAAACAAAACGCCTGATAAGGTCTTACCTTATACACACACCGTAATAATACTGCTATGTTGAAGCACAGTACAATCCATCAAGTGGTGTGGCTTCATAGCTTACCAAAGTCCTACTAAAAACATTTTGATAGATTTTTAAGTGCCGTGTGTAATGTTTTATATTCTCAATGGAACATAAAGTTTTGGTGTTGTTTACTGCAGGGGTCACCAACCTTTTTGAAACCAAGAGCTACTTCTTGGGTAGTGATTAATGCGAAGGGCTACCAGTTTGATACACACTTAAATAAATTGCCAGAAATAGCCAATTTGCTCAACTTACCTTTAACTCTATGTTATTATTAATAGTTAAAGATATTTACACTTAATTGAACGGTTTAAAAGAGGAGAAAACACGAAAAAAATGACAATTAAATTTTGAAACATAGTTTAACTTCAATTTCGACTCTTTAAAATTCCAAATTCAACTGAAAAAAAGAAGAGAAAAACTAGCTAATTCGAATCTTTTTGAAAAAATTTAAAAAAGAATTCATGGAACATCATTAGTAATTTTTCCTGATTAAGATTAATTTTAGAATTTTGATGACATGTTTTAAATAGGTTAAAATCCAATCTACACTTTGTTAGAATATATAACAAATTGGACCAAGCTATTTTTCTAACAAAGACAAATCATTATTTCTTCTAGATTATCCAGAACAAAAATTTTAAAAGAAATTCAAAAGACTTTGAAATAAGATTTAAATTTGATTCTACAGATTTTCTAGATTTGCCAGAATAATTTTTTTGAATTTTAATCATAATAAGTTTGAGGAAATATTTCACAAATATTCTTCGTCGAAAAAACAGAAGCTAAAATGAAGAATTAAATTAAAATGTATTTATTATTCTTTACAATAAAAAAAATAAATTTACTTGAACATTGATTTAAATTGTCAGGAAAGAAGAGGAAGGAATTTAAAAGGTAAAAAGGTATATGTGTTTAAAAATCCTAAAATCATTTTTTAGGTTGTATTTTTTCTCTGAAATTGTCTTTCTGAAAGTTATAAGAAGCGAAGTAAAAAAAATAATGAATTTATTTAAGCAAGTGAAGACCAAGTCTTTAAAATATTTTCTTGGATTTTCAAATTCTATTTGAGTTTTGTCTCTCTTAGAATTAAAAATGTCGAGCAAAGCGAGACCAGCTTGCTAGTAAATAAATACCATTTAAAAAATAGAGGCAGCTCACTGGTAAGTGCTGCTATTTGAGCTATTTTTAGAACAGGCCAGCGGGCTACTCATCTGGTCCTTATGGGCTACCTGGTGCCCGCGGGCACCGCGTTGGTGACCCCTGGTTTACTGCCATCATATTGCAGTCTACACGTATCTCTTATGTGTGTCATGATCCGTGGCCCGGATCATGTTTTTGTTATATTCTGTTAGTTTTGGACTCCCTTAGTTCCTGTTTGTGCACCCTTGTTTGTTTTTAGTTACCACGGGTGCTTATTGTTTCCACCTATCTCTGATTGGTGCTCGGGACGCTCACCTGTTTTCTGAGCACTAATCAGAGGGACTATTTAAGCCTGGCTTCATTGTTTGCTTCATGCAACAAGTTACGTGAGTATTCCTTGTCTTTTGCCGATGCTAAGTGGTAGCCTTAGCTTCGAGTGCGATCAGCACGTTGTTCCGTCGGCTTGTTTTCTGTTTTGGCACTTGTTCGAGTTTTTGAGAATAAATCATGTTCCTACCTGCACGTCCTGTCCGGAGTGGTCCGTTTGCAAGCTGCGACCCCCCGCACGTGACAATGTGTGACTGCCATCTACTGGTCACACTTATCATTACACCATGTACCAAATAAAATAGCTTCAAGGTCGGCAAAATGATTCCGTACTTTAGGCGCACCGTCAAGTTTTGAGAACATGAAAGGATTTTAAGTGCGCCTTATAGTCTGAAAAATACGGTAATCGTGGCAGTATCAACTTCTCTGAGCGTCCGCTTCGTCTTTTAGATTCTTGATGACGGCCATCGCCATGAGAAACCTGGCGGTGGGTTTGCCGCCGCTGGATCAGCTGACGCAGGAAGTGGCATTCGCCAACATGAAAGAGGCGGAAGCGGAGGACAACCGGGGGGCGGAGCAGCTCAAAGATGAAGTGGGTCACGGAGAACTCTAGAGCTACGACTGGACTGTTACAGGACGGAGGGAATTTACATGGCCCCATTCCAAGGGAAGGGGGTGTTAATCATTTTGCAATGCGGTCTGCTGAAAATGACGGAAAGCGCCACTGGACAAAGCAAATGACGCTGTGGTCAAATTCATATTCATAGGATATTCAACACTCTACTGCTATCTGGTGGCTAAAGTGGATAGTGCAACCCCCAATTTGTCAGGTAAACCGTGACGAATGGGGCCATATGAATCCCCTTCCTACTGTGCTACGACATGTTTCTAAAATGTTTGCCATTTCAGATGATTTCCAAATATAAAGGCAGTATTTTGTCGCGTGTGCAAGCTAACTAAGCTAATGTGACAACTAGCAGGAATTTTTGCATATTTTACTTTGACTGAAAAGGTGCACATTCAATGCTTAGTGATTATGTCAATGCCTTTTTATTGTTTGGAAATGATTACGTTGCATAAGCAGTTTGAAAATTGCGCACAATTTTCCCTCAAAGATTGGCCTCGAATTGTCATATTAAAAAAAATTAAAAAAATGTTTCACAATCAACAAATAATCCTTAACATAGTATTAAAATATGTGTCAGAATAATTGTATGTAAGTTATCACAACATTTTGTGTTTCAATCAGTTCCCGGCGAGCAGACAAAAGCTGTCTGTGATCTTACCAATCAAAAGGCTTGTAAAACTCCACTGTGTAGGATGGGGAGCGACATGAAGGTGTCGGTTTCTTTGATGCATTGTAATCCACAGGAAGATTTTGTCTTGACCCGAGATCTACAAAGCGAAGAGGAGGCAGGACCTGATCCCCCTCCAGGAACCTTTTCTTTGAACTGTTTTGTGACCGAGGGCAGCGGCGGTTTACGACCCCCGTCCCTTTAGAAACAGCTGTTGCCATATAATCAGGGAAAGTCCAAATAAAAGAGGAGGCGTACAATCTTTCGTCAGAGAGTGGGACGACACTGTACAAGGGTACAGTTTCTACGCGTTTCTCTTCAATTGAGCTACCGTATTTTTCAGAATATAAGTCGCACCGGCCAAAAATGCATAATAAAGAAGGAAAAAACATATATAAGTCGCACTGGAGTATAAGTCGCATTTTTTTGGGGAAATGTATTTGATAAAAGCCAACACCAAGAATAGACATTTGAAAGGCAATTTAAAATGTCTAAAGAATAGTGAACAACAGGCTGAATAAGTGTACGTTATATGAGGCATAAATAACCAACTGAGAACGTGCCTGGTATGTTAACGTAACATATTATGGTAAGAGTCATTCAAATAACTATAACATATAGAACATGCTATACGTTTACCAAACAATCTGTCACTCCTAATCGCTAAATCCCATGAAATCTTATACGTCTAGTCCAGGGGTCACCAACCTTTTTGAAAGCAAGAGCTACTTCTTGGGTAGTGATTAATGCGAAGGGCTACCAGTTTGATACACACTTAAATAAATTGCCAGAAATAGCCAATTTGCTCAATTTACCTTTAACTCTGTTATTATTAATAATTAATGATATTTACACTTAATTGAACGGTTTAAAAGAGGAGAAAACACGAAAAAAATGACAATAAAATTTTGAAACATAATTTATCTTCAATTTCGACTCTTTAAAATTCAAAATTCAACCGAAAAAAAAAGAAGAGAAAAACTAGCTAATTCGAATCTTTTTGAAAAAATTAAAAAAATAATTTATGGAACATCATTAGTAATTTTTCCTGATTAAGATTAATTTTAGAATTTTGATGACATGTTTTAAATAGGTTAAAATCCAATCTGCACTTTGTTAGAATATATAACAAATTGGACCAAGCTATATTTCTAACAAAGACAAATCATTATTTCTTCTAGATTTTCCAGAACAAAATTTTTCAAAGAAATTCAAAAGACTTTGAAATAAGATTTAAATTAGATTCTACAGATTTTCTAGATTTGCCAGAATAATCTTTTTGAATTTTAATCATAATAAGTTTGAGGAAATATTTCACAAATATTCGTTGTCGAAAAAACAGAAGCTAAAATGAAGAATTAAATTAAAATGTATTTATTATTCTTTACAGTAAAAAAAATAAATTTACTTGAACATTGATTTAAATCGTCAGGAAAGAATTTAAAAGGTAAAAAGGTATATGTGTTTAAAAATCCTAAAATCATTTTTAAGGTTGTATTTTTTCTCTAAAATTATCTTTCTGAAAGTTATAAGAAGCAAAGTAAAAAAATGAATGAATTTATTCAAACAAGTGAAGACCAAGTCTTTAAAATATTTTCTTTGGATTTTCAAATTCTATTTGAGTTTTGTCTCTCTTAGAATTAAAAATGTCGGGCAAAGTGAGACCAGCTTGCTAGTAAATAAATACAATTTAAAAAATAGAGGCAGCTCACTGGTAAGTGCTGCTATTTGAGCTATTTTTAGAACAGGCCAGCGGGCTACTCATCTGGTCCTTACGGGCTACCTGGTGCCCGCGGGCACCGCGTTGGTGACCCCTGCTCTAGTCTCTTACGTGAATGAGCTAAATAATATTTGATATTTTTACGGTAATGTGTTAATAATTTCACACATAAGTCGCTCCTGAGTATAAGTCACACACCCAAGCCAAACTATGAAAAAAACTGCGACTTACAGTCCGAAAAATACGGTAAATTGAATTCTGTCTCTGTTTAATTCCTTGCTTCTTGTCTTGTTTAATAGATGTCATCAGTGTTTGAACCTAACAATATGTCATGTCTTTTCTATTCCAATGCTATTGTTTACTGGATGAAATGTGTCAAAATGAAGTGTCTTTTTGGTATTAATTTGGTGTTTGCAAATATAATCAGGAGGACAAAAAGTAGTACCGGGTAAGTGAAGCCTGGATGTGAGGAAATATTGTTTGTTTCTGCTTCTGTGCAAATCTCCATACTGTGAGTAAGACTTCCCATTTCTACTTACTTTTATAAAAACACAATAAAAATCTTTTGATGTCATTGACGTTCTTTTTAATCATACAAAATGTAGTCAGTGCTTTGCATATTTCATCCCTTTTATGGCACAATACGACTCTTCACGTGGTTAGATTAGATTAGTACGACGACACAACTAATCTACCGCAGAGTTGTGGATTTGTAGTGAAATCACAGCAATTGAAAGCAAATGTGCAGATGTTAATGAGGTCTGGTGGCGTATCAAAAAAATGGTCGACATTAATTGGTATACCGCCTAAAAATAAGATTTCATATTGCACGATTCATGAAATAATAATACTGGCCAAGGAACAATCTCATAGTGGAAGTATAAGTCCGTCCCAAATGAACCCGACGATCCTTCCCAGTGGTAGACCGCTACCGTGACCCTGGCACTGGACTTCTCCAGGGAGTGGCAGGCTCTCATCCAGCTCCGCAGTTGTCCCAAGAGGGCCCTGAACGCCTCATTTCCCTTCTGGTTCCCTCACAGCTGCCGTCAAATAAATCCCCTTTTCTACTGATTCATGTTAGGATGAACTTATTTACATTTGAATGGCTCAGGTGGACGGTGATAAATGTGCAAAAATATGTCTGTTAAGGATGCAAGTAAGCTTCGGTTTGTCTAAAATGTGCTGCGTCTTTCTGTCTTGGCAAGAAGTTCTACCTGGGCTGGAGGTCAGCGTAGAAAACTCCATGTATGACGCCTTCGATCACAACGTTTGAAAAAGCATCTGAAAAGAAGAAAATCACCAGAAATATCAGTTATACATTAGCATGCTAACTTTTTTTGAGCTAATTTAACTTTTTTTTTTAGCTCACTGTAGTCATAACTTAGTATGTGACACATGCTAACTGTTAGCATGTTAACGTTAGAATGCTAATTTTATTGGCTAATTTTGCAGTCGCAAGCGAGCTAAGGTAAACATGCTAGCATGCTAACTTTTTTTTGCCATGTTTTCAGCTGAAAACCTCAGTCATGTAACTTGGTGCTTGACACATGCTAACTTTTTAGCCAATTTTGCAGCTCAACACCTCAGAACCATAAAACTTGGTACTTGCCCACGCCAGCTCTTAGCATGCTAACGTTAACATGCTAGCATGCTAAAATTTTGCCCATGTTTTCAGCCGAACACCCCAGTCATGTAACTTGGTGCTTGACACTTGCCAACTGTTAGCATGCTATAACATTAACAAGCTGGCATGCTAACTTTTTCCCCCCCATGTTTTCAGCCGAACACCTCAGTCATGTAACTTGGTGCTTGACACATGCTAACTGTTAGCATGCTAACATTAACATGCTAACTTTTTTTTGCATGTTTTCAGCCGAACACCTCAGTCATATAACGTGGTGCTTGACACATGCTAACAGTTAGCATGCTTTACATTAACATGCTGGCATGCTAACTTTCCCCCCCATGTTTTCAGCCGAACACCTCAGTCATGTAACTTGGTGCTTGACACATGCTAACTGTTAGCATGCTAACATTAACATGCTAACTTTTTTTGCATGTCTTCAGCCGAACACCTCAGTTATATAATGTGGTGCTTGACACATGCTAACGGTTAGCATGCTAACATTAACATGCTGGCATGCTAACCCCCCCCCCATGTTTTCAGCCAAACACCCCAGTCATGTAACTTGGTGCTTGACACATGCTAACTGTTAGCATGCTAACATTGACATGCTAGCATGCTAACTTATTCCGCATATTTTCAGCCGAACACCTCAGTCATGTAACTAGATTAATAAAAGGTGTGTGTGGTCATTTTTTAGTAGTTACCCTCATAGAAAAAGGATATAAATCCCAACTTTTTGTAATTAGTTCATGGTTGCAAACTAAAACCACGATCACACAAATATGATGATCTTGCTAAAAGTGGTCTCGGGTAAAGCGGTGTGGCTAATGTAGTGTCCTGCACTCACCGTGGGGGTCGGGCAGCAGGTAAGGGTCATTCAGAAACACCATGACTGGCTGGTGCGAAAGTTTGCTGACCAAAAAAAGATGGGGAAAGTTCATTTTTAGCACATGCGAGCGAGTAAAAGTCAGCTGCAAAATGAGTCACCTGGATTCCGTGGAGTCGGTGTCGAAAGACCTGGAAGGAAGGGTATGGGGAGTGAGCCACAGAACGTTCTGGTGAATAAACCGCTGCAGTCTCAGCTTACCCGCAGCTCTCGGTTTTTGGCAAGGAGGGGAAATGGCGCAGATTGAGGAAGTCCAGGAATATCTTCGGAAGAACCTCATTCTCTATAATTATAGTCTAGACCAGAACACATTGCAGCATCGTTATGGTGTGACACTTTATTCTGCTTATACATCCTCACATACCACACCCACTCTATGCTTATACATCCTCACGTACCACACCCACTCTATGCTTATACATCCTCACATACCACACCCACTCTACGCTTATACATCCTCACGTACCACACCCACGCTATGCTTATACATCCTCACGTACCACACCCACGCTATGCTTATACATCCTCACGTACCACACCCACGCTATGCTTATAGATCCTCACGTACCACACCCACTCTATGCTTATACATCCTCACGTACCACACCCACGCTATGCTTATAGATCCTCACATACCACACCCACGCTATGCTTATACATCCTCACGTACCACACCCACGCTATGCTTATAGATCCTCACGTACCACACCCACTCTATGCTTATACATCCTCACGTACCACACCCACTCTGTCCAGCTTCTCAGGTAAATCATATAGTTGATGTAGATGCCCATATCGGCTGTTCAGATTTACTTTACAAAAGAGAAGTGTAGGATCAAGATTTTTGGAGCTCTTTGTTCAGTGGATCAGATGTTTGATGAAGCTCTGTGTCTATCTACCACCACTACTGTTTTCTGTTTATTTGTTACTGACTGTGGCAGGACACCTCTGCCTCTGTTTCACTTTATGTTGCTGGTAAATAATCTGGTTGTAGTAGTAGGCTAAAGTTACATTATTTAGTATGCACTAATTAAAGGCGCAGAGCTTTAAGAGACATTTTAGCTTTTATATTTTATAAGATATATTTTTTGTAAGAACCACAATTAATAAATATATTTCAGTGAATAACTTATTGTTCAAATCTGTATATAAATATGTACATAAAGTGTTGTAATTATATTGTCAAATGGATGGATGGACGTTTAAAACAAAACTGTTATTATTAATTAGTAAGTATACATTTTTTGAGCCTTTTTAGACAAAATCATATCATTGTAGTAAATTATGCAAATTACTCGATGATGTCATTGTGACCACGCCCATAGCCACGCCCCCACCGCCACAGGTATCTTGGCAGTTTATGGGAAACACTGAGATAATACGTCTTACCTTCTACACACACCATAATAATACTCCTATGTTGAAGCACAGTACAATCCATCAAGCGGTGTGGCTTCATAGCTTACCAAAGTCGCACTAAAACATTTTGATAGATTTTTGAGCGCCGTGTGTAATGTTCTATATTTTAAATGGAACGTTTAAAATGTTGGTGTTGTTTACTTGAGTCATATTGCAGTCTACACGTATCTCTTATGTTTGACTGCCATCTAATGGTCACGCTTATCATTACACTATGTACCAAATAAAATTGCTTCAAGGTCGGTAAGCACAACCAGAATTATTCCGCACATTAGGCGCACTGTCGAGTTTTGAGGGGAAAAAAAGGATTTTAAGTGCGACTTATAGTCCGAAAAAGACGGTATAAAAATGGTTTTGGAGGTTTTTAGAAAGGGTTTATTGGTGTATCCTTATTACTAGGGATGTCCGATAATATCGGCCTGCCGATATTATCGGCTGATAAATGCGTTAAAATGTAATATCGGAAATTATCGGTATCGGTTTTTTATTATCTGTATCGTTTTTTTTGTTTTTGTTTTGTTTTTTTAATTAAATCAACATAAAAAACACAAGATACACTTACAATTAGTGCACCAACCCAAAAAACCCCCCATTTCTTTCTGTTATCAATATTCTGGTTCCTACATTATATATCAATATATATCAATACAGTCTACAAGGGATACAGTCCGTAAGCACACATGATTGTGCGTGCTGCTGCTCCACTAATAGTACTAACCTTTAACAGTTAATTTTACTCATTTTCATTCATTACTAGTTTCTATGTAACTGTTTTTATACTGTTTTACTTTCTTTTTTATTCAAGAAAATGTTTTTAATTTAGTTATCTTATTTTATTATTATTTTTTTAAAAAGTACCTTATCTTCACCATACATGGTTGTCCAAATTAGGCATAATAATGTGTTAATTCCTCGACTGCATATATCGGTTGATATCGGTATCGGTAATTAAAGAGTTGGACAATATCGGAATATCGGATATCGGCAAAAAGCCATTATCGGACATCCCTACTTATTACCGTCATTGTTAGCTGCCTCGTACTAGCTTTTTTTTAACAGAAAATGTATCAGTCTCACATAGGGATTGTGGATGACGGGCAAAATTTCATAAAAAAATGTTTTTTTTAAAAAGACGACCACAATGTATCCTACCCATCCATTCATCCAAGAGTGATTAGATGTTAGATTACAGTATTTAGCACAGGTGGGTACCTGCAGGTAGAGCTCCAGACCATGTCTCCTCTGCTCCAGCACTTTGGGAACCCAGTTTCTGATATGTTTGGAAGGGATCTCAGGCGGCTTGATGCTCTTTTTCAGCTGGGAAAGAAGAACCCGGGTTAGACTCAACGTGAAGCAAGGCCAATGAAAATGACTTTTCAGAGGGGTCATGTTGCTCTGTACTGCTTGTATCTGGAAGGTGACTCCAGACTCCCGAATGGTGCCTATAAGTAAATTATTTGTATTTATTATTACAACCGCTTGATATTGTACTAAATATTGTTTTTAATCAGTAAGGCAGACAAAGTATATAAAATAGCCAAGTTGTCGAATACCAAATACCAAAAAAGGGAACAAAGTTATTTTGGCTGAGACGTCAACTAGACTAAGTGGAGGGCAATTATCATGATTACTATATAATCATATCATTATAATGATCTAATTATATCATTATCCTTATCATAACATGCGCCGAGTGCAAGCGTTTGGATTTAATTATGATCGAGTTTTTCATTTCACGAGGCCCCGCAAAAGGCTGCAAACACTGAGCACTTTCTAGCAGAATTAATGTTGACACAATAAAAAAAGCAGACTGCAAGCTGTTCAGTGACAATCTACAATGTAAATAGTCAGGACAATAAAGAAAACACACGGAATGAGGAGAAGGCGTGTCCAAACTTTAGGCCTGTACTGTACATGTGTACAAATGTACAATAGCACCGTTACACAATTTGTTTATGATATTGTTTAACTAACAGGTTGATTGATAACTTGGTTTGAAGTCACATGTCAAGGTGACAAGCAGATATTTAAGTATGGCAATCCTATTTTACAACCAATAAAATGCTTAAAATAGCTCGCCGCGTCATCCGATAATGTCAAAGTTGAAAATATATGCACACTCTTGGCATTCTCTCCATGAGCTCCGAGCACACCTGCAAAATGAAAACCATTTCAGGTGACTACCTCTTGAAGCTCGTCGAGAGAATGCCAAGAGTGGTCTATTTTGAAGGAACTAGAATATAGACTTAGACTTCCTGTTTATTGTCATTCAAATTTGAACTGCACAGTACAGATAAGAACGACATTTCGCTGCATTAGCTCATGGTGGTGCAGGATAAAAGAGCAATAAGGTGCAGATATAAATGAATACATTACTGTACAGATAAATATATTGCACTTTTGCATATGCATCCACGTTTATGGATGTATGTTGTATTGTCTTTATATTCCAGGGGGGAATTGAGGGGATTATTATGATGCGTTCAAGAGTCTTACGGCCTGAGGGAAGAAGCAGTTACAAAACAATGTTGTCAGTTATTTCACCTTTTTTTTGTTAAGTACATAACTCCACATGTGTTCATTCATAGTTTTGATGTGACAATCTACAATGTAAATAGTCATGAAAATAAAGAAAACACATTGAATGAGGAGAAGGTGTGTCCAAACTTTGGGTGTACTGTATATTCAATACTGGTACAAGCAGTCCTCATTGTGATAACAATTAGTTTGACAACCTTGTCTTAAAGGGGGACTGCACTTTTTTTTTTTCCCATTCACAATTTCTAATTAGTAGAGATATCGGCCGATAAATGCGTTAAAATGTAATATCGGAAATTATCGGTATCGGTTTTTTATTATCAGTATCATTTTTTTAAATTAAATTTTTTTTTTTTAAATTAAATCCACATAAAAAACACAAGATACACTTACAATTAGTGCACCAAGCCAAAAAACCTCCCTCCCCCATTTACACTCATTCACACAAAAGGGTTGTTTCTTTCTGTTATTAATATTCTGGTTCCTACATTATATATCAATATATATCAATACAGTCTGCAAGGGATACAGTCCGTAAGCACACATGATTGTGCGTGCTGCTGGTCCACTAATAGTACTAACCTTTAACAGTTAATTTTACTAATTTTCATTAATTACTAGTTTCTATGTAACTGTTTTTATATTGTTGTACTTTCTTTTTTATTCAAGAAAATGTTTTTAATTTATTTATCTTATTTTATTTGATTCATTTTTTTAAAAAGTACCTTATCTTCACCATACCTGGTTGTCCAAATTAGGCATAATAATGTGTTAATTCCACGACTGTATATATCGGTTGATATCGGTATCGGTAATTAAAGAGTTGGACAATATCGGCATATCGGATATCAGCAAAAAGCCATTATCGGACATCCCTACTATTTAGGCATTCTAACCTGTAAATAACTGTAAATAAAAGTCAGCTAACAATGAAGCTAGTGGAAGTCATGATGTCATTGCTTCTCTTGTGCCCATAAGACCAACTGACAAAACATCCAAAAAGCGCCAACAAAACCTCATTTACATTTCATGACCTGAACATTAGCAAGTATTAGCGATATTATTATTCTACGCGCTAATGTTAAGTGTCAGAAAAATTGTATGTAAATTATCAAAAAACTTTCCGTTCTCGAAGTTCCCAATGAACAGACAAGAGGTGGTCTTTGTTCCACCAAGTCAAGGGCTTGGAAAATTCCATTGTGTACGATGGGAGGGGACGGGAAGGAGTTTATCTATTGTGATCCAAGACTTGCCCAAGCTCGATCCAGGACCAGCCCAAACCCGAGGCATCTTTTTCTTTTTTGTGACAAAAACAATGTTTGTTTACATACCCCCCATTCCTTTAGAAACAGCTGTTGTTATGTAAACCGGGAAAGTCCAAATAAAAAGAGGTGGCGTACAATCTTTCGCCAGAGCGTGGGTGACACTGTAAGAGGTTACAGGTCGACACGTTTCTCCTCAATTGAGCCAAATTGAATTCTGTCTCTGTTTGATTCTTTGCTTCTTGTCTTGTTTAATAAATGTCATCAGTGTTTGAGCCTGACATTAAAGGCCTACTGAAACCCACTACTACCGACCACGCAGTCTGATAGTTTATATATCAATGATGAAATCTTAACATTATAACACATGCCAATACGGCCGGGTTAACTTATAAAGTGACATTTTAAATTTGCCGCTAAACTTCCGGTTCGAAACGCCTCTGAGGATGACGTATGCGTGTGACGTAGACCGGCGAACACGGGTATGCCTTCCACATTGAAGCCGATACGAAAAAGCTCTGTTTTCATTTCATAATTCCACAGTATTCTGGACATCTGTGTTCGTGAATCTGTTTCAATCATGTTCATTGCATTATGGAGAAGGAAGCTGAGCAAGCAAAGAAGAAAGTTGTCGGTGCGAAATGGACGTATTTTTCGAACGTAGTCAGCCACAACAGTACACAGCCGGCGCTTCTTTGTTTACATTCCCGAAAGATGCAGTCAAGATGGAAGAACTCTGATAACAGAGACTCTAACCAGGAGGACTTTTGATTTGGATACACAGACGCCTGTAGGGAACTGGGACAACACAGACTCTTACCAGGATTACTTTGATTTGGATGACAAAGACGCAGACGTGCTACTGTGAGTATGCAGCTTTGGCTTTTTTTTGCGTATGTACGTAACTTTTTTAAAATATATAAGCTTTATGAACCTTGGGTTAGGTGAACGGTCTTTTGGGCTGAGTGATTGTGTGTGTTGATCATGTGTTTTAATTGTATTGGCGTGTTCTATGGAGCTAGGAGCTAGCAGAGGAGCTAGGAGCTAGCATAACAAACACGCAGGTGTTATTATGCAGGATTAATTTGTGGCATATTAAATATAAGCCTGGTTGTGTTGTGGCTAATAGAGTATATATATGTCTTGTGTTTATTTACTGTTGTAGTCATTCCCAGCTGAATATCAGGTACCGTGAGTATGCAGCCTTGGCTGCTAAACATTCGATAACTTGACCGTATGTGCGCGTCACGTACGTAACTTTTTAAAAATATATAAGCTTTATGAACCTTGGGTTAGGTAAACGGTCTTTTGGGCTGAGTGATTGTGTGTGTTGATCAGGTGTTTGAATTGTATTGGCGTGTTCTATGGAGCTAGGAGCTAGCAGAGGAGCTAGGAGCTAGCATAACAAACACGCAGGTGTTTTTATGCAGGATTAATTTGTGGCATATTAAATATAAGCCTGGTTGTGTTGTGGCTAATAGAGTATATATATGTCTTGTGTTTATTTACTGTTGTAGTCATTCCCAGCTGAATATCAGGTCACCACCGGCTCTCACAGCATCTTCCCTATCTGAATCGCTTCAACTCCCCACTAGTCCTTCACTTGCACTTTACTCATCCACAAATCTTTCATCCTCGCTCAAATTAATGGGGAAATTGTCGCTTTCTCGGTCCGAATTTCTCTCACTTCATGCGGCCATCATTGTAAACAATAGGGAACTTTGCGTATATGTTCAACTGACTACGTCACGCTACTTCCGGTAGGTGCAAGCCTTTTTTTTATCAGATACCAAAAGTTGCAATCTTTATCGTCGTTGTTCTATACTAAATCCTTTCAGCAAAAATATGGCAATATCGCGAAATGATCAAGTATGACACATAGAATAGATCTGCTATCCCCGTTTAAATAAAAAAAATTCATTTCAGTAGGCCTTTAAGGACCTACTTTTAACAGCGCATTGATCACATAGAAGTAACTAGCTTATGCTGCTATATTGACATGCTGAGCTGCTGCATCGCCTGGGAGTTGGTGAAAGTTCATTCTAGATCAGTGGTTCTCAAACTTTTTTCACCGAGTACCACCTGAGGAAAACACTTGGCTCTCCAAGTACCACCGTAATGACTAACATTAAAATACAGTAGCATAGTAGGCCTAAGTATTCATTAACCTCTTAAGGCCCAAGCTGTTCGTTTACATGCTTTTTTATTTCTCTTTGCTATTTGGGCTTATTGGACCCTAATTAGAATCAAAACTAAGAATCATCTTTTGATATGATGTACTTAGTCCATAAGTACACAAACGTGTACTTCATGTTTAGTAACATGCAAATTCTTATTTTTACACTTTTTTCCCCCCAAATTCCATTGTATGTTATACTCTTCTGACACCACCAGATGGCAGTATAAGTGTCCACATAAGCGGCCATAAGACCCCAATTCAGTAGTGTACACAATTTTGGAAATAAGAGCTAAAAGGTGCTGTCCACGCATGTGGCCACTAGGCCTTTAGAGGTTTAAGGCATACGTTTTATTTAACGCGGAAATTCAATATTTTTGGCCACTGTAACATTACACACAGTTTGAACAGTAACACTGTGTTTGAATATAGGCAAATAAAACACTGTACTTTAATCAAGTGATTATTTAGCCCCCCCACTAGATGGAGCCTGTGTATCACTAGTGGGACACGTACCACAGTTTGACAATCACTGTTCTAGATTCAGATCTCACCTGGATAGTAGAAGAATGTGGCCTAAAAAACAAGACGGTGGTCAACTTAGACCAAGAGAAAGACACCAAAAAAACACTTGTTTTGCATTCACCTTTTTTTTTTTTTAAACAGTTTGCGGGGATTATTATTAATTCTTAATACCAATGGGAAAATATGAACATCCCATCAGTCAGCATTCCAGCGAGAGTCCGAATAATTGTATCGAAGTTAACACAAAACTTTGTGTTACATTGAGTTCAGCTCGCCCTGCGAGAGGATAAAAGCTGTCTTTGATCCTACCAAGCAGAAGGCTTGTAAAACTCCACTGTGTAGGATGGGGAGCGACATGAGGGTGTCGGTTTCTTTGATGTATTGTAATCCACAGGAAGATTTTGTCTTGACCCGAGATCTACAAATTGGAGAGGAGGCAGGGCCTGACCTCCTTCCAGGCACCTTTTCTTTGAACTGTTTTGTAACCAAAGGCGACGGCTGTTTACGACCCCCACTCCCTTAGAAACAGCTATGCCATGTAAACAGGGAAAGTCCAAATAAAAGAGGAGGCGTACAATCTTTCGTCAGAGCGTGGGACGACACTGTGCGAGGGTACAGTGTCTACGTGTTTCCCCTCAATTGAGCTAAATTGAATTTGGTCTCGGTTTAATTCCTTGCTTCTTGTCTTGTTTAATAGATGTCGTCAGTGTTTGAACCTGACAGCAAGTGATTGTTTTATTGTTTGTTGTCTTTCACAAAGTCTAAGGAAAAAGCGAACGTTGTGGTGCGTTTGTGAAATTAATACGGTGTTGTTTTCTTAAAATGAGAAAAATGCGTAAATATTACATGTTATGAGTGTGCGGTAAGTATATACAGTATGTAACCTAGTAACAGACACATTCATATTAACATGTACAATTTACATCTTTTTCTCGTCTCAAGACCCATCACAACGTTTGCTTTTACCTTCGACATCACTTATTACAACTCACTGCAGACTTCAACAAACATCACCTACTGTACAATGTTTGCTTTCACTGTAATGCCGACTGTTAGGTTGTTGATATATTCCCGTTTACATGAAGAATGACTCCTGATCCTCCCAAAGAAAAAAGGTGGGTGCAAACCAGTGATTTCTCCAGATTTTCTGAACCTTTTGATGATATTACAGACCGTAGATGGTGAAATCCCTAAATTCCTTGCAATAGCTGGTTGAGAAATGTTGTTCTTAAACTGTTGGACAATTTGCTCAGGCATTTGTTGACAAAGTGGTGACCCTCGCCCCATCCTTGTTTGTGAATGACTGAGCATTTCATGGAAGCTGCTTTCATACCCAATCACGGCACCCACCTGTTCCCAATTAGCATGTTCACCTGTGGGATGTTCCAAATAAGTGTTTGACGAGCATTCCTCAACTTTCTCAGTCTTTTTTTGCCACTTGTGCCAGCTTTTTTTGAAACATGTTGCAGGCATCAAATTCCAAAAGAGCTAGTATTTGTAAAAAATAACAAAGTTTACCAGTTGGAACGTTAAATATCTGGGGCCGTACTTATCAAGCTTCTTAGAATTACTCCTAAGAAGTCTGCTAAGAGTTGACTTAAGAGTAAATAAATTCTTCGCTGAAAGCTGCACTTAAAAGTTAGTTATCAAGCGTCTTACTCACACTTTCAGCGAAGTGTAGGACTGAATCTTAAGTGTCACACTCAGAGCTGAATGACGACATTACTATGTGCCGTAAACGCAATTTTAGGTGACGTAATTTCTGTGTCCATAGAAATGACCAATCACGGAAGGGAATCCGTTGTCTAAGAATAAAGAAATATCTTGGAAATATTTAAGTGGACAATGGGAGTGTATATTTTGACAATAAACTACAAAATAATACAAAACAAACTAGTCCCCGCCGGCACTCACGCTACCGCTCCCTCTCTTCTCGCCCACACACTCACTGACGTCACTCACCTCACGGCCACACACATACGCTACTGTCATAACATTTTCTTTCCAATTCATTAATTAGGCAACTAATTTGAAACTGGTGTGGGTGGCTCTATATATACTAGCCCACTGCAGCCACATGCAGAAATCAACATGGAATCGAAAAGTATTAAATCTGTGACAAAAATAATATCCGCTCTGTCTAAACGATACCGTTTGATCAGCTGCTCGTCATAAAAAAAAACAAAAAAACATTGTTCCGTTCCCTGAACGTTGGCGCACGTCTCTCTCGCCTCAGTGCCGTCCCCTGCTGGCAACTCCTAACCACTTAAGACACCTCTGAAGGTCTCTTAAATATCGTGGAGAGTAGGAGTGATTCTTAGACTTAAGAACGTTGATAAAAAGCTTTTATTCTTAAGTTTGAGAGTAGGACTAAATTTCGCAAATTCTCAGGACTTAAGTGTAAAATGGCACTCTAAGAAGCTTGATAAGTACGGCCCCTGGTCTTTGCAGTCTATTCAATTGAATATAAGTTGAAAAGGGTTTGCAAATCATTGTATTCTGTTTGTATTTACCATTTACACAACGTGACAACTTCACTGGTTTTGGGTTTTGTATTATTTACACTTGTGGTTTTGTGAAATGAATATTTCCAAGCAGACTAAATCAAAGAACGACCCCCAAACCCACTAGGCGATGTCACGTCTCACCATTTTATGCAAAGTGTAGAATTCACTGTAGCGTTTCTCCACGCTGTGTTGCCTTCCACTCATCAGCACGTCCACTCTAAACACCTAAAAGAGGAACCATTGTGGGGGGGAAAAATGCATGTCAAGATCCACATTGTTGATGCGTCAGTGATTATAGGAGGAAACACATGGACAACAACTTCCTCTCTTTTCCATCCCCACCACACTTGCATTGAGACAAACTGTAAATCCAGTGTCAAACACTGAATATAATGAAGGTAAACACACTGAAGAGCATCTCATGTATTTAAGGGTAAAGAGTAAACAGTGTCGCGGTGCATTCTGGGATATGTAGGCGAACTCGTCGTGCCTTGTTTGGAATGACCGGGAGTGATGTCATACACATTCAACGTAATTCAGTTCAATACAAGGCGACATATTTGACGTGAAATGACGACACTAGTGGACATAATTGGGGGGTATTAGACGGCTGTGGCGGTGGGACGGCGGGAAAACGGGATAACGTTCAATGGGGCTGAAGGACACACAAACATACAACTCACCGTGTATCCTCGCTCGACGTTGTTGTTCTCTGAGCGAAAAGACGGAATAGTCACACTGATAGCATGCATTGTCGTGACATGAAGCGTGAAATTGAAACACATATAATGATGGCCGGGCGGCGAGGAGGCTCGTTCGTACTTGTGTACTTATTCGCAGGCGTCGAGAGGACACCTCGCAGACTTCATGACGTCACAGCTCCCCCGAACATAATGTGGCACATGCGCACATCTCACTTTAGGGGACTTATCCCAGAATGCACCGCGAACCTGGATACAACCGGGTGAAGGACATCCAGGTATTGTACTTGGTCGTTTATTTTCACATAAACACGATATTGTAAGGCAGACGAACATAAAACATAAGTCAGGACAATTGGAGTTCGATTGTCGATGACGTTAAAAAAGTGCGGAGTGGGGAGTAAAGTCAGTAAACGACCAACTTTCAATGTATTTTCCCACAGGATAAACACTCACTAGCGCTCTCTGGTGGTGTAACTCAGAGCGTGCTTGCAAGAATACAACATTTTTTTTAAGATTTTTTTTTTTTTGATGTTGCAGCAGGCCTGGGCAATTATTTGACTCGGGGGGGCAGATTTAGATAAAAAAAAAAAGTGTCTGTGGGCCGGTATATCTATTTTTAGGAACACTAATACAAGCCCTCACAATAATGATTGAAAGCTAAAAACGTTATGACAGACCGCCTTAAAAAAAAAATGGAATTTGACATTTTTTTAAATTGAATCCTGTCTCTGTTTAATTCCTTGC
>NC_084751.1:11137977-11305477 GCF_033978785.1 Entelurus aequoreus
TTTGCACGCTAACAGTCAGCAAGTGTCACGTACCAAGTTATATGACTCTGGGATAAACGGTTGCAAAACTAGCTCAAAAAGTTAGCATAGTAATGTTAGCATGCTGGCAAGCTAACGTTAGCATGCTAACAGTTAGCTTGTGTCACATACCAAGTTATATGACTCTAAGGTGTTTGGCTGGAGAATTAGAGAAGAAAAGGGTAAATTTAGCTAAAAAAAAAAAAAAAGTTAGTACTTTAATGTTAGCACTTTATTGTTAGCATGCTAACAGTTAGCATATTTCATACTGGTTGGTGAAAAATATACATATTTTTTAAATTAGATGAAAAAGTTAGCATGCTTAAGTTAGCCCGCTGGCATGCTAAAGATTGCATGCTAACAGTTAACAAGTGTCACGTACCAAGTTATATGACTCTGGGATAAACGGTTGCAAAACTAGCTCAAAAAGTTAGCATGGTAATGTTAGCATGCTAGCAAGCTAACGTTAGCATGTTAATAGTTAGCTTGTGTCACATACCAAGTTATATGACTCTAAGGTGTTTGGCTGGGGATCTAGAGAAAGAAGGTTACAATTAGCTAAAAAAGTTAGCATTTTAATGTTAGCATGCTAACAGTTAGCATGTTTAATATAACAAGTTATATGACTGTAAGGTGTATGGCTGCGGAAAAATAGAACACGTTGTAAAATTAGATGAAAAAGTTAGCATGCGTAAGTTAGCTTGCTAACATGCTCAAGTTTGCACGCTAACAGTTAACAAGTGTCACGTACCAAGTTATATGACTCTGGGGTAAACGGTTGCAAAACTAGCTCAAAAAGTTAGCATGGTAATGTTAGCATGCTAGCAAGCTAACGTTAGCATGCTAACAGTTAGCTTGTGTCATTTACCAAATTATATGACTCTAAGGTGTATGGTAAAATTAGCTAAATAAAGTTAGCATTTTAATGTTAGCATGCTAACAGTTTGCCTGTTTCATATAACAAGTTATATGACTGTAAGGTGTATGGCTGCGGAAAAATAGAAAAAAATTGTAAAATTATATGAAAAAGTTAGCCTGCTTAAGTTAGCTCGCTAGCACGCTAAAGTTTGCATGCTAACAGTCAGCAAGTGTCACGTACCAAGTTATATGACTCTGGGGTAAAAGGTTGCAAAACTAGCTCAAAAAGTTAGCATAGTAATGTTAGCATGCTAAAAAATATCAATATGGCTCCTGCATACTTTTCACTTTTCAGTGGTGGAAAAAGTTTGGACACCCCGGAAGTATCAAAACTATCGATACTTTGATTCAAGAATTGATATTGGAGCATGAAGATCTGGTATCAACGGTATTGATATTTCAGTATCAATCCGGACAAAGATCGACTAAATCTTCACGTCGCTAAACAGTGTGTGCTAACAACAAAAATTGCACATATTATTAGTGGGCGTGTTGCGGGGGATTTACCAAAACCAGTGAAGTTGTCACGTTGTGTAAAAGGTAAATAAAAACAGAATACAATGATTTGCTAATCCTTTTCAACTTATATTCAATTGAATAGACTGCAAAGAGTTTGAACTGGTAAACTTTGTTATTTTTTGCAAATATTAGCTCATTTGGAATTTGATGCCTGCAACATGTTTCAAAAAAAGCTGGCAAAAGTGGCAAAAAAGACTGAGAAAGTTGAGGAATGCTCACCAAAGACTTATTTGGAACATCCCACAGGTGAACATGCTAATTGGGAACAGGTGGGTGCCATGATTGGGTATAAAAGCAGCTTCCATGAAATGCTCAGTCGTTCACAAACAAGGATGAGGCGAGGGTCACCACTTTGTCAACAAAAGCAAATTGTTGAACAGTTTAAGAACAACATTTCTCAACCAGCTATTGCAAGGAATTTAGGGATTTCACCATCTACACTCCGTAATGACTTAGACTTAGACAAACTTTATTGATCCACAAGGGAAATTGTTCCACACAGAAGCTTAGTTACAATGATGGAAAGTGTAAGGATGGAAAGGACAATGCAGGTATAAACAGACTAAATATAGCCATATAAAATACAACATATGTACGTAATATTTACATAATATATGTACATATATAATATCATCAAAAGGTTCAGAGAATCTGGAGAAATCACTGCACGTAAGCGGCAAGGCTGAAAACCAATGACCTTAAATCCCTCAGGCGGTACTGCATCAAAAAGCGACATCAGTGTGTAAAGGATATCACCACATGGGCTCAGGGACACATCAGAAAACCATTGTCAGTAACTACAGTTGGTCGCTACATCCGTAAGTGCAAGTTAAAACTCTACTATGCAAAGCCAAAGCCATTTATCAACAACACCCAGAAACGCCGCCGGCTTCGCTGGGCCCGAGCTCATCTAAGATGGACTGATACAAAGTGGAAAAGTGTTCTGTGGTCTGACGAGTCCACATTTCAAATTGTTTTTGGAAACTGTGGACGTCGTGTCCTCCGGACCGAAGAGGAAAAGAACCATCCGGATTGTTATAGGTGCAAAGTGTAAAAGCCAGCATGTGTGATGGTATGGGGGTGTATTAGTGTGTGATGGTATGGGGGTGTATTAGTGTGTGATGGTATGGGGGTGTATTAGTGTGTGATGGTATGGGGGTGTATTAGTGTGTGATGGTATGGGGGTGTATTAGTGTGTGATGGTATGGGGGTGTATTAGTGTGTGATGGTATGGGGGTGTATTAGTGTGTGATGGTATGGGAGTGTATTAGTGTGTGAATGTTGTCTGTCTATCTGTGTTGGCCCTGCGATGAGGTGGCGACTTGTCCAGGGTGTACCCCGCCTTCCGCCCGATTGCAGCTGAGATAGGCTCCAGCGCCCCCCGCGACCCCGAAGGGAATAAGCGGTAGAAAATGGATGGATGGATGGATAGTGTGTGATGGTATGGGGGTGTATTAGTGTGTGATGGTATGGGGGTGTATTAGTGTGTGATGGTATGGGGGTGTATTAGTGTGTGATGGTATGGGGGTGTATTAGTGTGTGATGGTATGGGAGTGTATTAGTGTGTGATGGTATGGGGGTGTATTAGTGTGTGATGGTATGGGGGTGTATTAGTGTGTGATGGTATGGGGGTGTATTAGTGTGTGATGGTATGGGGGTGTATTAGTGTGTGATGGTATGGGGGTGTATTAGTGTGTGATGGTATGGGGGTGTATTAGTGTGTGATGGTATGGGGGTGTATTAGTGTGTGATGGTATGGGGGTGTATTAGTGTGTGATGGTATGGGGGTGTATTAGTGTGTGATGGTATGGGGGTGTATTAGTGTGTGATGGTATGGGGGTGTATTAGTGTGTGATGGTATGGGGGTGTATTAGTGTGTGATGGTATGGGGGTGTATTAGTGTGTGATGGTATGGGGGTGTATTAGTGTGTGATGGTATGGGGGTGTATTAGTGTGTGATGGTATGGGGGTGTATTAGTGTGTGATGGTATGGGGGTGTATTAGTGTGTGATGGTATGGGGGTGTATTAGTGTGTGATGGTATGGGGGTGTATTAGTGTGTGATGGTATGGGAGTGTATTAGTGTGTGATGGTATGGGGGTGTATTAGTGTGTGATGGTATGGGGGTGTATTAGTGTGTGATGGTATGGGGGTGTATTAGTGTGTGATGGTATGGGGGTGTATTAGTGTGTGATGGTATGGGGGTGTATTAGTGTGTGATGGTATGGGGGTGTATTAGTGTGTGATGGTATGGGGGTGTATTAGTGTGTGATGGTATGGGGGTGTATTAGTGGCCAAGACATGGGTAACTTACACATCTGTGAAGGCACCATTAATGCTGAAAGGTACATACAGGTTTTGGAGCAACATATGTTACCATCCAAGCAACGTTACTAGGGATGTCCGATAAATGCGTTAAAATGTAATATCGGAAATTATCGGTATCGTTTTTTTTATTATAGGTATCGTTTTTTTTTTTTTTAATTAAATCAACATAAAAAAACACAAGATACACTTACAATTAGTGCACCAACCCAAAAAACCTCCCTCCCCCCATTTCTTTCTGTTATCAATATTCTGGTTCCTACATTATATATCAATATATATCAATACAGTCTGCAAGGGATACAGTCCGTAAGCACACATGATTGTGCGTGCTGCTGGTCCACTAATAATACTAACCTTTAACAGTTAATTTTACTCATTTTCATTAATTACTAGTTTCTATGTAACTGTTTTTATATTGTTTTACTTTTTTTTATTCAAGAAAATGTTTTTAATTTATTTATCTTATTATTATTATTTTTTTTAAAGTACCTTATCTTCACCATACCTGGTTGTCCAAATTAGACATAATAATGTGTTAATTCCACGACTGTATATATCGGTTGATATCGGTATCGGTTGATATCGGTATCGGTAATTAAAGAGTTGGAATATCGGATATCGGCAAAAAGCCATTATCGGACATCCCTAAACGTTACCATGGACGCCCCTGCTTATTTCAGCAAGACGATGCCAAGCCACGTGTTACATCAACGTGGCTTCATAATAAAAGAGTGTGGGTACTAGACTGGCCTGCCTGTAGTCCAGACCTGTCTCCCATTGAAAATGTTGAAAATACCACAACTTAAGCTGTACATCAAGCAAGAATGGGAAAGAATTCCACCAGAGAAGCTTCAAAAATGTGTCTCCTCAGTTCCCAAACGTTTACTGACTGTTGTTAAAAGGAAAGGCCATGTAACACAGTGGTGAACATGCCCCTCTGACAACTTTTTTTGCAATGTGTTGGAAAATGAATGCATCCAAAGTTATAAAGTTTGTATGACAGTTTTGACCAAGGTGCCACTAGTCTGTATGACATCTAAAATAGTGTATGCGGTGTGTTCATATACCCACTGGTGACAGCTGTGCCACTCCCAGGCGTAGCGCGGCCTGGTGGGGAGGAAGTCGGCCGTGCCCTGGTTCTTCACTCTCTGGGGGAAGCGCAGCAGCATGCGGCTGTCGTAGTCCCGGGCAGAGTGGGCTGAGCTGCACAACAAAACAATAAAAGATGTCACACTCTGTTCTTTTTTTTTTCTTCTTTCTCCCCCACAGTGGACGTGCAACATTCTTCCAACGGGAAAAAAAAAGAAGCTTAAATGTCGGGTGGAAAAATAACAGGGAGACATGTTGTTTGGGTCCGATGATGTGTTTACCATTCGGGCTTCTTTCCTGTGTTTACCTTCCGTGGAGGCCATCACTGCTGGCAGCACTCGGCTCATCTTAGCTTCTGTTTGCCGCGAGCACTTTATGATGGGACTGTGGATTACACCTTCTTTTTGTGTCCACAACTCACCTCGACAGGCAGTTCTCCTCGGCCGCACATCTCAGGTTGTACATCGACATGCTCTGGACGTAAGCGGCCGTCTGAATGTAGTAAGGGTCAAGCACCAGGTCAGGAAGACCTGCGGCACACAAGTTTCATATCCTTAAACATACAACAAAACATCGCAACGTGCGCTTAAAAGGATATCCGCTTCGTCGGAATCCAGTTTATGCTTGTGGCTGAGCTGTTTCTAACACTTTGGCAGCATGTGTCAGGTTCAAACACTGATGACATCTATTAAACGAGACAAGAAGCAAGGAATTAAACAGAGACAGAATTCAATTTAGCTCAATTGAGGAGAAACCCGTAGACACTGTACCCTCGTACAGGTGTCCCACCACACTCTGACGAAAAGGTTGTACGCATCCTCTTTTATTTGGACTTTCCCTGATTACATGGCAACAACTGTTTCTAAGGGAGGGGGGTCGTAAACAGCCATCGCCCTTATCACAACACAGTTCAAAGAAACGGTGCCTGGAGGGGAGTCAGGTCCTGCTTCCTCTCCGCTTTGTAGATCTCGGGCCAAGACAAAATCTTCCTGTGGATTACAATACCTCAAAGAAACCGACACCTTCATGTCGCTCCCCATCCTACACAGTGGAGTTTTACAAGCCTTTTGATTGGCAAGATCAAAGAGAGCTTTTGTCCTCTCGCAGGGCGAGCTGAACTCAATGTAACACAACGTTTGGTGATAACTTAGATACAATTCTTCTGACAGCATGTTATTTTGAAATCGGCCATTACGTTCTTATGAGTGACAGAGCAGGAAGCGGCTAGGAATGTGTAAATTCCATATGAAGTGCCCTGTCATTTATAAATTGACGTTTTACACACGCTTATAACGCAAAACGGGGGCCCGGTCAATCAAAACTGTAAAAATTAAAGACAAATTTATTGAAACCAGATGACAAAAAAATAAAACATAAAAATCCAATATGATGAAATATAATCTTAGAGAAAATTTTAATTTAAAACATTTGTACGCACGTACAACACTTAAGACCTTCAGTATATCAGTATGTGGAATTAAACACTGATGACATCTATTAAACAAGACAAGAATCAAGGAATTAAACCGAGACAGAATTAAATTGAGCAAAATATCGTTTTTTTTAAATTACTAAAACAATTGAGATTCAAATGTGATAAAAAAAAAAAAACACCCCAAATTATTAGATATCGTATCATAGTTTGTAAAAAAAATATATATATAAATACTTGAATATGTGCTCGTCACCTGGACTTACGGTTTCAAAGCAAGTTATCCATCAATTTGTACGTACACAAATCAAATAACCAAATGCATAGGCAATAATATAATGAGACTTTTATATTCTATAATTCACTCAAGTGGCCCTCTGAGGGCGGCCATGGCTGCCATGTGGCCCTCCATGAAAACAAGTTCCACACCCCTGGTTGAGGTGAACGTTCCAAGAAACACTTAAAACATTGATAATATAAATAAACATTGATTGATAACAAATTCATAAAATCACAAGATGATTAAATGTTATTTACACAGAAATAAGACAAAATATCCCTAATTTGATGACCCGGAGGACTAAAAATACTTCAAATATGATTTTTTTCCCCCTTTCATTCCATAAAATATATGTATTGCTTATTCCAGCATGGATTTTCCTGCATGTTTTTTTGTATTGTAAGATTTAAAACAAAAACTCTTAAACTCTTAACACTGTTTTAATAGTGCTGTAAAAATAAACATTGTTACATAAGTCAAACAAGTCCATCAAAAAACTACTAATGCACTTATCAAACATTGCATCTATTTTTTAGGATTGTCATCCTTTCAAATGTGTAATCTGAAAAAAAACCAAAACAAGTAAAATATATATGCAATATTATTATTTCAGTCATGGGTGCCATATACAGTAGAAGGGATTCAAGGGGCCCAGAATCAATTATGTCATCCAGCATAACTCAGTAAAAGGCAAACAACGTCTCTGCATGCTTTGAATGGGGAAAAGTGGCGCCATCTGGTGGACAAATATACGATTTTGAGCATAAAACCGATGTTTCAATTTGAATATTAGAATAAAGTATTGGATTAGTTTATGTGAAATCAAAATGTCTCTTTTTAATATCCCATCTGGCAAACTCCTCCTAGGGTTAGGGTTCCAATAACCCTAGGGCTCCAAAAGTTCCAAGAACCACTTAAAACATTGGTAACAAATTCATAAAATCACGAGATGATTAAAAAGTTATTGACATAGAAATTAGACCCAGATGATAAAAAATACTTTGATTTTTTATTTTTTTCCTTTATTTTTCCTTTTTTGGGGGTCAACCTTTCCAAAGACAAGGATGTTTACATAACTCCACTTTTTTTTGTGGGGACGGGGGTATTCCATAAAAGATGTGTATTGCTTATTCCATGGATTTTCCTGCATGTTTTTTTTTTCTATTGTAAGATTTAAACAAAAAAAACAAACTTTTAACACTGTTTTAATAGTGCTGTAAAAATAAACAATGTTACATAAGTCAAACAAGTCCATGTAAAAACTACTAATGCACTTATCAAACATTGCATCTGATTACACATTTCAAATGTGTAATCAGGGGGGGAAAAAACATACAGATATGCAATATTAATATTTCAGTCAGGGGGGCCATGGAGAAGGATTCAAGGGCCCCGGAATCACTGATGTCATCAAGCATGAATCAGGAAAAGAAGCAATGTTTGCATTCTATTTGAGTTATTTTGAGTTTACAACCCCTGACACTGTTTTTTTCTCCTGTTTTTGTACTTATTTTGATTATTATTAGGGATGTCCGATAAATGCGTTAAAATGTAATATCGGAAATTATCGGTATCGTTTTTTTTATTATCTGTATCGTTTTTTTTTGTTTTTTTTCTTCAATTAAATCAACATAAAAAACACAAGATACACTTACAATTAGTGCACCAACCCAAAAAACCTCCCTCCCCCCATTTCTGTCTGTTATCAATATTCTGGTTCCCACATTATATATCAATATATATCAATACAGTCTGCAAGGGATACAGTCCGTAAGCACACATGATTGTGCGTGCTGCTGCTCCACTAATAGTACTAACCTTTAACAGTTAATTTTACTCATTTTCATTAATTACTAGTTTCATATGTAACTGTTTTTATATTGTTTTACTTTCTTTTTTATTCAAGAAAATGTTTTTAATTTAGTTATCTTATTTTATTATTATTATTTTTTTAAAGTACCTTATCTTCACCATACATGGTTGTCCAAATTAGGCATAATAATGTGTTAATTCCACGACTGCATATATCGGTTGATATCGGTATCGGTAATTAAAGAGTTGGGCAATATCGGCAAAAAGCCATTATCGGACATCCCTAGTTGCAATTTATAAATATTAAAAAAAAAAAAAGCAATGGGGGAAAGTGGCGCCATCTGGTGGCCACATGTAAGAATGTAAGCATAAAGCCGACGTTTAAATGTGAATATTAGAATAAAGTATTTATGTGAAATAAAAATGTCTCTTTTAAATCTCCCATCTGGCAAACTTCTCTTCCAGCTCAAGCAACGCGGAGTAAAAAGTGGAGTTGACAGAAGCAAACCCCTGACTCTTACCGTACTGATGGTACCTTGTGCCATATCCGGGTCTGGACCTGGACCTGGGCCTCTCGTACGCGTCATAGTGGTTGTAGTACGGGTTGTCGCTGTCTATGGACTTGGACGGGTCGTAGGGGTCGTCGCCCATCATCATGTCCTCCCTGGGCACAGGCGGGCTGACGGTGACTTTCTCCCGGGTGTCATTTATCTGCCGGCTCTGTTCCGCCTCCACCTGGACTTTGCGGTGCTCTCGCCCGCGCACCAGCCGCTGCAGCGCCGACGGCAGCGTCTCGGAGGCCGGCCCGGGAGCGGCAGGTGACTCGTCCTGCTCCTGGCGGGTGTTGTCGTGGATGACGGTGAGCGGGCGCGGCTGGACGCGCTCCTGGGGCGCGCCCCGGCGCCTGGGCGGCTGGTACTCCGCGCCCTGCGTCAGGATGCTGAAGACGTTGCCGTTGTGCGACCACTGCAGAGTCTGCCGGAGCTGGGCGGCTTTGGGCTTGTTAGTCCCGGGGTGGCGCTGACATCGCGCCCCTTGGAGGGTGGCGACCAATAAATAGACGCAGGCGTATGCGTAAAGTGGCGTGCCGGCGCGTGATCCCATGGTCGTGACCGTGGCACTTGTCTTTGTGGGAGAGTTACACATCCAGCATGTCAGTCAGGGAAGTCACACATTGATCCACGCCAGCAGCCTGCAGATGACGACGACGACGACGAGGAGGAGGAGGAGGAGCTGCTGCGTGGATTTGGCATCACGGCGTGTTACACAAGCAGCGCTCATATAACCGGGACGTCTCTTTGATAACGTCTGGAGTTCTAGTCGGCGCACTACACCTTATAACTTTACAAGTCACACATTATACCCTTTTCCCCATCCGAGTCCATGACAAATACAATGAGTAAAACAGCAAGAGTCTGTTCCAGAGTCAAACTGTCACCGTTGCATAACTTTTAAACAACTCTAGGATTTACATGACGTCACGTCCGGCTCATCAAATATGCGTGGGTGCTTAACTAGGCGCCATTTAGCCTTTCTAGAAGAAAAATGCCCTATGCCCGTCTTGTTTTCAGCTCTACAAACCATTGAAATATGGTTGTACGGTATACCGGTACTATACTAGTACCGGTATACCGGTACTACTACAGTATACCAGTACTATACTAGTATAGTTTCATTAGTATACCGGTACTAGTATAGTACCGGTATACTAATGAATTACCAATTTACCATGAATTGATTAACGTGAACCCCGACTTAAACAAGTGGAAAAATGTATTCTGGTGGTACCATTTAGTGGTCAACCGGTAGGTATACCGGTACTACTACGAGTATACCGTAGTAGTACCGGTATACTAATGAATCACCAATTTACCATGAATTGATTAACGTGGACTACTACCGGTATACCGGTACTAGTGCTAGTATAGTACCGGTACTAGTATAGTACCGGTACTGTACTAGTACCGGTACTATAGTACCGGTACTGTACTAGTACCGGTACTATACTACAGTGGTCCCCAACCACAGGGCCACGGCCCGGTACCGGTCCGTGGATTGATTGGTACCGGGCCGCACAACAAATAAATAAAATAAAAAAAAATAAAAAAGGTTTTATTTTATTTTTTTCTATTTTTTTATTAAATCATTCTGTTATTAATATTTCTGGTTCCTACATTACATATATCAATATAGATCAATACAGTCCGTAAACACACATGATTGTATTTTTTTATGACAGAAAAATAAAAAATTAAAAATAGTACTGGTATAGTACCGGTATACTAATGAATCACCAATTTACCATGAATTGATTAACGTGTACCCAGACTTAAAAAAGTGGAAAAATGTATTCTGGTGTTACCATTTAGTGGTCAACCGGTAGGTATACCAATACTACTACGGGTATACCATAGTAGTACCGGTATACTAATGAATCACCAATTTACCATGAATTGATTAATGTGGACCCCGACTTAAACAAGTGGAAAAATGTATTCTGGTGTTACCATTTAGTGGTCAACCGGTAGGTATACCGGTACTACTACGGGTATACCGTAGTAGTACCGGTATACTAATGAATCACCAATTTACCATGAATTGATTAACGTGGACTACTACCGGTATACCGGTACTTGTGCTAGTATAGTACCGGTACTAGTATAGCACCGGTACTGTATTAGTACTGGTACTATACTACAGTGGTTCCCAATCGCCGGGCCGTGGCCCGGTACCGGTCCGTGGATCGATTGGCCGCACAAGAAATAAACAAAATAAAAAATTTAAAAAAAGATTTTATTTTATTTTTTTCTGTTTTTTTATTCAATCATTCTGTTATTAATATTTCTGGTTCCTACATTATATCTCAATATAGATCAATACAGTCCGTAAGCACACATAATTGTATTTTTTTATGACAAAAAAATAAAAAATAAAAACTAGTACTAGTATAGTACCGGTATACTAATGAATCACCAATTTACCATGAATTGATTAACGTGGACCGTATACCAGTACTACTACGGTATACCGGTACTATACTAGTAGTATAGTTTTATTAGTATACCGGTACTAGTATAGTACCGGTATACTAATGAATCACCAATTTACCATGAATTGATTAACGTGTACCCAGACTTAAAAAAGTGGAAAAATGTATTCTGGTGTTACCATTTAGTGGTCAACCGGTAGGTATACCGGTACTACTACGGGTATACCATAGTAGTACCGGTATACTAATGAATCACCAATTTACCATGAATTGATTAACGTGGACTACTACCGGTATACCGGTACTTGTGCTAGTATAGTAGCGGTACTAGTATAGTACCGCTACTGTACTAGTACCGGTACTATACTACAGTGGTCCCCTACCAGTTCGTGGATAGATTGGCACCGGGCCGCAAAACAAATAAATAAAATAAAAAAAATAAAAAATTTTTTTTTTTTTTTTCCTTCTATTTTTTTCTTCAATCATTCTGTTATTAATATTTCTGGTTCCTACATTATATATCAATATAGATCAATACAGTCCGTAAGCACACATGATTGTATTTTTTTATGACAAAAAAATAAAAAATAAAAAATAGTACTAGTATAGTACCGGTATACTAATGAATCACCAATTTACCATGAATTGATTAACGTGGACCGTATACCAGGACTACTACGGTATACCGGTACTATACTAGTAGTATAGTTTCATTAGTATACCGGTACTAGTATAGTACCGGTATACAGTGGTTCCCAACCGCCGGGCCGTGGCCCGGTACCGGTCCGTGGATCGATTGGCCGCACAAGAAATAAAAAAAATTAAAAAAATAAAAAAGATTTTATTTATTTTTTTTCTGTTTTTTTATTCAATCATTCTGTTATTAATATTTCTGGTTCCTACATTATATATCAATATAGATCAATACAGTCCGTAAGCACACATGATTGTATTTTTTTATGACAAAAAAATAAAAAATAAAAACTAGTACTAGTATAGTACCGGTATACTAATGAATCACCAATTTACCATGAATTGATTAACGTGAACCCCGACTTAAACAAGTTGAAAAATGTATTCTGGTGTTACCATTTAGTGGTCAACCGGTAGGTATACCGGTACTACTACGGGTATACCGTAGTAGTACCGGTATACTAATGAATCACCAATTTACCATGAATTGATTAACGTGGACTACTACCGGTATACCAGTACTAGTGCTAGTAGTGCACTGTACTAGTACCGGTACTATACTACAGTGGTCCCCAACCACTGGGCCGCGGCCCAGTACCGGGCCGTGGATCGATTGGTACTGGGCCACACAAGAAATTTAAAAAAAAAACAATTTTATTATTATTATTTTTTATTCAATCATTCTGTTGTTAATATTTCTGGATCCTACATTATACATCAATATAGATCAATACAGTCCGTAAGCACACATGATTGTATTTTTTTATGACAAAAAAAATAAAAATAAAAATAAACCACCCCGGTCCGTGGGACACATTTTCGAGCGTTGACCGGTCCGCAGTTACAAAAAGGTTGGGGACCACTGCTATACTAGTACTGGTATACTAATGAATCACCAATTTACCATGAATTGATTAACGTGGACCGTATACTACTACGGTATACCGGTACTATACTAGTATAGTTTCATTAGTATACCGGTACTAGTATAGTACCGGTATACTAATGAATCACCAATTTACCATGAATTGATTAACGTGGACTACTACCGGTATACCGGTACTAGTGCTAGTATAGTACCGATACTAGTATAGTACCGGTACTGTACTAGTACCAGTACTATACTACAGTGGTTCCCCGGTACCGGTCCTTGGATTGATTGGTACTGGGCCGCACAAGAAATTTAAAAAAATATAAAATAAAAATGTTATTTTAAATTTTTTTATTTTTTACTCAATCATTCTGTTATTAATATTTCTGGTTTCTACATTATATATCAATATAGATCAATACAGTCCATAAGCACACATGATTGTATTTTTTTATGACAAAAAAATAAAAAATAAAAATAATAGAGGAGCATGTTCGGCAGCGCACAATCACCATGACAAATACAATGAGTAAAACAGCAAGAGTCTGTTCCAGAGTCAAACTGTCACCGTCACATAACTTTGAACAACTCTAGGATTTACATGACGTCACGTCCGGCTCATCAAATATGCGTGGGTGCTTAACTAGGCGCCATTTAGCCTTTCTAGAAGAAAAATGCCCTATGCCTGCCTTGTTTTCAGCTCTACAAACCGTTGAAATAGGGTTGTAGGGTATACCGGTACTAGTATAGTTTCATTAGTATACCGGTACTAGTATAGTACCGGTATACTAATGAATCACCAATTTACCATGAATTGATTAACGTGTACCCTGACTTAAACAAGTTGAAAACTTATTCTGGTGTTACCATTTAGTGGTCAACCGGTAGGTACTACTACCGGTATACCGGTACTAGTATGTACGTGTGTATGTATGTACTGTATGTATGTATGTACTGTATGTATGTATGTATGGATGAATGTATTGTATGTATGTATGTATGTATGTATGTATGTATGTATGTATTGTATGTATGTATGTATGTATGTATGTATGTATGTATGTATGTATGTATGTATGTATGTATGTATGTATTGTATGTATGTATTGTATGTATGTATGTATGTATGTATGTATGTATGTATGTATGTATGTATGTATGTATGAATGTAGATAGATAGATAGTACTTTATTGATTCCTTCAGGAGAGTTCCCTCAGGAAAATAAAAAAATATATCAAGAAAGTGTGGGATACATCTCCTGTTGCCTTATTTGTTTTTGACTTCATTAAATGGATTTATATTATTATTTGGTGCAGCTGGGCCGGAGCAGGAGGGGATGGAAAGAGGAAAAAAAAGGAAGACAGAGAGGGAAATTGCAGGGACAAGAGGAGGATAAGACAGAGAGACGACAACAACAACAACAACAACAATAGAGCAGCATCAGCAAATAGGATATGTACAAATATAGTACAAGTGATAGCAAAGAAGCAGTTAGTGAAATAAATATTAACAACACAGAAATGACAATGAGCATTATTACACTACAAATGGAGCAATACAAATACCAATATAATTATCACTATTGATAATGAATAATAACAATAATGTACCTCTATTATCAACAACACAGTTGTTTCGAATGCAACAATACATATATGTAATGATAACTTGAAATACAAAAGAAAGCAGATAAATGGAGGGGAAGAAAGAGAAGCGAACTGTATTAACCTTGTAGATTGTTATAGTAACTATAAGTTAAGCTTTGTCAGTGTGCCATGTGTTCGTCATGATCTGTGGTCTGGATCACGTTTTTGTTATTTTCTGTTCGTGTTAAGACTCCATAGTTCCTGTTTTGGTGCACCCTTGTTTGTTTTAGTTTCCATGACGACTTATGATTTCCACCTGCCTCTTGCGTTGGGGACACACCTGTCTCTCGTCAGGAGACCAGTATTTAAGCCTGTCTTCGCCTGTCAGTCGGCTGGCGTCATTGCTTGTGTCACGCCATTGTTTGCTTCATGCCTTGCCAAGTAAGTTTGGTGTGTTCATGCCACGGTTGGTGACTTTTTGCCCTGTCCATAGTTTATGCTAAGTGTTAGCTTTTGTGTCCTGCGCTAAGTTGTGTGTGCCTTTTTGTTTGTACCTATTTGAGAGTCGAGATGAAATCATGTTGCTACCTTCACGCCTTGTCCGGAAAAGTCCGTTTGCATCCCGGGAGAACAAACTTTGCGTTATGACAGTGTTAGCCAGTTTCCCCTAGGGCAGGGGTCGGCAACCCAAAATGTTGAAAGAGCCATATTGGACCAAAAATACAAAAAAAAATCTGTCTGGAGCCGCAAAAAATTAAAAGCCATATTACATGTGTCATGAGATATAACTTTAATTAAGAGGACTTAAAGGAAACTAAATGAGCTCAAATATAGCTACAAATGAGGCATAATGATGCAATATGTACATATTGCTAGCCTAAATAGCATGTTAGCATCGATTAGCTTGCAGTCATGCAGTGACTAAATATGTCTGATTAGCACTCCACACAAGTCAATAACATCAACAAAACTCACCTTTGTGCATTCATGCACAACGTTAAAAGTTTGGTGGACAAAATGAGACAGAAAAAGTGGCATAAAACACGTCCTAGAAAGTCGGAGAAATTTATACATGTAAACAAACTATACGGTGAGTTCAAGGACCGCCAAAATAAGTACGAAAAAACGGCGCTCGCCAAATACTCGAATGAGTGAAGCATATTTAATATAAACAGTGTGATTTATAACAATTAGGGAGGTTTGTGTCATGTTTGTCCTCCTACAGAAACCATACTAAAACAAAAAAATACATTTTTTCCCCTCATCTTTTTCCATTCTTCATACATTTTTGAAAAATCTCCAGAGAGCCACTAGGGCGGCGCTAAAGAGCCGCGGGTTGCCGACCCCCGCCCTAGGGGAACAACGTTAATATGTTTGATGAAACGGGATTATATGCAAAGATAAATAGAAAATACAAACCCCGTTTCCATATGAGTTGGGAAATGGTGTTAGATGTAAATATAAACGGAATACAATGATTTGCAAATCATTTTCAACCCATATTCAGTTGAATATGCTACAAAGACAACATATTTGATGTTCAAACTGATAAAAAAAAAATTTTGTTGTTGCAAATAATCATTAACTTTAGAATTTGATGCCAGCAACACGTGACAAAGAAGTTGGGAAAGGTGGCAATAAATACTAATAAAGTTGAGGAATGCTCATCAAACACTTATTTGGAACATCCCACAGGTGAACAGGCAAATTGGGAACAGGTGGGTGCCATGATTGGGTATAAAAGTAGATTCCATGAAATGCTCAGTCATTCACAAACAAGGATGGGGCGAGGGTCACCACTTTGTCAACAAATGCGTGAGCAAATTGTTGAACAGTTTAAGAAAAACATTTCTCAACCAGCTATTGCAAGGAATTTAGGGATTTCACCATCTACGCTCCGTAATATCATCAAAGGGGTCAGAGAATCTGGAGAAATCACTGCACGTAAGCAGCTAAGCCCGTGACCTTCCATCCCTCAGGCTGTACTGCATCAACAAGCGACATCGGTGTGTAAAGGATATCACCACATGGGCTCAGGAACACTTCAGAAAACCACTGTCAGTAACTACAATTTGTCGCTACATCTGTAAGTGCAAGTTAAAATTTACCATGCAAAGCAAAAGCCATTTATCAACAACACCCAGAAATGCCGCTAGCTTCGCTGGGTCCGAACTTATCTAAGATGGACTGCACTTCAGAAACCCACTGTCAGTAACTACAGTTGGTCGCTACATCTGTAAGTGCAAGTTAAAACTCTCCTATGCAAGGCGAAAACCGTTTATCAACAACACCCAGAAACGCCGTCGGCTTCGCTGGGCCCGAGCTCATCTAAGATGGACTGATACAAAGTGGAAAAGTGTTCTGTGGTCTGTCGAGTCCACATTTCAAATTGTTTTTGGAAACTGTGGACGTCGTGTCCTCCGGACCGAAGAGGAAAAGAACCATCCGGATTGTTATAGGTGCAAAGTGGAAAAGCCAGCATGTGTGATGGTATGGGGGTGTATTAGTGTGTGATGGTATGGGGGTGTATTAGTGCCCAAGGCATGGGTAACTTACACATCTGTGAAGGCACCATTAATGCTGAAAGGTACATACAGGTTTTGGAGCAACATGTGTAAGCAACGTTACCATGGACGCCCCTGCTTATTTCAGCAAGACAATGCCAAGCCACGTGTTACATCAACGTGGCTTCATAGTAAAAGAGTGCGGGTACTAGACTGGCCTGCCTGTAGTCCAGACCTGTCTCCCATTGAAAATGTGTGGTGCCTAAAATAGCAGAAGGGAGACCCCCGGACTGTTGAACAACTTAAGCTGTACATCAAGCAAGAATGGGAAAGAATTCCACCTGAGAAGCTTCAAAAATGTGTCTCCTCAGTTCCCAAACCTTTACTGAGTGTTGTTAAAAGGAAAGGCCATGTAACACAGTGGTGAACATGCCCTTTCCCAACTACTTTGGCACGTGTTGCAGCCATGAAATTCTAAGTTCATTATTATTTGCCAAAAAATAAATAACATTTATGAGTTTGAACATGAAATATGTTGTCTTTGTAGCATATTCAACTGAATATGGCTTGAAAAGGATTTGCAAATCATTGTATTCCGTTTATATTTACATCTAACACAATTTCCCAACTCATATGGAAACGGGGTTTGTACATGTCATACAGGAGTTGGGGTCTTAGGAGGCTATGATGGGGCGGGACAGGAGGACACAAACGTTAGCGTAGCTATTTGAGCTAACGTGCTAACCTTGCACACATTTTAACAGCAACTGTTCCAGGTTGGCCTGCGTGTACAAGACAAACAAAATGAGGACACTTACAGCTGTGTGGCGACAGTTGGAGGGTTTTGTTTCAGGAGGTGTAGCGAAGCCTGGGGAAGGCAGTTTTCCATTCATGTTTGGTGCTCATCAACAGGCTGTAGGAGCACATGCATACATTATTGTTGGATCAACATCATCAATGATATTTTGCTGGCAGTCTTCAAAGTACCCCAAAGCTGCCACGGAGGATACGAGAAGAACTGTGGACACTTTGTGATATGGATCACATCAGACTGTCTTCCCCGCAGGATGAATTTTGAGGACCAGTCAAAGACAATTTAGAGTGAAAAGCAAATTTTATTTTCACTCGTATACAACACATTGTAAGTTGGATTGTTTCCCTGGCTTGGAGACTCTCCCGAAGGACAGTGCGGCGAAGACACAACAAACTCCCTTCTTGTCTCTCATGGACACACACCTGTTGTTGTTGACTTTGGACTAGCGACTGCACCACATCAAGACCGCGGAACAGAGACACATTGCAGGCTTACACACAATCCAATCCAACGCCGTTAACGCAAATCCCATAGGGGTGATGAAAGGATGGCCAGCGCCTGAGAGCTGCGGCCTGCCACCATGACCCCGCACTCCCTCCCCTCTGTTGCTAGATATCTGGAGATGTACGTTGTAATATGTATATGTGCTTTGCTATGGAGGTTTTTCCCACTCCAGACTGGGCCCCCTTAGGAGCCCAGTCTAGATTGTATTTTTTTACTCGTTTTACATTTTTTCCCATCTTTTACGGGGCGCCTTGTGGCGACCCATCAGCGTTCTTGTTCTGTAACCCTGTACACCAGGGGTGTCCAAAGTGCGGCCCAGGGGCCATTTGCGGCCCGCGGGTAATATTTTAACGGCCCCGTGGCACATTCTAAAAATAAGATTAAAAAAATTAAAAACATAAAAAGTGGTATAAAAGAGCAAACAGGTGAAATATAACAATAAAATATTTCAATGTTTACTCTAATAACACAAAGCTGCCATGCAGGCTGTTTCTTTCTTTAAAAAATAATAATGAATCAAAATCAATGTCATTATGAATTATTGACCTATTCAAGGCTCCATTTACGCCACATTAAATATTCCACTTTGAGACATTTTTTGGGGAAAATGTTGCATATTTTGTGTTTGCCATATAAAAAACTAAGCTGTTTTTTTTAAACAAGGGCCTAAAACGAACAAACAATAAACATAAACAACAATAAAAGTTATAATTGACAGATGGATCTGAAGTTGATCTTGAGACTATTGTGTTAAAAAAAAATAAAAAAATGTATGATTTATTTTTAATACTTTACTGATCCCCAATAATATTAGAGGGACTTTTTTTTTTTTTTTAAAGTGTCATTGCTCAAAAAATGATAATGTATCAATGTTGTTATGAGTTATGCTATGAGCTCCAATTATTATATAATCTCAAATATTCCACTTTAAAATGTTATTGGGGGAAAATATTGCATATTTTGTGTTTGCCATATAAAAAACTAAGCTGTTTTTTTTAAACAAGGGCATAAAACAAACAAACAATAAACATAAACAACAATAAAAGTTATAAATGACAGATGGATCTGAAGTTGATCTTGAGACTATTGTGTTAACAAAAAAAAAAAAATGTATGATTTATTTTTAATACTTTACTGATCCCCAATAATATTAGTGGGACTTTTTTTATTTTATTTTTTTTTTAAGTGTCATTGCTCAAAAAATAATAATGAATCAATGTTGTTATGAGTTATGCTATGAGCTCCAATTATTATATAATCTCAAATATTCCACTTTAAAATGTTATTGGGGGAAAATATTGCATATTTTGTGTTTGCCATATAAAAAACTAAGCTGTTTTTTTTAAACAAGGGCCTAAAACGAACAAACAAAAAACATAAACAGCAATAAAAGTTATAATTGACGGATGGATCTGAAGTTGATCTTGAGACTATTGTGTTAAAAAAAAATAAAAAAATGTATGATTTATTTTTAATACTTTACTGATCCCCAATAATATTAGTGGGACTTTTTTTTTTTTTTTTTTTTTTTTTAAGTGTCATTGCTCAAAAAATAATAATGAATCAATGTTGTTATGAGTTATGCTATGAGCTCCAATTATTATATAATCTCAAATATTCCACTTTAAAATGTTATTGGGGGAAAATATTGCATATTTTGTGTTTTTTTCCATAAAAAAAACAGGGTTTTCTTTGACAAAAAGAGCATACATCGTAAATCTTTTAAAAAAAAAACTTTATATTGACAGATAGACCTAATGTGGATCTGGAGATTTAAACCTTGGATAATAATAATAATACTAAATAATGACACATTTTAAATATTTTTTTGTACCTAAACCCTTTGGGGTCCCCGGGATCAAGCCTGAGTGGAGGCCTAAATGTATATTTTTTATACATATATTGTATTGGTTTTTAAAATAAAAAATATCAAAATGGCCCCCGCTTGCTTTGATTTTTTTAGTGCGCGGCCCTCAGCGGGAAAAGTTTGGACACCCCTGCTGTACACTGTTTGTTTGTCTAATACTGAACGGGTTTGTGCTGAAAACAAAGTTTCGTTGTACTTGTGCAATGACAATAAAAACCTATCCTATAAAGATCTATCCTAAAAAAGCAAGAGACTGAGAGGAAGGCGGGACTGAAGTAGAAGCAGAAGTCCCAAAGAGAGGAATAATCCATGCATTACTTTGTCACGACAAAACAACTCATTGATCAACTCCAGACCACGTGTGCACCTTTCTTTACACCGCCATCAAGACCTTTCTACTTTTATCACCACTTTTTGTCCCGCGTCTCCGCGTTCACAGAGGCCACGTTGAACTTCTCTGCATGAAACCCCGTGACAGATCCACAGCTATAATGCGAAGCTTGGGAAACCTCACAGCCTCTCATTTTCCTCTGGACAGAAAACAAGCAGGAATCTACACAAGCGACCACAGGATCATAATCTTGGTTTTATGCAACGTCTTAGCAATCGACAAGAGTTGTATTTGTTATTGCACATGGAGAAATGACATTTTGTAAGCCAGCCTGTGTGGTCGCCAGCCTGCCTCGCTGCTTGCCAATGGTCAGTAGTTTTTAACTTCATTGCTCACCAGACGGGGGAACAGGATGTGGAACTCCCTCGGTTCTTGCTCAAGAAGGTTCATTATGTCTTCTTATTCATGTACTTTGCACATTTTCTTGTAATCAGACAATATTTTTGAAATATTAGATGGAATTTTTTACCAAGGTAAAATATACATCTAATATACCGAAAATATTGTCTGATTACAATAAAAATGTTTTGGTCTTTTTTCCCTTTTTTTTTTTAGGTTAGTTTTTATTGACATCCAGAATCAGACATCCCTATGCATTACATCATATTTGCATACACCTATTGTCTGCCCTAAATGTCAAAATAGTATTTTTTTGGTTTACAAAAAAAGAAAAAGAGAAAAACAGCAAAAAAATAAAAAAAATAAAAATAATAAGTGTTGCGTCGACCAGCTCTTCCTCCCAGGGAATCTAAGTTACTGGTCAATCCCAAGTTCTTTCGATGACATATATGCTGAGTAAGAAGGATCACCAAGACAGAATAGGAATATTATCAAGTTTTACTGAAAATTTCAGGAGATCAGCTTAACCAATACATTAATATCGGCTACTCTGGTTGATCTCCCACTCAAACGGAAGAGCCAACTTCTTGCACATGAAGAAAGCCCCCACCTGTCTGGAAAGGAACACGGCCTCATTGTTCTACTACAGATAAGACAAAAGGGAGTATTCCATCTCCTACAGTGCAAGCCTTCAAGGTAACACACAGAGTTTACTCGCGGACATAAGATACAAAAATAGAAAGAGTACAAATGGAAAAACACTAGCTGTTTTAAACATGACTATGAGTACAGAAAGAACTTTTAAACATATATGCATTCTCCACACAAGTAAATACATTTTTTTAAATAAAAATAATAATAATAATTATTAAAAAAAGAATATGAACAGATAGTAAATAAATAAATAGAAAAAAAAAAACGGTACCGGTACCAAAGTGTTTTATGTTAATTTTCAATACTTTTCTAGATAAAGGGAACCACAAAAAATGGCATTATTGGCTTGATTTTAACTAAAAATCTTAGGGTACATGAAACATATGTTTATTATTGCAATTGTGTCCTTAAATAAAATAGTGACCATACTAGACAACTTGTCTTTTAGTAGTAAGTAAACAAACAAAGGCTCTTAATTAGTCTGCTGACGTATGCAGTAACATATTGTGTCATTTATCATTCTGTTATTTTGTCAACTTTATGAGGGACAAACAGTAAAAAATGATTATTAATCTACTTGATCATTTACTGTTAATATCTGCTTTCTTTCCGTTTCAACATGTCCTATCTACACTTCTGTTAAAATGTAATAATCACTTATTCTTCTCTTGTTTGGATACTTTACATTAGTTTTGGATGATACCACAAATGTAGGTATCGATCCGATACCACGTTGTTACAGTCAAAGTGTCCAGGGACGTGTTTCCTGACTTTATAAACAATATGATTTTTTTTTTTAAAAAGGAAAAAAGATTTTGTGACGATAAAAAATATCGTATTGTGCTTGGTATCATTACAGTGGATGTCATGTGCAGATCCACCCATGGCATTTGTTTACATTCAGGACCGCTATCTTTTCTCCACATGGAGAGGAACCAGATGAGGTGGTTCGGGCATCTGGTCAGGATGCCACCCGAACGCCTCTCTAGGGAGGTGTTTCGGGCACGTCCGACCGGTAGGAGGCCACGGGGAAGACCCAGGACACGTTGGGAAGACTATGTCTCCCGGCTGGCCTGGGAACGCCTCGGGATCCCCCGGGAGGAGCTGGACGGAGTGGCTGGGGAGAGGGAAGTCTGGGCTTCCCTGCTTAGGCTGCTGCCCCCGCGAACCGACCTCGGAAAAAAAACCGACCTCGGAAGATGGATGGATGGACACTCGGCAACCTTGTGGACAGCCTTCCCGGAAGAGTTGAAGCTGCAAAAGGTGGCCCCTCATCATATTGAAGGCACTCTAAGTTCAAATGTGAGTCAAGGCAGGTGGCCAAATACTTTTGGCAATATTGTGCATCTCCACTTTGTTGTTCATTCTTCCTCAGAACTCCCTCTGGTCTTCACGTGATCCCTACAAAATGTCTGCACGCGTCCAGAGGACCTTTCCCCCCCCCCCCCCTCAAAGCGGCCTGCTTGATGGTTTTGATAAAAAGGCAAAAAGGAAGCCAGTGGCAAGGAAGCAAGTTGAAGAGCTGCGCTTGCAACGAGCACCTGCAAGACATTAACATTCACTCATTTACCGCTCGCCTATTGGCGCCCCGGCTGTGGTGTCCCCCGCCATCTTGAGGCCACCTTCAAACCAGCTTGCGAAAACCCACAGCTTTTCTGCCAAATCGTTAATTTCCGTGGCGGTTTTTTTTCCCCCAGAAAAAAATCAAATAAAATGGCTTGTTTACGGACTTTTAGAGTTACGGCTTGCAGTACGGACTTTATTAGCACGGTAGTACCCAATGTTGCCTTTGATGGTTCATGAGTGAGAGCGTACGTAAAAAATGTGAGCAACATCCGACACTGTGGCCACACCTGCAGCACACCTGTCCCAAACCTGACTCAATAACAACTTACATTTATTATTATTACAATCAAATGACAGAAGTCATTTCCTTGAGATTATTTTCCAAAATAAGTGTTTTGGCCCACTTACGTTGACAATAACATATTGTTTTTCACGAGCTGTGTACTAGTATTGGGTGTCTTCTTTGGAAATAGTTTGTACCCCTGTCAGATTTCGCATTTAGTTCCTATGAAAACATTCACATGTTGCACAATGAGATGTAAACGTGGGATCATGTGTACATTCCTCTAACTTTCTGTTTGTAACATATAATAATAATTAGAGATGTCCGATAATATCGGTCTGCCGATATTATCGGCCGATATATGCGTTAAAATGTAATATCGGAAATTATCGGTATCGGTTTTTTTATTATCGGTATCGTTTTTTTTTTGTTTTTTTTAATTAAATCAACATAAAAAACACAAGATACACTTACAATTAGTGCACCAACCCAAAAAACCTCCCTCCCCCATTTACACTCATTCACACAAAAGGGTTGTTTCTTTCTGTTATTAATATTCTGGTTCCTACATTATATATCAATATATATCAATACAGTCTGCAAGGGATACAGTCCGTAAGCACACATGATTGTGCGTGCTGCTGGTCCACTAATAGTACTAACCTTTAACAGTTAATTTGACAAATTTTCATTAATTACTAGTTTCTATGTAACTGTTTTTATATTGTTTTACTTTCTTTTTTATTCAAGAAAATGTTTTTAATTTATTTATCTTATTTTATTTATTTATCTTATTTTTTTAATTTAATTTAATTTTATTTTATAATAATGTGTTAATTATACGACTGTATATATCGGTTGATATTGGTATCGGTTGATATCGGTATCGGTAATTAAAGAGTTGGACAATATCGGCATATCGGATATCGGCAAAAAGCCATTATCGGACATCCCTAATAATAATAATGGATTTTATTTGTAAAATCACTTTACATTGAGCAAACAACCTCAAAGTGCTACCGTGTAATAATGAAATAAAATAAAAATAAAAAGATAATAAATAAAATAAATACAAATAAAAACTAGAACAGTCTAATAGCTAGAACTGGCACGCATATATCTAAAAAAAAAAAAGGCTTTTTAAAAAGAAGGGGTTTTTAAGCCTTTTTTTAAAAAGCATCCACAGTCTGTGGTGCCCTCAGGTGGTCAGGGAGAGAGTTCCACAGACTGGGAGCGGCGGAGCAGAAATCTTTTTATGAGTATTTCTTTAAAATAATATAATTTAATTATTAATATTTATAAATTAAGATTCTCAATAAATGACAGTAGAATGAGCACACATTTGATTGGTAAATCCTAGTGTAACGACCTGGAATGACACATTACGTGTGATGTTGGAGTTGTACGACTTTTTGTGTGTCTGTAAACGCATCACTGGCTAACTACCTTATGTGGGTGTGTTGGTGCAAGTCAGAAAGAGCGATATGACAGATGACAAAGTGGGTTTTGGTCTGGTTTGTATGGCAGAAAATGACCAGTTTTGCTAGATAGAAACTTTTTGACCAATGTTTGTTGCCTACAAAAATAGCTAAAGAAAACTAACATACTAACGTAAGGCACACAGTGAACATTAGTCGCAAACTTTCCCCCCCGAGGGCCACAAACTGACAAATCAAAGGATGCGGGGGCCATTTTGGTGCAATATATAAAAAAAGTTTTCAAAGAACCAGAAAATATAATTTCTAGTGAAGGCTGGCAAGCCAAAGTTGGACTGAAAAGCTAACAGTTAGCGATGGCCAGATAGTGTCGAGGAACAGAAAATATGAGCAAAAATAGCTAAAAAAAAAAGATAGCATGCTAACAGTACAATGCTAACATGCTAATCAAGGCATGCTTACAGTTAACATCAGTGAAATACCAAAATATGTGATACTGAGGTGTATACCTGCTAAATTAACTTAAAAAGCTAGCATGCTAATGTTAGCGTGCTACAATGCTAACTGTAACATGAGTCGAGGAGCAAAATATATTACTCTGATGTGTGCATCTGAAAAAATTGCTTAAGTACAAAAAATATGACTTAGGGGTATGCCTACCAAAATAGCTAAAGAAAACTAACATACTAACGTAAGGCACACAGTGAACATTAGTCGCAAACTTTTCCCCCCGAGGGCCACAAACTGACAAATCAAAGGATGCGGGGGCCATTTTGGTACAATATATAAAAAAAGTTTTCAAAGAACCAGAAAATATAATTTCTGGTGAAAGCTGGCAAGCCAAAGTTGGACTGTAAAGCTAACAGTTGTCAAGGAACAGAAAATATGAGCAAAAATAGCTATAAAAAAAAAGATAGCATGCTAACAGTACTATGCTAACATGCTAATCAAGGCATGCTTACAGTTAACATCAGTGAAATACCAAAATATGTGATACTGAGGTGTATACCTGCTAAATTAACTTAAAAAGCTAGCATGCTAATGTTAGCCTGCTGAAATGCTAACTCCAGATAGTGTCGAGGAACAGAAAATATGAGCAAAAATAGCTATAAAAAAAAGATAGCATGCTAGCAGTACTATGCTAACATGCTAATCAAGGCATGCTTACAGTTAGCATCAGTGAAATACCAAAATATGTGATACTGAGGTGTATACCTGCTAAATTAACTTAAAAAGCTAGCATGCTAATGTTAGCCTGCTGAAATGCTAACTCCAGATAGTGTCGAGGAACAGAAAATATGAGCAAAAATAGCTATAAAAAAAAAGATAGCATGCTAACAGTACTATGCTAACATGCTAATCAAGGCATGCTTACAGTAAACATCAGTGAAATACCAAAATATGTGATACTGAGGTGTATACCTGCTAAATTAACTTAAAAAGCTAGCATGCTAATGTTAGCCTGCTAAAATGCTAACTGTAACATGGACCAAAATATATTACCCTGAATTTTTTTTTAAATTGCTAGCATGTAACAAGTACCAGAATATGACTGAGGGGTATACCTACAAAATTAGCAAAAAATAAAAAACAAAAAACATACCAGCGTTAGCATGCTAACACGGATCCTTCTTCAAGTAACAAAATATTTGATGCTGAGGTGTAAAAGATAGCATGGTAATATTAGAATGCTAGAAACTCTGACGGATTAGTGATCAGAGGCACGTGAGTACCCTGATCACTAATCAAGAGCAGGTGTGGGAGAACAGCGCTCAGAAAGAGTAGTGAAGTCACTGTGAGACATGACCAAAACAGGAAGTGGAGCAAAAATAAGAGCATTAGCCAGGAAGGAAGAGTTAACACAGTAAAAGTATGTGCTGTGGTATGTCCAAACAAACTAGTCCCTTTGTCTACGTATCAATAGGTGTGACTAAGTCTGTATGTTTTATTTGTTTTTATTGCGTACGACTGCCAAATAATCCACCACTGGGCCATAGAAAGTTGTGAGTGGCAGCACTTTGACAAAAAAGGGGAGAAACATGATTCAATTCAAGTAAGAACTTACGAAGGTGGAGCTCATTGACAACTTCACCAACAAGAGTCCTTGGGTTTGATGTTGTTTTTTGTTTTGTTTCCTGTTTCTTCCTGTCTGGTGCGCTTACTTTTCTTCCACTTCCTGTTTTGCTTTGCCCATGTCGCTGAGCACTATTTTCTTCACCAATTAGAATTAGGACGCTGATTCCTTGTCTCATGTTCATGCCGTTTGCACCACCTGTGTTATTTTCTTGGTATTTGCTCCCTGCCTGGTGTCTCTGCATCCTGGGGTCATGCCACTCGCAACCATGCACACCCGTGACAGAGTCTTCAATGAAGATAAAAGTGATGTCAAATCTTGGACATTTTATTCATCATTATTTAAATGTATTTCACATTGTTTTCTGCATGTAAAACTACATCAAATGTTTTGTCTTCCTAATTTTGAGTGTGCAGGACCCAACAATTGGATTGACATGATTTCTTACCAGGAAAATAGCTTCACTTTTAGTACACTTCCATGTACAGTGCTACTGTATATTTATTTTTGTAAATATATTTTATATTTAGTTGTTGTTGTTTTTGTTCATAAAAATAAATAAATAAAAAATAAATAATTTGTACATATTTTATATTATTTTTTTTTTTTTTATTAAATAATTTTTTTTAATTAATATTTTTATAAAGACAATTTTTTTTCATTGTGTTATGAATGGCGATTACATGATTTCTTACGAGGAAATTAGCTTCAGTTTTAGTACACTTCCATTTGGAGTGCTACTGCATATTTATATATATATATATATTTTACATTTAGTTTTTTATTTTACTTTTAATTAAAAACTTTTTTTAATAAAAATTTGTATTAAATTTTTTTTTCATTGTGTTATGAAGTAATGGCGATTACATGATTTCATACGAGGAAAATAACTTAAGTTTTAGTATATATTTTAGTAAATATTTTATATTTCGTTTTTTATTTTATTTTTAACTAAACAAATTTTTTTAAATAAAAAAATTTACATAATATATGTATATTTATATATATATATAATTTTTTTTTCATTGTGTTATGAAGTAATGGCTATTACAGGATTTCTTACGAGGAAAATAGCTTCAGTTTTAGTACACTTCTATGTAGAGTGCTACTGCATATTTATTTTCTTTTTTATATATATATTTTACATTTAGTTTTTTATTTTACTTTAATTAAAAAAACAAACATTTTTTAATTCAAATTTGTATTTTTTTCCCATTGTGTTATGAAGTAATGGCGATTACATGATTTAAAATAACTTGTTTTAGTACACTTCCATGTAGAGTGCTACCGCATATTTATTTAATTTGTATATATTTTATATTTATTTTTGTATTTAAAAAAAAATTAAAAACATTTTTTAATTAACATTTTTATAAAAACTTTTTTTTTCATTGTGTTATGAAGTAATGGCGATTACATGATTTCTTACGAGGAAAATAACTTGTTTTAGTACACTTCCATGTAGAGTGCTCAGGCCTCCGTCAGTCGTAACGACTATGGAAACTGCGCCAGTCCAGAGGTCAAGTTTAAACTCAGCGACAACGCCTGCTGTGGCTGATGAGTCCGATGTGGGAGAGGCAAACACGGCCGCATTTACTGCAGATGTAGCTGGAAGGCGCAACTGCAGGAGTGCGTGTCTTCCGCTTGGTTCTTTTTTCATTGGCTGTGGCATGGATCTTTTCCTCGCCAGTCTTCAGCTGTTTGTGAAGGACACTGCGCCATTTGCTGCGGTCAGCTGCTGCATCTTCCCAGTGTTCAGTGTTGATGTCCAGGGCTTTCATGTCCCGCTTGCAGACATCTTTGAAGCGCAGTTTTGGCCGGCCAACAGATCTCTTGCCAGAGCCAAGTTCGCCATACAGGATGTCCTTTGGGATACGTCCATCCTCCATACGGCACACGTGGCCGAGCCAACGCAGCCTGCGTTGTCTGAGCAGCGTGAACATGGTAGGAAGACCAGCGCGTTCCAGGACCTGGGCATTCGTCACCTTGTCACTCCAATGGATGCCGAGGATGCATGTGGAAGGTGTTCAGTTTGCGCTCCTGTTTGGAGTATGTTGTCCATGTTTCGCTGCCGTAGAGAAGAGTGCTGACGATGCAGGCGTTGTACACGGCCATCTTGGTAGGAGTTGTCAGCTTCCGGTTCTCCCAGACGCGGGTCGTGAGGCGCCCTAGGGTTGTGGCAGCTTTGCCGATACGTTTATTGATCTCACCGTCGAGGGACAGATTGTCACTGATGGTGGATCCCAGGTATGTAAATTGGTGTACGACTTTGAGTTGGTACTCATCGATTGTGATGGCTGGTGGAGTGTCCACTTCCTGACTCAGCACATTGGTCTTTTTTAGGCTGATGGTAAGCCCGAAGTCTTTGCAGGCCTGGGAGAATCTGTCCATAAGGCACTGGAGTTCTTGACCAGTGTGTGAAACGATGGCGGCATCATCAGCAAAGAGCATGTCCCGAATGATTGCCTCACGGACTTTGGTCCTTGCTTTAAGACGGGCTAGGTTGAAAAGTCGGCCGTCAGATCTGGTACGTAGATATACCCCTTCTGTTGCAGTCCCAAAAGCATGATTGATGAGCAGGGCGAAGAAGATGCCGAAAAGGGTAGGAGCAAGGACGCAACCTTGCTTGACTCCGCTCTTAATGTCAAATGGGTTGGACATGCTACCCTCATACTGGATGGTTGCCTTCATGTCGTCATGAAAAGATCTAATGAGGCTATGGAGCTTTGGAGGGCATCCGATCTTGGGTAGGATGCTGAACAGCCCTTCTCTGCTAACCAGGTCGAAAGCCTTGGTCAGGTCAATGAAGGATATGTACAGGGGCTTCTGTTGTTCCCTGCATTTCTCCTGAAGTTGGCGTAGGGAGAATATCATGTCCACTGTAGAGCGCTTGGCGCGAAAGCCGCATTGAGATTCCGGGTAAACGCGCTCAGCAAGTTTTTGAAGGCGGACAAGCACAACACGGGCATAGAGTTTCCCTACAATATTCAGGAGGGAGATGCCCCTGTAATTGTTACAGTCGCTCCTGTCACCCTTATTTTTGTAAAGGGTGACAATCTTGGCATCTCTCATGTCTTGCGGCACGGCTCCCTCTTTCCAGCACTGGCAGAGGACATCATGCAAAGGCTGCAGGAGGGTGTCTTTACAGCGCTTGATGAGGTCTGGGGGGATGCCATCAGTACCAGGTGCTTTGCTAGTTGCTAAGCTGTCGATCGCTTTGTGAAGTTCAGCAAGTGTTGGTTCAATTTAATTAAACACATTTTTTTAATAAAAATAATAAAATATATATTTAAATCTATTTTGTATTTAGTATTTATTTTTTTAATTAAAAAAAATTATTAAAATTTTTAGTAAACATTTTTTAAAAAAGTGTTATGAAGTAATGGCGATTACATGTCTTATGAGAAAAATAGCTTCCATTTAGAGTGCTACTGTATATTTATTTTCTTTTTATATATATATATATATTTTATATTTCGTTTTTTATTTCATTTTTAATTAAATCAGATTTTTAAATTAAAATATATATATATATATTTTTTCATTATGTTATGAAGTAATGGCTATTACATGATTTCTTACGAGGAAAATAACTTCAGTTTAAGTACACTTCTATGTAGACTGTTACTGCATATTTATTTTATTTTATATATATATATTTTACATTTAGTTTTTTATTTTACTTTTAATTAAAAAACATTTTTAAATTAAAATTTTTATTAAATTTTTTAATAAATTGTGTTATGAAGTAATGATTTCTTACGAGGAAAATACTGTAACTTCAGTTTTAGTACACTTCCATGTAGAGTGCTGCTGCATATTTATTTAATTTGTATATATTTTATATTTGTTTTTGTATTTTTTTTAAATTAAATTTTTTTTTTAATTAACATTTTTATAAAAAAAAAAAATGTTTATTGGGTTATGAAATAATGGCGATTACATGATTTCTTACAAGGAAAATAACTTCAGTTTTAGTACACTTCTATGTAGAGTGCTACTGCATATTTAGTTTCTTTTTATATATATATATATATATAGGTATATATATTTTTTAAATATTTTATATTTAGTTATTTTTTATTAAAAATAAAAAAATATTAAAAGTTATATTACATTTTTATTTTATTTTTTTCAACAGCCATTTTTCTTAATGAATGCCCTTATTATGCAAAATTGACAGAGCATTTGCATCCATGAGCACCACAAGTGATTAAAAAAACCCCGATCTCCCTCGTTGTTTTGCTCCGTTTTGTAGACAACTGTTTTTTAGTCTATTTGTGCCCTCTTTTAGCACCCTATAGCGTCTGCTGGGGTGGGGTGGACCTAATTCAAAAACAGGTCAAAAATGAGAAGAGGGTGATACTGTATGTGTCCTACGAAGGGTTAACGGTAGCGTTCCTCCTGGTTCTCAGATAACAACGTGGTCCTCCAGCGTCACGTGAAGCCGCGTGTTGGTCTTGTGTAAGCTGTGGCCCTGACTTCGTCTTGTGTAAGCTGTGGCCCTGACTTCACGCCAAACGGAGCCACGGACGCGTCCAAAAAAACGCTTCCCTTCAGAACTTTTTGGACTCCGTTCACACGCGCATGATAAAAATACGTTTGTGCCTCATAATTGTACATTTGCAGACTGAGTGTCAAGAAGGGAGCCTGCACCTAAAGTGCACTTGTGAATGAATCCTACAAACCATTCTGCTTTTTATTGGCCCGACACTTCAGAGCGTGATATTTGTAAAAAAAAAAACTAACACTTTGCACGAGCACATGGCGCAGTCAGACAGACCGAGTGGGATCCAGCTGAACCGGGTCACTGATGTTTTTTTGCTCGTAACTCACATTTCTCCACTTTCTCCTCCCAGGCAGCGCCACATTCCCTCCGCACATCTGCAAGCAATTAGCCGACTTCTTTTGTTGCTGGAATCCACACTCTTTTCTTTTTTTTTTTTTAGGGGGTTTGATTGAGCTGAAGGAATTTGTATGGATTCACAGAACTGGCAGGACAAAAATATCATCTGGCGTTCCACAGGGCTCTTGCGTAGGCCCACTTTCCTTCTTGCATCAGTCCATAAACGATGCAGCATCTGCTGGGTAAAAAAAAAAAAAAAATCCTCGTCTAAAACTGCCAGGACCTTGCTATTTTAGGGGAATGTTCCAGCGTTTGTAATAACCCTTGGATATCACAGTGGTCTGGACAAGTCATTATTAAAAGTACAACTTCCCACAATGCAGTGTGTCAACAGAGCCCTTTTGCGGTAAGGACTAAGGAGGAGAAAGAATAACAAACAAATGAGTAAAGTAGGAAAGTGGCTCTCCTTGCTCTCACGCTGCTAAATTGACAATAAAGTGATTCCAAGTCTGGTCGCTCGGTCGACATCTGGCTCACATTTCCTTTCCTGTGTTCAGCATGCACACACACCACTTCTTTTCCAATCCACTTTATTTATATAACACATTTGGAAGAACAATAACATTTTCACAAAGCGCTGCACAGAAGTTGAGTCTTACATTCTAGGAGAGTCGATAATAAAACACATTGAACTATAAAAGAATAAGTACAAAACCCAAAAGCAGTGAAGTTGGCACGTTGTGTAAATGGTAAATAAAAACAATGATTTGCAAATCTTTTTCAACTTATATTCAATTGAGTAGACTGCAAAGACAAGATATTTCATGTTCTCACTGAAAAACACTTTTTTTTGGTGCAAATAATCATTAACTTAGAATTTAATGGCAGCAACACATTGCAAAAAAGTTGCCACAGGGGCATTTTTACCACTGTGTTACATGGCCTTTCCTTTTAACAACACTCAATAAACGTTTGGGAACTGAGGAGACACATTTTTGAAGCTTCTCAGGTGGAATTCTTTCCCATTCTTGCTTGATGTACAGCTTAAGTTGTTCAACAGTCCGGGGGTCTCCGTCGTGGTATTTTAGGCTTCATAATGCGCCACACATTTTCAATGGGAGACAGGTCTGGACTACAGGCAGGCCAGTCTAGTACCCGCACTCTTTTACTATGAAGCCACGTTGTTGTAACACGTGGCTTGGCATTGTCTTGCTGAAATAAGCAGGGGCGTCCATGATAACATTGCTTGGGTGGCAACATATGTTGCTCCAAAACCTGTATGTACCTTTCAGTATTAATGGTGCCTTCACAGATGTGTAAGTTACCCATGTCTTGGGCACTAATACACCCCCATACCATCACACATGCTGGCTTTTTAACTTTGCCCCTACAACAATCCGGATGGTTCTTTTCCTCTTTGGTTCGGAAGACACGACGTCCACAGTTTCCAAAAACAATTTGAAATGTGGACTCGTCAGACCACAGAACACTTTTCCACTTTGCATCAGTCCATCTTAGATGAGCTCTGGCCCAGCGAAGCCAGCGGCGTTTCTGGGTGTTGTTGATAAATGGCTTTTGCTTTGCATAGTAAGAGTTTTAAACTTGCACTTACAGATGTAGTGACGAACTGTAGTTACTGACAGTGGTTTTCTGAAGTCCTGAGCCCATGTGGTGATATCCTTTACACACCGATGTTGCTTTTTGATGCAGTACCGCCTGAGGGATTCAAGGTGCGTAATATCATCGCTTACGTGCAGTGATTTCTCCAGATTCTCTGAACCCTTTGATGATATTACGGAGCGTAGATGGTGAAATCCCTAAATTCCTTGCAATAGCTGGTTGAGAAATGTTGTTCTTCAACTGTTGGACAATTTGCTCAGGCATTTGTTGACAAAGTGGTGACCCTCACCCCATCCTTGTTTGGGAATGACTGAGCATTTCACGAAAGCTGCTTTTATACCCAATCACGGCACCCACCTGTTCCCAATTAGCCTGTTCACCTGTGTATTTGGAGTCAAATAAAAGGATTTCCGTCTTGTTCTCATTTCAGTTTAGAAAGTTTACCGCCAGCCATGCTTTTAGGTCCTCAAGACATAGATGTGTGTATCATCCGCATAAAGATGATATTATATACAGTGTTACCTCGCTACAACGCGGTTCACTTTACACGGCCTCGCTGTTACACAGATTGTTTTTGTGTGCAATTTTTTTACAGTGTCGCATGTTTTTTTTTTTAACAGCGTATGAATGCGCATTGTGTTCTGCGTCCTGATTGGCTAAGGGACTGTAGACCATTGTCAATCAATCTTCTTCATGCCATGTGTCCTGTACAGCAGTGGTCCCCAACCACCAGGCCGCGGCCCAGTACCGGTCCGCGGACTGATTGGTACCGGGCCGCACAAGAAATTTAAAAAAAAAAAAAAAATTTTTTTTAAATTAATTTAAAATAAAAAACACAATATATACATTATATATCAATACAGATCAATACAGTCTGCAGGGATACAGTCCGTAAGCACACATGATTGTATTTCTTAATGAAAAAATAAAAAATAAAAAATAAAAAATCCCCCCCATCCCGTGGGACTAATTTTCAAGCATTGACCAGTCCCCAGCTACAAAAGGTTGGGGACCACTGCTATACAGTACAGAATGTATACTGTGGTGGGGGATATCATCCTGAACAATGTTTAATATGGATGAGACAGGCTTATTTTGGACACGGATGCCCTCTCACACCTTCATAATGCAGGACAAATTGTGAGCTCCCCCCCAAAAGAAAATAAAAATATCCCAGATTACCCAGATCATTTTTTCCCATTGAAAAGGATTGGGCAACAAAAGTTATTTATTATTTCGTACCGAAATTGCAGGAATTCCGAAAACAGCCATTTCAAACTGTTACCACGTCAACATTTTTCAACCGATTCCAAAAATTCCAACACCGACCTATTCATATCATTGAGGACGATTGCGCTAGTATCAATATTTTCAAAAATTCTCGTTTTTTACGCAAATGGAAAAACGCGGAGGTAACTTCCAGTTTGGATAGCCGTCAACTGGAGGCAAACCAGGTGGACAAAAGCATTAGAGACGGGCAGCCTTTTTAGAGACCTTCAGATAGCTCGGCTCTCTTTCACAGTGCTGGTAATGCTATTGTTTCTACTTACTCTTTTTTTTGTAGAATACATTCTTAAAGGCCTACTGAAATGAATTTTTTTTTATTTAAACGGGGATAGCAGATCCATTCTATGTGTCATACTTGATCATTTCGCGATATTTCCATATTTTTGCTGAAAGGATTTAGTAGAGAACAACGACGATAAAGTTCGCAACTTTTGGTCTCTGATAAAAAAAAGCCTTGCCTGTACCGGAAGTAGCGTGACGTCACAGGAGGAAGGGCTGCTCACATTTTCCTATTGTTTACACCAGCAGCGAGAGAGATTCAGACAGAGAAAGAGACGATTACCCCATTAATTTGAGCGAAGATGAAAGATTCGTGGATGAGGAACGTAAGAGTGAAGGACTAGAGTGCAGTGCAGGACGTATCTTTTTTCGCTCTGACCATAACTTAGGTACAAGCTGGCTCATTGGATTCCACACTCTCTCCTTTTTCTATTGTGGATCACGGATTTGTATTTTAAACCACCTCGGATACTATATCCTCTTGAAAATGAGAGTCGAGAACGCGAAATGGACATTCACAGTGACTTTTATCTCCACGACAATACATTGGTGAAGCTCTTTAGCTACGGAGCTAACATGATAGCATCGGGCTCAAATGCAGATAGAAACAAAAGAAATAAACCCCTGACTGGAAGGATAGACAGAAAATCAACAATACTATTAAACCATGGACATGTAAATACACGGTTAATGCTTTCCAGCCTGTCGAAGCTTAACAATGCTGTTGCTAACGACGCCATTGAAGCTAACTTAGCAACGGGACCTCACAGAGCTATGCTAAAAACATTAGCGCTCCACCTACGCCAGCCAGCCCTCATCTGCTCATCAACACCCGTGCTCACCTGCGTTCCAGCGATCGACGGAGCGACGAAGGACTTCACACGATCACAGATGCGGTCGGCGGCCCGGAGACGGAGGAAGTCAAGGTGAGGTCGGCGGCTAGAGCGTCTGCTATCCATCTCAAAGTCCTCCTGGTTGTGTTGCTGCAGCCAGCCGCTAATACACCGATCCCACCTACAACTTTCTTCTTTGCAGTCTCCATTGTTCATTAAACAAATTGCAAAAGATTCACCAACACAGATGTCCAGAATACTGTGGAATTATGAGATGAAAACAGAGCTTTTTGTATTGGATTCAATGGGACCGAATACTTCCGTTTCAACCCTTGACGTCACGCGCATACGTCATCATACATAGACGTTTTCAAGCGGAAGTTTAGCGGGAAATTTAAAATTGCACTTTATAAGTTAACCCGGCCGTATTGGCATGTGTTGCAATGTTAAGATTTCATCATTGATATATAAACTATCAGACTGCGTGGTCGCTAGTAGTGGCTTTCAGTAGGCCTTTAAACTTCAATTCTAGTCATTCTAGACAGCTTTACAACAAACGGATGTACTCTCCCCTCCTAAAAGGGTTGCAATATTGTTTTTGTCTCATTTTATTCAAATGTAAGGTTTTTCTCCTATTTTTTTCCCCCTTGTCATTGTTGCAAAACTAACTATATTACACAAGTGTCTCAGCTAAAGTTGTGTAGCAGACAGAGATAATTCAAATATTTCCTCCTCTTTCATAAATGCTGGGTTTCCATTACTCTTGGAGCACTGTGTTTGGGACAGCACCGCAGGCACACACACACACACACACGTACACACACAGTCTGGTGGACTACGTGGCACTCTTTGCAAACCCTACAGGGGTGGTGGGGGAGTGGTGCAGGCTCAACCCAGCACACTTTCTACATGCAAGCACGTCATACATCATTAGAAAGCACTCCAATCATCCCAGCAGTGCAGGAATGTGGTGGGAGAAGCAAGTTGTGCGCAGTGATACAGTTATGTCAGCTGCTATTTATGATGTACTGATAATTCCCGGTCTTGAACGCATCACAGACTCTCCTTTGGGTCCTAATGGACAGCAGCTCCACTATGGTATTGGAGGCTTTTGCTTTTTTTTTGTTGCTTTTTTCTCCCTGAACCAATGCCACGCCCTACATGTTAATAATAAAAGCGTTTACAATAATGTCTATATTTTTTAATAACATAAATTAAGAATTGTGGTTCAAAAACAAAAAAACAAAAATTAGGGGTATGTTACTTGAACTAAGCTAAATTATCTGCCAATAGAACAAGAACATTTGGCTTGTCAAGACTTTCCAAAACAAGTAAAATTAGCTAACCTCAATGAACCCAAAAAAATACCTTAAAATAAGTATATTCTCACTAATAACAAGTGCACTTTTTTTGATAGAAAAAAAAAAAAGAGACCTTTTTGCTCAATATGTTGAAAAATATTCTTAAATGAAGTAAATGCTAGTGCCATTATCTTGACATAATGATATGCGCCCGGCATTACATTTCTTGAAACCAGCAAACTTACACTAAAAATTAGTTTATTTTTTCTTAATGGAAAGGCAACAAGGCAACTGCTTGTTAGTCTCGGGGTCTACACTGCAAAAACTGTAATCTAAGTAAGATGAAATATCTCAAATAAGGGTGATATTTGCTTATTTTTTGTCTGATAAGATAATTCTTCTCACTAAGCAGATTTTATGTTAGAGTGTTTTACTTGTTTTAAGTGTTTTGGTCCTAAATGATCTCAGTAAGATATTACAGCTTGTAGCTGAGATTTGATGACCTATATTGAGTAAAACATGCTTGAAACTAGAATATCAACTGTTGCAAAGCTGTGTCATCAACACTCACAAGGTTAAAACTACTTTTTTAAAGTAATAATTTCTTATTTTAAGCATGTAAAAAAAAAAAAAATCATGATTTTGGCACAATTGTGTCTCATAATTAAAACAGATGACAGCCAAATGGACTTTGCTGTTTTATTTTCAATGAAACTAGAGAAAATACGTACTCATATAGTAGTACAGTTAAGGGACAGTACAGTTAAGGGACAGTTAATATTTAAACATTTAAACATGTGACATTTCTAACTATTTTGAACAGAAATAGTTCATGAATATTCAGGTAAATTATTCAAAATGACAATAAAAAAAAATGTGGCTGGGGGCCGGGCTGTATATATATATATATATATATATATATATATATATATATATATATATATATATATATATATATATATATATATATATATATATATATATATATATATATATATATACATACATATAGCGACTAGTACACTGCAAAAAGTCAGTGTTCGAAAACAAGAATAAAAATACAAAAATTTGAGGTATTTTATTTGAACTAAGCAAAATTATCTGCCAATAGAACAATAAAATTTGTCTTGTCAAGACTTTCCAAAACAAGTAAAATTAGTTAACCTCAATGAACCCAAAAATACCTTAAAATAAGTATATCCTTACTAATAACAACTGTACTACTATATGAGTACGTATTTTTGATTGTTTCATTGAAAATAAAACAGCAAAGTCCATTTGGCTGTCATCTGTTTTAATTATGAGACACAATTGTGTCAAAGTCATGATTTTTTTTTTTACATGCTTAAAATAATAAATTATTACTTTAAAAAAAGTAGTTTAAAACTACTTTTTTAAAGTAATATTTTTTTTACTTTATCAACTACTTTAAAAAAGTAGTTTAAAACTACTTTTTTAAAGTAATAATTTCTTACTTCAAGCATGAAAAAAAAAAATCATGACTTTGACACAATTGTGTCTCATAATTATTATTATTACTTTAAAAAAGTAGTTTAAAACTACTTTTTTAAAGTAATAATTTCTTATTTTAAGCATGTAAAAAAAAAAAATCATGACTTTGACACAATTGTGTCTCATAATTAAAACAGATGACAGTCAAATGGACTTTGCTGTTTTATTTTAAATGAAACTAGAGAAAATACGTACTCGTATAGTAGTACACTTGTTATTAGTGAGAATATACTTATTTTAAGGTATTTTTGGGTTCATTGAGGTTAGTTAGTTTTACTTGTTTTGGAAAGTCTTGACAAGCCAAATTTTCTTGTTCTATTGGCAGATAATTTTGCTTAGTTCAAATAAAATACCCCTAATTTTTGTATTTTTTATTCTTGTTTTCGAACACTGACTTTTTCAGTGTACTAGTCGCTATATGTGTATATATATATATATATATATATATATATATATATATATATATATATATACACACACTACCGTTCAAAAGTTTGGGGTCACATTGAAATGTCCTTATTTTTGAAGGAAAAGCACTGTACTTTTCAATGAAGATAACTTTAAACTAGTCTTAACTTTAAAGAAATACACTCTATACATTGCTAATGTGGTAAATGACTATTCTAGCTGCAAATGTCTGGTTTTTGGTGCAATATCTACATAGGTGTATAGAGGCCCATTTCCAGCAACTATCACTCCAGTGTTCTAATGGTACAATGTGTTTGCTGATTGGCTCAGAAGGCTAATTGATGATTAGAAAACCCTTGTGCAATCATGTTCACACATCTGAAAACAGTTTAGCTCGTTACAGAAGCTACAAAACGGACCTTCCTTTGAGCAGATTGAGTTTCTGGAGCATCACATTTGTGGGGTCAATTAAACGCTCAAATTGGCCAGAAAAAGAAAACTTTCATCTGAAACTCGACAGTCTATTCTTGTTCTTAGAAATTAAGGCTATTCCACAAAATTGTTTGGGTGACCCCAAACTTTTGAACGGCCCCGGCCAAATTTTTTTTTATTGTCATTTTGAATAATTTACCTGAATGTGCATGAACTATTTCTGTTCAAAATAGTTATAAATGTCACATGTTTAAATATTAACTGTCCCTTAACTGTACTGTGCCGACTGTACTACTATATGAGTACGTATTTTCTCTAGTTTCATTGAAAATAAAACCGCAAAGTCCATTTGGCTGTCATCTGTTTTAATTATGAGACACAATTTTGTCAAAGTCATGATTTTTTTTGTTCATGCTTGAAATAAGAAATGATTACTTTGAAAAAGTAGTTTTATACTTGTGAGTGTTGATGACACAGCTTTGCAACAGTTGATATTCTAGTTTCAAGCATGTTTTACTCAATATAGGTCATCAAATCTCAGCAACAAGCTGTAATATCTTACTGAGATCATTTAGGACCAAAACACTTAAAACAAGTAAAACACTAACATAAAATCTGCTTAGTGAGAAGAAATATTTTATCAGACAGAAAATAAGCAAACATCACCCTTATTTGAGATATTTCATCTTACTTAGATTTCAGTTTTTGCAGTGAATGTATTGAAATGGCAATGAAGTCCCAATGTTCAAAATAGAACAGACAGCACCATCTAGTGGACATTCTACATTATTGCATGCAAGATTTAAGAACAACAAGTCCTACCTCTTATCTGTATTTGTACACGCTTGTCTTTATATCTGAAACAAGACAAAAACCGAGATATTACAACCTGTTCCTCAAAAATGTACTCAGTCGGCAAATGAATGACGGCAGAATAAAAACATTGAGCCACTCCGGCGTACATTTCACTTTTTATTGAGTGCAGATGAAAAAGATGCAATAAAACAAGCAAAGCTTTCAAGTGGCGCCCACATGTGGTCACGACATAAATAATCATAATACTGGTAAACAAGACAAGCAGCAGCTGTAACAGGAGGGAGGACATGCTTTACAAATGTTTCTGCGCGCGTCATTGTCAGCCGCTGGCGTACACGTGGTGTGGAGGGGAGGGCGGAGACAAGTGGAAGTGTCAGTTGGCGTGGGGGAATCGGAAAGAAAAACCCCACGCCAGAAGCTACACGTTTAGCACGGAGACAGAAAGATGGAAGGGGAGACGAAAGATGATCGATGGGTTTGGCGGCAAGGGCAGAGTGTTGATGCTGAGTGGGCGGGGCCTCTTAGGGCAACTGGCTGTCAGGAATCTGCAGGGAAACAAGCGGTGAAATTTAAGTTAAAGTTAAAGTAGCAATGATTGTCACACACACACTAGGTGTGGCGAAATTATTCTCTGCATTTGACCCATCACCCTTGATCACCACCTGGGAGGTGAGGGGAGCAGTGCGCAGCAGCGGTGGCCGCGCCCGGGAGTCCTATTTGGTGATTTAACCCCCAATTCCAACCTTTGATGCTGAGGGGCTAAGCAGGAAGGTAATGGCTCCCATTTTTATAGACTTTGGTATGACTCGGCCGGGGTTTGAATCTCAGGCGGACACTCTAACCACTAGGCCACTGAAATGACTCCAACTTTAGTGGGGACCATGTGACCATCTTTTCTTTGAACTGTTTTGTGACCAAAAGCAGCGGCGGTTTATGACCCCCGTCCCTTTATAAACAGCTGTTGCCATGTAATCAGGGAAAGTCCAAATAAAAGAGGAGGCGTACAATCTTTGGTCAGAGCGTGGTGGGACACTGTACAAGGGTACAGTGACTACGCGTTTCTCCTCATTGAGCCAAATTGAATTCCGTCTGTTTAATTCCTTGCTTCTTTGTCTGTTTAATAGATGTCATCAGTGTTTGAACCTGACAATATGTCATGTATTTTCTATTCAAATGATATTGTTTACTGGATGAAATGGATAGGATGGGAAGCGACATGAAGGTGTGGGTTTCTTTGATGTATTGTAATGCACTGGAAGATTTTGTAAAAAGCGGAGAGGAAGCAGGACCTGACCCCCCTCCAGGCACCTTTTCTTTGAACTGTTTTGTGACCAAAAGCAGCGGCTGTTTACGACCCCCGTCCCTTTAGAAACAGCTGTTGCCATGTAATCAGGGAAAGTCCAAATAAAAGAGGAGGCGTACAATCTTTGGTCAGAGCATGGTGGGACACTGTCCAAGGGTACAGTGTCTACGCGTTTCTCCTCATTGAGCCAAATTGAATTCCGTCTCTGTTTAATTCCTTGCTTCTTTGTCTGTTTAATAGATGTCATCAGTGTTTGAACCTGACAAATCTTTCATAAATAAATCAATATAAATGATATATATGAATGAAGCAGATCCCCTCCACTTGGTCAATTGAAAAGTAGCTGGCCTGCAGAAAGAGTGTGGGCACCACCTGGTCTATGGGATTATTGCAATGAGATTTTTTTTTTTTTTTACATTCAAATAACAAGAGAGCAAATTCTGTAGTCTAGCAGCTTGTTTTTGACTCATCCTAATATCTGTTTTGTATTAAAAAATCTCCTTTATTATGCTAAATGGACTTTTAGATGATGTTCTAAGAGCAATATGCGTTCCTCGAGCCTGTTGAGGAAAAAGTATCATGTGACACTGTAACTACCTCGTTATCCAGGTCGTCGTCGGGAAACTCCACATCCAGTGTGTCCTGCATGTCAAGAAAGATGTCAGGATTAAAGTCAGTTATATCAGAGGATGTAAATGTGCACTTTAAGAAGGGGATCACTGACCTGTGTCTCATCATCTTCAGGACAGAAACCGTTTTCTGTACAAATAAACCATAACACAGAATGAATTTGGAGTGGAGAAACTCACAGCAAACTAGGACACACATCTGAATGTGCGTGTGGTGTTTGAAAAAACGATGTTCTCACCTAAGAAATCTGTGCAGCGCCTCTCTCGCCACGCTCCCAGGTTGAGCTGCCGCACGTTGGCGCAGCGGACCAGACGGTTTCGACGGTTGATAACGCTGAAGGCGTCTCTGGGGACGGCCGTGATGCCCGTATTGTCGCAGATGATCCTGGACAGAGTGGCGGTGGAGAGGGCGGCTCGCTGTCTGGCGGTGAAAACGCCCGGGTTCTCGTACCACAACCTTTCCAAGAAAAGAGTGTTGGTGTTATGATCCCACGGGACAGTTAGGACTTTGTTATTTATCTTGCTGTGTTTTCTATCATTGCCTTTCTTGGTGCTTTTTATTTTGGCTCGAGCTTGATTCCCCTTATCAATCAATCAATGTTTACTTATATAGCCCTAAATCACGAGTGTCTCAAAGGGCTGCACAAGCCACAACGACATCCTCGGCTCAGATTAGGGGCGATGGACGGCTGAGTAGCAATTATAGAGCAGCAGCTGACCTCCGTAGCTCCCACTCCCTCCCCTCTGTTGCAAGTTTAGTTGATTCTATGTAACTTGTTTTATGTGTGCTTTATTTTATATATTATTATATATTATATATTGTTATATTATATATATATATATATATATAGGGATGGCGTGGCGAAGTTGGTAGAGTGGCCGTGCCAGCAATCGGAGGGTTGCTGGTTACTGGGGTTCAATCCCCACCTTCTACCATCCTAGTCACGTCCGTTGTGTCCTTGGGCAAGACACTTCACCCTTGCTCCTGATGGCTGCTGGTAGCGCCTTGCATGGCAGCTCCCTCCATCAGTGTGTGAATGTGTGTGTGAATGGGTGAATGTGGAAATACTGTCAAAGCGCTTTGAGTACCTTAAAGGTAGAAAAGCGCTATAAAAGTATAACCCATTTATCATTTATTATTTATCATTATATATATTATATTATTTATTTTATATTTAAGTACAGTATTTATCTTTATTTTGACAAAAAATATTTTTGAAATACATTATAATATATTTAGATTTTGATAATATTGAGTTTTAAAAGGTATGCTATTGCATGCAGTACATGATTTGTTATGTCAAAAGGGAAAGAACAAATATATTTAGTAAGAAAAGATTAAGCATTTTATTAACGCATATTATTTCCAGGCTTACGCGGGCCAAATAAAATAATGTGGCGGGCCAGATTTTATTTTGTTATTATTGTTTTTATTTGGCAAATTTTTACTTTTTATTCGACCCCTTTTACCGTATTGCTTTTGCACTATCTTGTTCTGCTCATTCATTGTTTATGTTCTTTGTTTGTTTTTTGTTTTTTGCTCTATGCTTTGGTTCAATTTAAAAGTTGTTGTAAACGTGCTATATAAATAAAGTTGACTTGACTTGACAGATTTGGCCCCTGGGCCTTGAGTTTGACACCTGTGTCTTAGAAGAAAAAAGGTTGGAGATCCCTGGTGTACGGTCAATCATAAGGTTGCGTAAGGGATAATAATGAATACATTTTACGCAATAATAAAAGAAAAATTATTTAGTATGCACTAATTAAAGGGGCAGAGCTTTAAGAGACATTTTAGCTTTTATATTTTATAAGATATATTTTATGTAAGAACCACAATTAATAAATATATTTCAGTGAATAACTTATTGTTCAAATCTGTATATAAATATGTACATAAAGTGTTGTAATTATATTGAAAATGGATGGATGGATGGACGTTTAAAACAAAACTGTTATTATTAATTAGTAAGTATACATTTTTTTAGCCTTTTTAGAGAAAATCATATCATTGTAGTAAATTATGCAAATTACCCGATGATGTCATGGTGACCACGCCCCCACCGCCACAGGTATCTTGGCAGTTTATGGGAAACACTGACTTTTATTCCTACTATTTATCTAGGAGGCTGACCTGTCACCCTGGCGAATCTTCTGGAACTGGTTTGCAATGAGGCAGGCGAACAGAGGACCCACGCGGCCACCGCGGACAAAGGGCTCGGCCACGCCCCCCAACCACACGTCAATGTTGTCAGGCGTCCCGTAGAGTTCCAGCAGCCTGCGGGCCAGGTCGGTGTTGTTCAGGACCTGGGCCAACTGAGCTTGGTTCCTGGGCTGGGACAGGCCACAGGAGCTGCGCCAGGCGTTGTATCCTAAACCACAACGAGGGTATGAGGAACAGGCGGTGAGGACGTCAGTGGGTGGAACGTACCGGGTATGCCGTGGTCTCGCGCCCTCTGCATGTTGAGGGAGCCCAGGTCCAAGGCCAGATGCTGCACAAACTGGAAGAGCCTCTCCCTCAGAGCATCCACCATCATGTTGTCCTGAGTGTTCAGTTTTGCACGTTGACCCACTAAACCACGCAGGAACGAGTCGACGCCGCCTGCATGAAGACAACATAAAAAGAAGGATTTTGTATTATGGACAAGTGATCTACAGGACTGGAGTGCAGGTGTTTGGCCTACCACGTCACGCTAAACAGACGTGTTGATCTGGTTGTGTTAGTTTGTTTTGCAGCTCACCCTCAAATATGATTCTCCAGGGGGTGAAGAAGGCCTTGAACAGGGGGACACTGGGGAACCGAGGGTCCTCTCTGTAGTTTGCACCCAGACGGGCTAAGGTGGGCTGGAGGGCTAAGTGAGCGAAGCGGTAGGCGGCCGTGGCAAAGACGTTGGCGATACTGGGGTCCACGTTGGGGTCGTAACCGGGGTAAGGTCCTAGCACCCTGCGCATGGCTTCATCGCCCACAATGTGTGGCAGGTAATCACGGAACACAAAAACCTGCAAGACATGTTATGGATTTAGGACTTCATCTATGTCACAGGTGTCAAACTCAAGGCCCGGGGGCCAAATCTGGCCCGCCACATTATTTTATGGGGCCTGGAATTAATATGCGTTAATAAAATGCTTAATCTTTTCTTACTAAATATATTTATTTCCCTTTTGACATAAAAAATTATGTACTGCATGCAATTGCATATCTTTTAAAATTCCATAATATCAAAATCAAAATATTATATTATCACGTATTCCAAAAATATTTTTTGTTAAAACAAAGATAAATACTGGACTTATCAATCAAATTTTAAAATTGACAATAGATATTACGGTTAAATTCCGCCAACTAAGTTTGGTTTTTTTTTACCGTAAAATCAACATTGGTACTGTTTTTTTCCATATACAGTAAGACACTAAAACATTAAAAAACAAACAAAAAAAACATTAAAATAAGATTTTACGGTAAAAAAAACAAACTGTTATTGCATGAATTTAAGGCCCAAGCTGTTTGTTTACATGCTTTTTTTTATTTTTGCTTTGCTATTTGGGCTTATTGGACCCTAATTAGAATAAAAACTAAGAATCATCTTTTGATACGATGTAATTAGTCCATAAGTACACAAACGTGTACTTCATGTTTAGTGACATGCTAATTCTTATTTTTACACTTTTTTTCCCTCCAAATTCCATTGTATGTTATACTCTTCTGACACCACCAGATGGCAGTATAAGTGTCCACATATGTGGCCATAAGACCCCAATTCAGTAGTGTACACAATTTTGGAAATAAGAGCTAAAAGGTGTTGTCCACGCATGTGGCCACTAAGCCTTTAGAGGTTAAAACAGTGGTATTGTTTATCCATTTATTAAATTTTTTTATATGCTGTAAAAAAACAACAACAACACTGCTTTTATTGTAAAATTCTGGTGACTGAGCTGCCAGTTTTTAAAGTAAAATGTAATTATTTTTTTTGCAGCTTATGTAAAAAAATATATTAGTAATGTATTATATATATATATACAGTACATGTATATTCATATATTACTCTAAAAGCGGCCCTCTGAGAGCAACCATAACTGCGATGTGGCCCTCAAGGAAAAGGAGTTTGACGCCACTGATCTATGTTTATTTTTTTACCGTAAAATCAACATTGAGACTGTTTTTTTCCATATACAGTAAGACACTAAAACATTAAAAAACAAACAAAAAAACCATTAAAATAACAAGATTTTACGGTAAAAAAACAAACTGTTATTGCATGAATTTAACCGCTTAACCTCTTAAGGCCCAAGCTGTTTGTTTACATGCTTTTTTTTATTTTTGCTTTGCTATTTGGGCTTATTGGACCCTAATTAGAATAAAGACTAAGAATCATCTTTTGATATGATATACTTAGTCCATAAATACACAAACGTGTACTTCATGTTTAGTGACATGCTAATTCTTATTTTTACACTTTTTTTCCTCCAAATTCCATTGTATGTTATACTCTTCTGACACCACTAGATGGCAGTATAAGTGTCCACATAAGACCCCAATTCAGTAGTGTGCACAATTTTGGAAATAAGAGCTAAAAGGTGCTGTCCACGCATGTGGCCACTAAGCCTTTAGAGGTTAAAACAGTGGTATTGTTTTTCCATTTATTCTATTTTTTTATATGCTGTAAAAAAAAAAAAACACTGCTTTTACTGTAAAATTCTGGTGACTGAGCTGCCAGTTTTTAAAGTAAAATGTAATTATTTTTTTTGCAGCTTATGTAAAAAAATATATTGGTAATGTATTATATATATATATATATATATATATATATATATATATATATATATATATACAGTACATGTACATTTGGGGGCGGTATGGCGTAGTGGGTAGAGCAACCGTGCCAGAAACCTGAGGGTTGCAGGTTCGCTCCCCGCCTCTTACCATCCAAAATTGCTGCCGTTGTGTCCTTGGGCAGGACACTTCACCCTTGCCCCCGGTGCCGCTCACACCGGAGAATGAATGATGAATGAATGAGTTGTAAATATGAATGATGGGTTCTCACTTCTCTGTGAAGCGCTTTGAGTGTCTAGAAAAGCGCTATATAAATCTAATCCATTATTATTATTATTATTATGTATATTCATATATTAATCATTGTTAAAAGCGGCCCTCTGAGAGCAACCATAACTGCGATGTGGCCCTCAATGAAAAGGAGTTTGACACCACTGGTCTATGTTTATTTTTTTACCGTAAAATCAACATTGGTACTTATTTTTTTCTATATACAGTAAGACACTACACCATTAAAAAAACATTAAAACAACAAAATTTTACTGTAAAAAAAAATCCTGGCAGCTCTGTTGCATGAATTTTACTGCTAAAAACAGTGGTATTGTTTCTCCATTTATTACATTTTTTTTATAAGCTGTAAAAAACCCAAAACACTGCTTTTACTGTAAAATTCTGGTGACTGAGCTGCCAGTTTTTAAAGTAAAATTGTATTTTATTTTTTTGCAGCTTATGTAGAATAATATATTGTTAATGTAATATATATATACATGTATATTCATATATTATTCATTGTTAAAAGCGGCCCTCTGAGGGCAACCATAACTGCGATGTGGCCCTCAATAAAAAGGAGTTTGACCCCTCTGGTGTATGTTTATTAACGTCTGAAGGGAGTGTGGGTGTCCCACCTGTGTGTACGCGCCCATGATTTTGCGGGCCTCCTCGTAGATGGTCTCGCTGTCATACTGGGGGTTCAGTCTCTTCAGTTGGCGGGCCAGACGGTTGTGTTCACGCAGGAACAAAGTGTGAATCGACGTCAGAGCGACGTTCTCGTCCACGCGGACGTCACCTGTGACACGTGGAATCGTTCAGAGGAGTTGGATGTTGGTACGCTGCTACGCTAAATGTAAGGCTTGTTAAGGATCTATTCAGTTCACAACTTGAGACAAACATTTTTGCAGCACATTCCTGCAAACACTAAAGTGCTCCTGTTGCACAGACACATTGGCATATCCTGGTACCCTTTTAATAAGGGTGGGAATCTTTGGGTGCCTAACGATAAGATCCGATTCTGATTCCTGGGGGGGACGATTTTATTCAACACGATTCTGGATTCAAACCCATTCTCGCAATGTACTATTTTGTATGATCATTTTAATGAAACTTTTTTTAGGACAGGTTAGAAAAGCTATTTCTGGTTGCATGGAGATGGCCAAAGTACACCCTTTTAAAAATAGCTTTTTATTTAAAAATAAAATAAAAATTAATATGTAGTACAGGCCAAAAGTTTGGACACACCTTCTCCTCATACAGTGCGTTTTCTTTATTTTCATGACTATTTACATTGTAGATTTTCACCGAAGGCATCAGAAGGCACCTTATTGCTCTTTTATCCTGCACTACCATGAGCTAATGCAACAACATTTCGTTCTTATCTGTACTGCAAAGTTCAAATGACAATAAAAGGAAGTCTAAGTCTAAGTCTAAATCTAAAACTATGAATGAACACATGTGGAGTTATGTACTTAACAAAAAAAAGGTGAAATAACTGAAAACATGTTTTATATTCTAGTTTCTTCAAAATAGCCACCCTTTGCTCTGATTACTGCTTTGCACACACACCTGTGAAGTGAAAAACATTTCAGGTGTCTACCTCTTGAAGCTTCTTAAAAAGTACTGATTATCTTTTTTCGTTAAAATTTTTTTTATTATTATGTTTATAAAGTCAGGAAATATGTCCCCGGACACATGAGGACTTTGAATATGACCAATGTATGATCCTGTAACTACTTGGTATCGGATCGATACCCAAATGTGTGGTAACATCCACAACTAATGTAAAGTATCCAAACAACAGAAGAATAAGTGATTATTACATTTTAACAGAAGTGTAGATAGAACATGTTGAAACAGAAAGTGAGCAGATATTAACAGTAAATGAACAAGTGGATTAATAATTCATTTTCTACCACTTGTCCTTAATAATAGGTAGATAAATGACACAATATGTTACTGCATACCTCAGCAGACTAATTAGGAGCCTTTGTTTGTTTACTTACTACTATTAAATATATGCTCACTTCCTGTTTCAACATGTTCTATCTACACTTCTGTTAAAATGTAATAATCACGTATTCTTCTGTTGTTTGATACTTTACATTAGTTGTGGATGATACCACACATTTGGGTACCGATTCGATACCAAGTAGTTACAGGATCATGCCATTACTGTACAACTCCTCTCCGGGTGGAAGGGGGGGTACTAGGATGACAGGGGATGCAAAACAATAACAGTGCAATACTTTTTCATAACATGGTCACTACTGCCTAGTTTCTCTTGTTATATTCTTATTTTACTGTTATATATATGAAATTTAATTTTTAATTTTTATTTTTTTCATAAATAAATACAATCATGTGTGCTTACGGACTGTATCCCTGCAGACTGTATTGATTTATATTGATATATAATGTATATATTGTGTTTTTTATGTTGATTTAAAAAATAAAAAATAAAAAAAATAAAAACAATTTTTTTTTTTTTTAATTAACATCGGTCCGGTGGTTGGGGACCCCTGGCCTAGTGGTTAGAGTGTCCGCCCTGAGATGGGTAGGTTGTGAGTTCAAACCCTGGCCGAGTCATACCAAAGACTATAAAAATGGGAGCCATTACCTCCCTGCTTGGCACTCAGCATCAAGGGTTGGAATTGGGGGTTAAATCACCAAAAATGATTCCCGGGCGCGGCCGCCGCTGCTGCTCACTGCTCCCCTCACCTCCCAGGGGGGTGAACAAGGGGATCGGTCAAATGCAGAGGACAAATTTCACCACACCTAGTGTGTGTGTGACAATCATTGGTACTTTAACATTAACTTGAACTTACTACCACAAGACAAGTTGTCTAGTATGTTCACTATTTTATTCGGGGACAAACTTTTCATGTACCCTAAGTATCGAAAAGTATCGAAATGCATTATGGTACCGGTACTAGAGATGTCCGATAATATCGGTCTGCCGATATTATCGGCCGATAAATGCGTTAAAATGTAATATCGGAAATGATCGGTATAGTTTTTTTTAATTATCAGTATCGTTTTGTTTTTTTATTAAATCCACATAAAAAACACAAGATACACTTACAATTAGTGCACCAACCCAACAAACCTCCCTCCCCCATTTACACTCATTCACACAAAAGGGTTGTTTCTTTCTGTTATTAATATTCTGGTTCCTACATTATATATCAATATATATCAATACAGTCTGCAAGGGATACAGTCCGTAAGCACACATGATTGTGTGTGCTGCTGGTCCAGTAATAGTACTAACCTTTAACAGTTAATTTTACAAATTTTTATTAATTACTAGTTTCTATGCAACTGTTTTTATATTGTTTTACTTTCTTTTTTATTCAAGAAAATGTTTTTAATTTATTTATCTTATTTTATTTGATTCATTTTTTTAAAAAGTACCTTATTTTCACCATACCTGGTTGTCCAAATTAGGCATAATGTGTTAATTCCACGACTGTATATATCGGTTGATATCGGTATCGGTTGATATCGGTATTTAAAGAGTTGGACAATATCGGATATCGGCAAAAAGCCATTATCGGACATCCCTAACCGGTACACTATGCTATACTATGCTAAGCAGCGCTGCTCCAGTACGTCTCTATGGCAACTTCTAAAGCTATTTCTAAGATGACTGACCTGCAATGAAACAAGGAACCTCCCTGGCGTTGCTGTCATTGGTGACCCGCCTGCGGGTGGCGCACATGTTGGCCTCCAGACGGTTAAAGGGCAGCAGCTCCCGCCCGTTGTCTCGGAACTCGGTGTTGACGCGCAGAAGCCCGTCGCTGTTGAGGTCGCGGAGATTGAGGGCGAGCTTTTCCTCGGAACCGTACACCTGGCTCAGATCCAGGTAGGCCGTCAGGGCGTTGATCTGCTCGCGCTTGTTGGGCTCCCCTCCGAAGTTGTAGGCTGAGAACCCCGTGCCGCAGACGGGGGCGGATCGAAACGAGGGGATGCAGCTGTCTGGCCCGGTAGGCAACCGCGGGTCACCGGGAGGAATCTGTTGGTCAAGAAGTCCGACGTTAAGAACAGAACATTTTTTATTGACTCTTTGAAGTGGTGGGGGCTGACCGGGATGGGGATGCACGGCTCGGTGCGCTCGCAGCTCTCCTCGCAATTGATGCCGTTGCTGAAGGAGCGGATGCTGGGCGAGAAGGGCGTGAAGGTGATGTCGTGGTCGTTCCACTGACCGAACAAGGTCACCATGTGGGAGAACTCTCCGTCACTGACCACACCCGCGTCCGTGGTGCTCAGGATGTTGTTGGACACCAGTCGAACCTGAGAAGGTGGGACGGGGTTCAGATTGGAAGTGGGATTATTACGAGGCGTGGCGAGGGACAAGTACCAGCGGGAGAAGGAAGTTGTTGAAGGTTCGGTTGGGTTGCCCGCCTTTGGGCTGCGAGATGCCATCGTCATATTCTGCAGGCAGCCAGCGGGCAAAGGGGGTGTTAGAAGCTCCTTGGCGGGGTTTATTTCTGCAAGAAAAAAACCACAACGTTAGAATTGGCGTTTAGAAACGCCGCTTGAGAAACCCTAAAGGAAGTGTATACATTCTGCGGCGTATGGCCCAAGGTGCATTACACATACAACCATTTTCAACACTTTAGCCCAGACCTGGGCCACATGCGACCCGTTAAGCTTTTGAATCTGGCCCGCCGGACATTCCCAAATCATTTTTTTAGATCTTTAAGATGGAAAGTGTAGCTGCCATTATGATGTGCAGTCATGTTTTCTAATGTCTTCAACTATACAAAGTATTTCAATGGTTGGAATCTGCACTTTTGCATGATATACTAGTTACTCTGGTAATCTAATTAGTTACTATGGTCCTCTAATTAGTTACTATGGTCATCTAAGTCACAGCAGCTCAGACGAGGCACCAAGCAGTGTGGGTGGGGAGCGTTTCCAGAGTGTCCACTTGAAATGCGGGTGTCAGGGAAAGACGCGGAAGGAGATTTTTACAACAAAGTTCTAAAGCTTAGTGATGTATCACATATATCAGATTGTATGTTGTTTTTTTTACCCTTCGCATTCATATTTCGCTGTGTTTGTTGCATTTTTGTTGCCTTTTGCTTGATTGTAAAATATGTGGATGGAGAGAGGGTGTGATGTTCATATGTTGTCAATATTCAGTGTTTTATCCATCATAGTTAATATTGTAAATCCCACATTCTTTATTTTCATGTACATTCTGGGTGTCTCATTCAGTAAAAAAAAAATTGAAATTCCATTCTGTTTTTTAAGGTGGTCTGTCATAATGTTTTTAGCTTTCAATCAGTGAGGTTTTGTATTAGTGTTCCGAAAAATAGATATACAGACAACATTTTTTCTCTAAATTTGGCCCCCGAGTCAAAATAATTGCCCAGGCCTCCTTTAGCCAGACTAGAGCCATTTGTTTTGTTTTAGGGTGTGACGTTCATATGTTGTCAATATTCAGTGTTTTATCCTTCATAGTTAATATTGTAAATCCCACATTCTTTATTTTCATGCACATTCTGGGTGTCTCATTCAGTAAAAATTTTTTAAATTCTATTCTGTTTTTTAAGGTGGTCTGTCATAATGTTTTTAGCTTTCAATCAGACATTATTGTGAGGTTTTGTATTAGTGTTCCTAAAAATAGATATACAGACAACATTTTTTCTCTAAATTTGGCCCCCAAGTCAAAATAATTGCCCAGGCCTCCTTTAGCCAGACTAGAGCCGTTTTGTTTTGTTTTGTTTTAGTGGGCTGACCAGGACTTCTTGTATAGGCATAAATAAGTTGTATAAGTGTCGGACCAGGCGTTGTCTTTTTTTGTTTGACTAATTAAAAATAACTGGATTGAATAAAATAAAAATAAATACAAATGAATAAATACAAAAATTAAAAATAATACAAATAAATACAAATAGATCATTTTAAAAAGGTCAATTTAAAATATTTTTTTAGCCATTTTGTTTTGTTTTGTTTTGTTTTAGTGGGCTGACCAGGGGCCGTACTTATCAAGCTTCTTAGAGTGCCATTTTACACTTAAGTCCTGAGAATTTGCGAAATTTAGTCCTACTCTCAAACTTAAGAATAAAAGCTTTTTATCAACGTTCTTAAGTCTAAGAATCACTCCTACTCTCCACGATATTTAAGAGACCTTCAGAGGTGTCTTAAGTGGTTAGGAGTTGCCAGCAGGGGATGGCACTGAGGCGAGAGAGACGTGCGCGAACGTTCAGGGAACGGAACAATGTTTTTTTTTTTTTGATGACGAGCAGCTGATCAAACGGTATCGTTTAGACAGAGCGGATATTATTTTTGTCACAGATTTAATACTTTTCGATTCCTTGTTGATTTCTGCATGTGTCTGCAGTGGGCTAGTATATATAGAGCCACCCACACCAGTTTCAAATTAGTTGCCTAATTAATGAATTGGAAAGAAAATGTTATGACAGTAGCGTATGTGTGTGGCTGTGAGGTGAGTGACGTCAGTGAGTGTGTGGGCGATAGAAGAGAGGGAGCGGTAGCGTGAGTGCCGGCGGGGACTAGTTTGTTTTGTATTATTTTGTAGTTTATTGTCAAAATATGCACTCCCATTGTCCACTTAAATATTTCCAAGATATTTCTTTATTCTTAGACAACGGATTCCCTTCCGTGATTGGTCATTTCTATGGACACAGAAATGACGTCACCTAAAATTCCGTTTACGGCACATAGTAATGTCGTAATTCAGCTCTGAGTGTGACACTTAAGATTCAGTCCTACACTTCGCTGAAAGTGTGAGTAAGACGCTTGATAACTAACTTTTAAGTGCAGCTTTCAGCGAAGAATTTATTTACTCTTAAGTCAACTCTTAGCAGACTTCTTAGGAGTAATTCTAAGAAGCTTGATAAGTACGGCCCAGGACTTCTTGTATGTCAGACCAGGAGTTGTCTTTTTTTTTTTAGACTAATTAAAAAGACCTGGATTAAATAAAATACAAATAAATACAAATGAGCAAAAATAAACAAAAATGTATAAAAAATAAATACAAATAGATTATTTTAAAAATATTAATTTAACGTCTTCTTTTTCTTTTAAATAAAATACAAAATAAAAATAAACATAAAAAACAAGCAAAACATACATAATAATAAATAAACATAAAAATAGAAGGAACACAACTAAAGCCAAACACAGTCACCTCTGAAGTTGTCCAAAGCCTCCCTCCTTTTCATTTTAGGACAGCAAGAATATGTGTTACTACTGTTCAGTTTCAGATCAGTTCTTTAGGAACATGCATACAATACAATGTCACGCATCACATATTTCCAGTTGTTTCATTACAGCACGTCCTAAAAAGGAGTAGGAAGAAGCTGATCTTATTTAATCCGACCCCTTTTTAATACCATAGCAATTATATCCCATTTCCTTGTTGTCTGTAACAGAACAGTGAATAAATTAATAAATATACCATAGTAAGTAAACAAATATCAAATACATAAATAATCTTTATCTAAAAAAGGGTTCAAGATGTTCATCATAATTCTTGTTCTGTGTACTTTGTGAACACTTGTAGTTTGAACAGTCTCTTAAACTGAATCATATTGCTGCTTTGTTGGATTTCTTTGGTAATGCGTTCCATAATTTAATTCCACATACTGATATGCTAAAGCAGTGTTTTTCAACCTTTTCTGAGCCAAGGCACATTTTTTTCATTGAAAAAATCTCGAGGCACACCCCCAGCAGAAAACATTAAAAAATGAAATTCAACAGCCGATATTGACAGTAAAAAGTTGTTCTCGCAATTCTTGGATATGACTTCAAACCATAACCAAGCTTGCATCACTATAGCTCTTGTCTCAAAGTAGGTGTACTGTCACCACCTGTCACATCACGCCCTGATTTATTTGGACTTTTTTGCTGTTTTTCTGTGTGTAGTGTTTAAGTTCTTGTCTTGCGTTCCTATTTTGTTGTTGATTGTCATGTACGGATGTACTTTGTGGACGCCGTCTGCTGCCCCACACGCTGTAAGTCTTTGCTGTCGTCCAGCATTCTGTTTTTGTTTACTTTGCAGCCAGTTCAGTTTTAGCTTCGTTTTGCATAGCCTTCCCTAAGCTTCAATGCCTTTTCTTAGCGGCACTTGCCTTTTGTTTATTTTTGGTTTAAGCATTAGACACCTTTTTACCTGCACGCTGCCTCCCGCTGTCGTCTGCATATTGTGATCACGACAAACCATGTTCCTGACATCTACAAAGCAATTAGCTACCCGCTGCCACCTACTGATATGGAAGAGTATTAGACGGTAACTCTTTGCAGTGTATATAGCTAGAATTCACTGAAAGTCAAGTATTTATTTTATTTTATATATATATATATATATATATATATATATATATATATATATATATATATATATATATATATATATATATATACAGTATATATATATATATATATATATATATATATATATATATATATATATATATATATATATATATATATATATATATATATACAGTATATATATATATATATATATATATATGAAATACTTGAATTTCAGTGAATTCTAGCTATAAATATACCCCCCCCCCCCCCCCCCCCCCCCCCCATCTCCCGAATTCGGAGGTCTCAAGGTTGGCAAGTATGGCCGCGGCACAGTGGTTGAAAAACACTGTGCTAAAGGTTTTAAGTGTTGTATGTGCATACAAATGTTTGAAATGAGATTTTCCTCAAAGGTTATATATTTCTCCTGTAATGGAGGACAAAGTAAAGACTCACAGGTTGTTGCACACGCTTGTAATTGTGCGATAGGTGTTGATGTTGGGCACGGTGTTGCACTGCGGCTCCCTGACTCGAGCGGAACATCCTGTTATCATGCTCAGCACCTGCAGATCCTCCGCAGAGAGCAAGTCTGAAAGGACAAACGACAGAAGCGGTTAGTTGTCAAACCTGCTATGACCACCAGGGGCCCGCTGCACGCGTCTGACCTGTCGCATTGAGGGAGCGCTTATGGATGCGGTGCACCCGCTCCTGCACGAGGCGCAGGGTCTGCTCCATGTAGTCGGCGGCCCTCACAGAGGAGCGCGTCTCTCCCCGAGGCTGCTTCAGCAGGCGCAGAGCGTCGTGAGGACTCACCACGTCCTTGCGCACCCTCCTCAGACTCCTTCAGGACAAGAAGGCGACACGGCAGATTTAAAATGTCCTTGTGGAGGCTCTGCCACACTTGTTTAACTTCCACCAAGGTTTTGATCGCTGTTTGATTATTAGAAACTAAATGAGTTGGCTACCACAATACACATAAATGGTTTTCTTTGTCTGTCAGTTAATTAACAAGATAGCGAAACATTTTTTCACCAAAAAACCTTTTGTTGGTTAATATGATTACACAAAAGGCTTTCCAACCGTCGTTTGGAGACACAATTACTCAAAATATTGCCGAAGCACACTTTTTTTTTTAGTTTGTTAGTTACAAAAAGGCTTTCCTCCTCGTTAGTTAATGGGTTTAAACCACACATTAAGCCCTTCCTTAGTTAGATAGTTCACATGATTATACAGAACATACATTAGTTAGTTACCACAATACACTACTGAACTCATATTGGGTGATTTGATAACAGGATAACAGTTTAACCAATGTTAGTTAGATAGTTAGTTCAATTTAGTTACCATGACCAACCAAAACACAAAACCAATTTTAATTATGTAACATTAAGATATTAATATTTGGTCAATTTGACAAAATATTAGGAACATAATAAAACATTTATGACATTTTTGAGTTTGTGTTTATTTGGAACATGCATGCATACAACAAATTTCCAGTTTCTCTATTCAACATGCTCGAAAAGGAGTAGGAAGAAACTCAGTTTATTTAATCCTACCCCTTTTCCCTTACATTAGCAGCTGCAAAAACCTTTGTTCACTTCCTGTTCTCAATTTATTCACGATATACTCCATAACTAATAACATTAAAAATAAATAAATAATAATTAGTGAAGTAAGTTATATTTCATATGGTGTGATGAGTAAGATTATCTAGAAAATGAATGGATGGATGAAATAAATTCAGATTGTTTATCGTGGTTCTTCTGCTTTGTACTTTGTAAACACTTAAAGTTTGAAGAGTTACTTGAAGTGGATCATATTAGTACATTGTTTGATTTCTTTACTTAATTCCATAATTTAATTACACACACACTGAAAACATGTTTTCTATTCTAGTTTCTTCAAAATAGCCACCCTTTGCTCTGATTACTGCTTTGCACACTCTTGGCATTCTCTCGATGAGCTTCAAGCACACCTGTGAAGTGAAATCCAGTTCGGGTGACTACCTCTTGACGCTCATCGAGAGAATGCCAAGAGTGTGCAAAGCACTTATCAGAGCAAAGGGTGGCTATTTTGAAGAAACTAGAATATAAAACATGTTTTCAGTTATTTCACCGTTTTTTTGTTAAGTACATAACTCAACATGTGTTCATTCATAGTTTTGATGTGACAATCTACAATGTAAATAGTCATGAAAATAAAGAAAATGCATTGAATGAGAAGGTGTGTCCAAACTTTTGGCCTGTTCTGTATATATACTTTTTTTTTTTTTTTTTAAATCGATTTAAAAAAATTATGAATTGATTTAGAATCGGGATGAACAACAATCGCGATTCAGATGTGAATCGATTTTCTTGCGCACCCCTAAATTTCAACCTTGCTAGTAAACAAAAGAACACTGGGGTCCAAAGTTCCGGTTCACATAATTGAGGCGTAACTCACGGCACTTATTAAAGTCCTCGGTTTTTTGGCAGTTACACACTGCAAAAAGTCAGTGTTCAAAAACAAGAAAAAAAATACAAAAATGAGGGGTATTTTACTTGAACTAAGGAAAATTATCTGCCAAAAGAACAAGAAAATTTGGCTTGTCAAGACTTTCCAAAACAAGTAAAATTATCTAACCTCAATGAACCCAAAAATACCTTAAAATAAGTATATTCTCACTTATAACAAGTGCACTTTTCTTGGTAGGAAAAAGAAAAAAAAGACATTTTTTCTCAATATGTTGAAAAATATTCTTAAATGAAGTAAATGCTAGTGCCATTATCTTGACATAATGATATGCGCCCGGCATTACATTTCTTGAAACCAGCAAACTTATACTAAAAAGTAGTTTATTGTTCTTAATGGAAAGGCAACAAGGCAACCGCTTGTTAGTCTCGGGCTCTCCTAGCCGCTCAGGCAAATCATATTGTCTAAAAATGCATTTTTCCATCGATAACATGACATCATCGCGCCAAGTGCGTGCTTTTTCAGTCAATTAGTGCGCGAGGAATATATATATATATATATATATATATATATATATATATATATATATATATATATATATATATATATATATATATATATATATATATATATATATATATATATTTATAAATATATATATATATATATTTATAAATATATATATATATATATATATATATATATATAATAAATAAATAAATATATATATATATATATATATTTATAAATATATATTTATTTATATATATATATATATTTATTTATATATATATATATATATATATATATATATATATATATATATATACAGCCCGGCCCCCAGGCCAATTTTTTTTTTATTGTAATTTTGAATAATTTACCTGAATGTGCATGAACTATTTCTGCTCAAAATTGTTTGAAATGTCACATGTTAAATGTTTAAATATTAACTGTCCGTTTACTGTACTGTGCCAACTGTACTACTATATGAGTACGTATTTTCTCTAGTTTCATTGAAAATAAAACCGCAACGTCCATTTGGCTGTCATCTGTTTTAATTATGAGACACAATTGTGTCAAAGTCATGATTTTTTTTTTCATGCTTGAAGTAAGAAATTATTACTTTGAAAAAGCAGTTTTATACTTGTGAGTGTTGATGACACAGCTTTGCATCAGTTGATATTCTAGTTTCAAGCATGTTTTACTCAATATAGGTCATCAAATCTCAGCAACAAGCTGTAAAATCTTACTGAGATAATATAGGACCAAAACACTTAAAACAAGTAAAACACTCTAACATAAAATCTGCTTAATGAGAAGAATGATCTTATCAGACAGAAAATAAACAAACATCACCCTTATTTGAGATATTTAATCTTACTTAGATTACAGTTTTTGCAGTGTGTCCGTGCGTGCGTATGTGATAATGGGAGATATGGGTCACAGAGGTATTTGTTTTTAACTTTTTAAAGCACTTTGCATTGCATTTCTTTTATGTATGAAAATCGCTTTATAAATAAAGTTTGATTGATTGATTGATTGATTGATTGATTGATTAAGAGCAATGCTTGGCTGCCCGATAACCAAAACACTACATGTAACCCACGGGAAGATTTTGGTGAAAATTTCCGTCAAAACCCCGAGACATATGAAACGTGGGCGTTTAAAAACGTGTTCATAGAACACACATGATTTTTTTTGTAGTGAAGCATGTTTGCCATTATTACCGTATTTTCCGCACTATAAGGCGCACCTAAAAACCTCCAATTTTCTCAAAAGCTGAACGTGCGCCTTATAATCCGGTGCGCCTTATATATGGACCAATATTGAGCCACAACAGGTCTCGCGACTACGGGACGCATAACGTAACCCCAGTCTCTACTGTAGCGTCTATTCTATGCGCCTTATAATGCAGTGCGCCTTATATATGAACAAAGTTTTAAAATAGGCCATTCATTGAAGGTGCGCCTTATAATCCGGTGCGCCTTATAGTGCGGAAAATACGGTACCCTATTCAGATTTTTTTGGTTAAATATAGGGATGTCCGATAATGGCTTTTTGCCGATATCCGATATGCCGATATTGTCCAACTCTTTAATTACCGATACCGATATCAACCGATACCGATATCAACCGATATATACAGTCGTGGAATTAACACATTATTATGCCTAATTTGGACAACTAGGTATGGTGAAGATAAGGTACTTTTAAAAAAAACGAATCAAATAAAATAAGGTAAATAAATTAAAAACATTTTCTTGAATAAAAAAGGAAGTAAAACAATATAAAAACAGTTACATAGAAACTAGTAATTAATGAAAATTTGTAAAATTAACTGTTAAAGGTTAGTACTATTAGTGGAGCAGCAGCACGCACAATCATGTGTGCTTACGGACTGTATCCCTTGCAGACTGTATTGATATATAATGTAGGAACCAGAATATTAATAACAGAAAGAAACAATACTTTTGTGTGAATGAGTGTGAATGAGTGTAAATGGGGGAGGGAGGTTTTTTGGGTTGGTGCACTAATTGTGAGTGTATCTTGTGTTTTTTTATGTGGATTTAATAAAAAAACAAAAAAAATAATAATTAAAAAAAAACAAAAAAAAACGATACTGATAATAAAAAAAACGATACCGATAATTTCCGATATTACATTTTAACGCATTTATTGGCCGATAATATCGGCAGACCGATATTATCGGACATCTCTAGTTAAATACGATCTTTTAATGCGGCCGCTTACGTTTACAACAGTTGATATTCTAGTTTCAAGCATGTTTTACTCAATATAGGTCATCAAATCTCAGCAACGAGCTGTAATATCTTACTGAGATCATTTAGGACCAAAACACTCGAAACAAGTAAAACACTCTAACATAAAATCCGCTTGGTGAGAAGAATTATCTTATCAGACAGAAAATAAGCAAACATCACCCTTATTTGTGATATTTCATCTTACTTAGATTTCAGTTTTTGCAGTGCACGGTTTAAAAAATATGTGAGAGGTTCACACTTGTGGCAGCGGATTGTTAAAAACATTAGAGTGCTGTCACAGAGATCATCTTTGACCAGCTTTTTCCTGCTAAAGGTGCCTAAAAACAGCAGAGCGCTCCTGCAAATGACGAAATAAATGAACCCAAATCAAATGTCCACTGCACAAGTTGCTGAGCCTTGGCAGAGGTTTTGACCACTGGTAAAGACAAATGTAGAAAACTCACTCTGCTCTGGAGTACGTGTAGGCGTCATCCACAATCTGCTTGGCCTCCTCAAAGCAGCGTTGAAGGAAAGCGCTTCCGAGATGTTCTAGAAGGAAGAAAAATAACGATATTTCAGGAGGAAAAAAAAACCAAATGTGTGTGAGTGCAGATGTTACCTGCTGGTTTGAAGTGCGCAGGCACCAGGCAGAAGCCCAGCAGGAGGAGGACAGAAGGTCGCATCTCTGAAAGCAACAACAATTTCACTCAATTTGTCATCAGCAGGGAATCAGTAATAGTTGTTGACATCAACTGTCAGCTGTCTGGGAATGCATCCACGCTGCCTTATGGTGGCCCTCTTTTTATTTGGCGCCTTACATAGGCCTCGCCCTCAAAATTACCCACGAGGGGAAGCTGTTGTCAGTAAACAGCCAAGTTCCTTGTTCCTCGTTCCCATGACGAAAAGTTGTTCCATTCCTTTCATCATTACCGTACTCTAGGTCACACTAATTATTAATTGCCAGGGCTTCCTGTGGTGACACTGGTGTGTGCAAATAATTATAATTGCTATGTTATAATTGCGCACATGCTGATGTTGAAGAGAAAAGCACCGGCAGGTGCATTGCAATAAATGTGAATATCGGTGAAAAGATTGGCTTTATTTATTTCAGTAGTTCAATTCAAAAACTCTTATACTCTCATCGATTGACTACACAGTGTGAGCTATTTCAAGGACCTTTCTTAACACTGTAGTGTTGATGATTATAGTTGAAAACAAACAAACAAAAACTAATACAGTGTCTCATAGAACTTGAAAATTGTCCAAAAAAAAGTTGAATAAAAGAAACAACTACCAATCAGGTCTAAATTGAACTCCTAATAGAACTTTTTCACAATGTTCTAATTCAGGGGTCGGCAATCCAAAATGTTGAAAGAGCCATATTGGACCAAAAATACACAAAACAATTGTCTGGAGCTGCAAAAAATTACAAGCCTTCTATAAGTGATAAAATGAAGGCAACACATGATGTAAGTGTCTATATTAGCCTACTATCAAAATGACTTTAAAAGTCTTATAAAAGTGTTATAATGAAGACAACACATGATGTAAGTGGCTATATTAGCCTACTATCAAAATGACTTTAAAAGTCTTATAAAAGTGTTATAATGAAGACAACACATGATGTAAGTGTCTATATTAGCCTACTATCAAAATTACTTTAAAAGTCTTATATAAGTGTTATAATGAAGACAACACATGAAGTGTCTATATTAGCCTACTATCAAAATGACTTTAAAAGTCTTATATAAGGGTTATAATGAAGTCAACACATGATGTAAGTGTCTATATTAGCTATATTAGCCTACTATCAACATACTATCAAAATGACTTTAAAAACCTTATATAAGTGTTATAATGAAGTCAACACATGATGTAAGTGTTTATATTAGCTATATTAGCCTACTATCAAAATGACTTTAAAAGTCTTATATAAGGGTTATAATGAAGGCAACACATGATGTAAGTGTCTATAATAGCTATATTAGCCTAATATCAGCCTACTATCAAAATGACTTTAAAAACCTTATATAAGTGTTATAATGAAGTCAACACATGATGTAAGTGTCTATATTAGCCTACTATCAAAATTACTTGAAAAACCTTATATAAGTGTTATAATGAAGTCACCACATGATGTAAGTGTTTATATTAGCTATATTAGCCTACTATCAAAATGACTTTAAAAGTCTTATATAAGGGTTATAATGAAGGCAACACATGATGTAAGTGTTTATATTAGCTATATTAGCCTACTATCAAAATGACTTTAAAAGTCTTATATAAATGTTATAATGAAGTCAACACATGATGTAAGTGTCTATATTTGCTATATTAGCCTACTATCAGCCTACTATCAAAATGACTTTAAAAATCTTATATAAGTGTTATAATGAAGTCAACACATGATGTAAGTGTTTATATTAGCTATATTAGCCTACTATCAAAATGACTTTAAAAGTCTTATATAAGGGTTATAATGAAGTCAACACATGATGTAAGTGTCTATATTAGCCTACTATCAGCCTACTATCAAAATGCCTTTAAAAATCTTATATAAGTGTTATAATAAAGTCAACACATGATGTAAGTGTTTATATTAGCTATATTAGCCTACTATCAAAATTACTTTAAAGGCCTACTGAAATGAATTTTTTTTATTTAAACGGGGATAGCAGATCTATTCTATGTGTCATACTTGATCATTTCGCGATATTGCCATATTTTTGCTGAAAGGATTTAGTATAGAACAACGACGATAAAGATTGCAACTTTTGGTATCTGATAAAAAAAAGGCTTGCACCTACCGGAAGTAGCGTGACGTAGTCAGTTGAACATATACGCAAAGTTCCCTATTGTTTACAATGATGGCCGCATGAAGTGAGAGAGATTCGGACCGAGAAAGCGACAATTTCCCCATTAATTTGAGCGAGGATGAAAGATTTGTGGATGAGTAAAGTGCAAGTGAAGGACTAGTGGGGAGTTGAAGCTATTCAGATAGGGAAGATGCTGTGAGAGCCGGGGGTGACCTGATATTCAGCTGGGAATGACTACAACAGTAAATAAACACAAGACATATATATACTCTATTAGCCACAACACAACCAGGCTTATATTTAATATGCCACAAATTAATCCTGCATAAAAACACCTGCGTGTTTGTTATGCTAGCTCCTAGCTCCTCTGCTAGCTCCTAGCTCCATTGAACACGCCAATACAATTCAAACACCCGATCAACACACACAATCACTCAGCCCAAAAGACCGTTTACCTAACCCAAGGTTCATAAAGCTTATATATTTTTAAAAAGTTACGTACGTGACGCGCACATACGGTCAAGTTATCGAATGTTTAGCAGCCAAGGCTGCATACTCACGGTACCTGATATTCAGCTGGGAATGACTACAACAGTAAATAAACACAAGACATATATATACTCTATTAGCCACAACACAACCAGGCTTATATTTAATATGCCACAAATGAATCCTGCATAATAACACCTGCGTGTTTGTTATGCTAGCTCCTAGCTCCTCTGCTAGCTCCTAGCTCCATAGAACACGCCAATACAATTCAAACACCTGATCAACACACACAATCACTCAGCCCAAAAGACCGTTCACCTAACCCAAGGTTCATAAAGCTTATATATTTTTAAAAAGTTACGTACGTGACGCGCACGTACGGTACGGTACGTGTTATGCTAGCTCCTAGCTCCTCTGCTAGCTCCTAGCTCCATAGAACACGCCAATACAATTCAAACACATGATCAACACACACAATCACTCAGCCCAAAAGACCGTTCACCTAACCCAAGGTTCATAAAGCTTATATATTTTAAAAAAGTTACGTACATACGCAAAAAAAAGCCAAAGCTGCATACTCACAGTAGCACGTCTGCGTCTTTGTCATCCAAATCAAAGTAATCCTGGTAAGAGTCTGTGTTGTCCCAGTTCTCTACAGGCGTCTGTGTATCCAAATCAAAAGTCCTCCTGGTTAGAGTCTCTGTTATCCGAGTTCTTCCATCTTGACTGCATCTTTCGGGAATGTAAACAAAGAAGCGCCGGCTGTGTACTGTTGTGGCTGACTACGTTCGAAAAATACGTCCATTTCGCACCGACAACTTTCTTCTTTGCTTGCTCGGCTTCCTTCTCTATAATGCAATGAACATGATTGAAACAGATTCACGAACACAGATGTCCAGAATACTGTGGAATTATGAAATGAAAACAGAGCTTTTTCGTATCGGCTTCAATGTGGAAGGCATACCCGTGTTCGTCGGGCTACGTCACACGCATACGTCATCCTCAGAGGCGTTTCGAACCGGAAGTTTAGCGGCAAATTTAAAATGTCACTTTATAAGTTAACCCGGCCGTATTGGCATGTGTTATAATGTTAAGATTTCATCATTGATATATAAACTATCAGACTGCGTGGTCGGTAGTAGTGGGTTTCAGTAGGCCTTTAAAAGTCTTATATAAGTGTTATAATGAAGGCAACACATTATGTAAGTGTCTATATTAGCTATATTAGCCTACTATCAAAATTACTTTAAAAGTCTTATATAAGGGTTATAATGAAGTCAACACATGATGTAAGTGTCTATATTAGCTATATTAGCCTACTATCAAAATTACTTTAAAAGTCTTATATAAGGGTTATAATGAAGGCAACACATGATGTAAGTGTTTATATTAGCTATATTAGCCTACTATCAAAATGACTTTAAAAGTCTTATATAAGTGTTATAATGAAGTCAACACATGATGTAAGTGTCTATATTAGCTATATTAGCCTACTATCAGCCTACTATCAAAATGACTTTAAAAATCTTATATAAGTGTTATAATGAAGTCAACACATGATGTAAGTGTTTATATTAGCTATATTAGCCTACTATCAAAATTACTTTAAAAGTCTTATATAAGTGTTATAATGAAGACAACACATGATGTAAGTGTTTATATTAGCTATATTAGCCTAATATCAAAATGACTTTAAAAGTCTTATATAAGTGTTATAATGAAGTCAACACATGATGTAAGTGTTTATATTAGCTATATTAGCCTACTATCAAAATTACTTTAAAAGTCTTATATAAGTGTTATAATGAAGACAACACATGATGTAAGTGTTTATATTAGCTATATTAGCCTAATATCAAAATTACTTTAAAAGTCTTATATAAGGGTTATAACGAAGGCAACACATGATGTAAGTGTTTATATTAGCTATATTAGCCTACTATCAAAATGACTTTAAAAGTCTTATATAAGTGTTATAATGAAGGCAACACATGATGTAAGTGTTTATATTTGTCATGACTTGAACTTTGGCGTGGTTTGTTCTCCCGAGGTGCAAATGATTTGGAGGTGGGTACATGATTTAATATAATGACAATAAAAAGTATAAACAAAGGACGCGCACCAGGCGGGGGAACAAACTTGGCTAATAAAACAAAATTAGCACAAAGACAGAACTATGGAAAAAAGGAACAAACAAAAGGCGCTCACATCGGAGGTACAAAACAGTGGCTTGAATAAACCAAAAACTTACTGTACGTGGCAAGAAAAGAGCAGCATGAACTATGACCTGGACAGAGTAAGCAGCGTGTCAAGAGTGCAGAGCATGAATGTGAGTGGCAGGAGTGTGATGTCGCCAGGGAGACATCCTGGCAACAATCGCTTTAAATAATAGTGACATGATTAGTGAAAACAGGTGCGTGACTCAAAACGTGAAACAGGTGCGTGACATGACGATGTGAACCAGGTGAATCTAATGGTTGCTATGGTGACAAACAAAAGTGCACAAAAAGTCCAAAAACAAAACCAAACATGACTAAAACAAAACATGATCACACAGACATGACAATATTAGCTATATTAGCCTACTATCAAAATGACTTTAAAAGTCTTATATAAGGGTTATAATGAAGGCCACACATGATGTAAGTGTCTATATTAGCCTACTATCAAAATGACTTTAAGTTTTATATAAGGGTTATAATGACGGCAACACATGATGTAAGTGTCTATATTAGCTATATTAGCCTACTATCAAAATGACTTTAAAAAATCGTATATAAGTGTTATAATGAAGTCAACACATGATGCAAGTGTTTAAATTAGCTATATTAGCCTACTATCAAAGTTACTTTAAAAGTCTTAAAAAAGGGTTATAATGAAGGCAACACATGATGTAAGTGTCTATATTAGCTATATTAGCCTAGTATCAAAATTACTTTAAAAGTCTTATATAAGTGTTATAATGAAGGCAACACATGATGTAAGTGTCTATATTAGCTATATTAGCCTAATATCAAAATGACTTTAAAAGTCTTATATAAGTGTTATAATGAAGTCAACACATGATGCAAGTGTTTATATTAGCTATATTAGCCTACTATCAAAGTTACTTTAAAAGTCTTATATAAGGGTTATAATGAAGGCAACACATGATGTAAGTGTCTATATTAGCTATATTAGCTTAATATCAAAATTACTTTAAAAGTCTTATATAACGGTTATAATGAAGGCAACACATGATGTAAGTGTCTATATTAGCTATATTAGCCTACTATCAAAATTACTTTAAAAGTCTTATATAAGGGTTATAACGAAGGCAACACATGATGTAAGTGTTTATATTAGCTGTATTAGCCTACTATCAAAATTACTTTAAAAGTCTTATATAAGGGTTATAACGAAGGCAACACATGATGTAAGTGTTTATATTAGCTATATTAGCCTACTATCAAAATGACTTTAAAAGTCTTATATAAGTGTTATAATGAAGGCAACACATGATGTAAGTGTTTATATTTGTCATGACTTGAACTTTGGCGTGGTTTGTTCTCCCGAGGTGCAAATGATTTGGAGGTGGGTACATGATTTAATATAATGACAATAAAAAGTATAAACAAAGGACGCGCACCAGGCGGAGGAACAAACTTGGCTAATAAAACTAAATTAGCACAAAGACAGAACTATGGAAAAAAGGAACAAACAAAAGGCGCTCACAGCGGAGGTACAAAACAGTGGCTTGAATAAACCAAAAACTTACTGTACGTGGCAAGAAAAGAGCAGCATGAACTATGACCTGGACAGAGTAAGCAGCGTGTCAAGAGTGCAGAGCATGAATGTGAGTGGCAGGAGTGTGATGTCGCCAGGGAGACATCCTGGCAACAATCGCTTTAAATAATAGTGACATGATTAGTGAAAACAGGTGCGTGACTCAAAACGTGAAACAGGTGCGTGACATGACGATGTGAACCAGGTGAATCTAATGGTTGCTATGGTGACAAACAAAAGTGCACAAAAAGTCCAAAAACAAAACCAAACATGACTAAAACAAAACATGATCACACAGACATGACAATATTAGCTATGTTAGCCTACTATCAAAATGACTTTAAAAGTCTTATATAAGGGTTATAATGAAGGCCACACATGATGTAAGTGTCTATATTAGCCTACTATCAAAATGACTTTAAGTTTTATATAAGGGTTATAATGACGGCAACACATGATGTAAGTGTCTATATTAGCTATATTAGCCTACTATCAAAATGACTTTAAAAAATCGTATATAAGTGTTATAATGAAGTCAACACATGATGCAAGTGTTTAAATTAGCTATATTAGCCTACTATCAAAGTTACTTTAAAAGTCTTAAAAAAGGGTTATAATGAAGGCAACACATGATGTAAGTGTCTATATTAGCTATATTAGCCTAGTATCAAAATTACTTTAAAAGTCTTATATAAGTGTTATAATGAAGGCAACACATGATGTAAGTGTCTATATTAGCTATATTAGCCTAATATCAAAATGACTTTAAAAGTCTTATATAAGTGTTATAATGAAGTCAACACATGATGCAAGTGTTTATATTAGCTATATTAGCCTACTATCAAAGTTACTTTAAAAGTCTTATATAAGGGTTATAATGAAGGCAACACATGATGTAAGTGTCTATATTAGCTATATTAGCTTAATATCAAAATTACTTTAAAAGTCTTATATAACGGTTATAATGAAGGCAACACATGATGTAAGTGTCTATATTAGCTATATTAGCCTACTATCAAAATTACTTTAAAAGTCTTATATAAGGGTTATAACGAAGGCAACACATGATGTAAGTGTTTATATTAGCTGTATTAGCCTACTATCAAAATTACTTTAAAAGTCTTATATAAGGGTTATAACGAAGGCAACACATGATGTAAGTGTTTATATTAGCTATATTAGCCTACTATCAAAATGACTTTAAAAGTCTTATATAAGTGTTATAATGAAGGCAACACATGATGTAAGTGTTTATATTCGTCATGACTTGAACTTTGGCGTGGTTTGTTCTCCCGAGGTGCAAATGATTTGGAGGTGGGTACATGATTTAATATAATGACAATAAAAAGTATAAACAAAGGACGCGCACCAGGCGGGGGAACAAACTTGGCTAATAAAACAAAATTAGCACAAAGACAGAACTATGGAAAAAAGGAACAAACAAAAGGCGCTCACAGCGGAGGTACAAAACAGTGGCTTGAATAAACCAAAAACTTACTGTACGTGGCAAGAAAAGAGCAGCATGAACTATGACCTGGACAGAGTAAGCAGCGTGTCAAGAGTGCAGAGCATGAATGTGAGTGGCAGGAGTGTGATGTCGCCAGGGAGACATCCTGGCAACAATCGCTTTAAATAATAGTGACATGATTAGTGAAAACAGGTGCGTGACTCAAAACGTGAAACAGGTGCGTGACATGACGATGTGAACCAGGTGAATCTAATGGTTGCTATGGTGACAAACAAAAGTGCACAAAAAGTCCAAAAACAAAACCAAACATGACTAAAACAAAACATGATCACACAGACATGACAATATTAGCTATATTAGCCTACTATCAAAATGACTTTAAAAGTCTTATATAACGGTTATAATGAAGGCAACACATGATGTAAGTGTCTATATTAGCCTACTATCAAAATGACTAAGTTTTATATAAGGGTTATAATGACGGCAACACATGATGTAAGTGGCTATATTAGCCTACTATCAGCCTACTATCAAAATGACTTTAAAGATATTATATAAGTGTTATAATGAAGTCAACACATGATGCAAGTGTTTATATTAGCTATATTAGCCTACTATCAAAGTTACTTTAAAAATCTTATATAAGGGTTATAATGAAGGCAACACATGATGTAAGTGTCTATATTAGCTATATTAGCCTAATATCAGCCTACTATCAAAATGACTTTAAGTTTTATATAAGGGTTATAATGAAGGCAACACATGATGTAAGTGTCTATATTAGCTATATTAGCCTAATATCAAAGTAACTTTAAAAGTCTTATATAAGGGTTATAATGAAGGCAACACATGATGTAAGTGTCTATATTAGCCTAATATCAAAATTACTTTAAAAGTCTTATATAAGGGTTATAATGAAGGCAACACATGATGTAAGTGTCTATATTAGCCTACTATCAAAATTACTTTAAAAGTCTTATAAAAGTGTTATAATGAAGTCAACACATGATGTAAGTGTCTATATTAGCTATATTAGCCTACTATCAAAATGACTTTAAAAGTCTTATATAAGTGTTATAATGAAGACAACACATGATGTAAGTGTCTATATTAGCCTACTATCAAAATGACTTTAAAAGTCTTATATAAGTGTTATAATGAAGACAACACATGATGTAAGTGTCTATATTAGCCTACTATCAAAATGACTTTAAAAGTCTTATATAAGTGTTATAATGAAGTGAACACATGATGTAAGTGTTTATATTAGCTATATTAGCCTACTATCAAAATTACTTTAAAAGTCTTATATAAGGATTATAATGAAGGCCACACATGATGTAAGTGTCTATATTAGCTATATTAGCCTACTATTAAAATGACTTTAAAAATCTTGTATAAATGTTATAATGAAGGCAACACATGGTGTAAGTGTCTATATTAGCCTACTATCAAAATGACTTTAAAAGTTTTATATAAGGGTTATAATGAAGGCAACACATGATGTAAGTGTCTATATTAGCTATATTAGCCTAATATCAGCCTACTATCAAAATGACTTTAAGTTTTATATAAGGGTTATAATGAAGGCAACACATGATGTAAGTGTCTATATTAGCTATATTAGCCTAATATCAAAGTAACTTTAAAAGTCTTATATAAGGGTTATAATGAAGGCAACACATGATGTAAGTGTCTATATTAGCCTAATATCAAAATTACTTTAAAAGTCTTATATAAGGGTTATAATGAAGGCAACACATGATGTAAGTGTCTATATTAGCCTACTATCAAAATTACTTTAAAAGTCTTATAAAAGTGTTATAATGAAGTCAACACATGATGTAAGTGTCTATATTAGCTATATTAGCCTACTATCAAAATTACTTTAAAAGTCTTATATAAGTGTTATAATGAAGACAACACATGATGTAAGAGTCTATATTAGCCTACTATCAAAATGACTTTAAAAGTCTTATATAAGTGTTATAATGAAGACAACACATGATGTAAGTGTCTATATTAGCCTACTATCAAAATGACTTTAAAAGTCTTATATAAGTGTTATAATGAAGTCAACACATGATGTAAGTGTTTATATTAGCTATATTAGCCTACTATCAAAATTACTTTAAAAGTCTTATATAAGGATTATAATGAAGGCCACACATGATGTAAGTGTCTATATTAGCTATATTAGCCTACTATTAAAATGACTTTAAAAATCTTGTATAAATGTTATAATGAAGGCAACACATGGTGTAAGTGTCTATATTAGCCTACTATCAAAATGACTTTAAAAGTTTTATATAAGGGTTATAATGAAGGCAACACATGATGTAAGTGTCTATATTAGCTATATTAGCCTAATATCAGCCTACTATCAAAATGACTTTAAGTTTTATATAAGGGTTATAATGAAGGCAACACATGATGTAAGTGTCTATATTAGCTATATTAGCCTAATATCAAAGTAACTTTAAAAGTCTTATATAAGGGTTATAATGAAGGCAACACATGATGTAAGTGTCTATATTAGCCTAATATCAAAATTACTTTAAAAGTCTTATATAAGGGTTATAATGAAGGCAACACATGATGTAAGTGTCTATATTAGCCTACTATCAAAATTACTTTAAAAGTCTTATAAAAGTGTTATAATGAAGTCAACACATGATGTAAGTGTCTATATTAGCTATATTAGCCTACTATCAAAATTACTTTAAAAGTCTTATATAAGTGTTATAATGAAGACAACACATGATGTAAGTGTCTATATTAGCCTACTATCAAAATGACTTTAAAAGTCTTATATAAGTGTTATAATGAAGACAACACATGATGTAAGTGTCTATATTAGCCTACTATCAAAATGACTTTAAAAGTCTTATATAAGTGTTATAATGAAGTCAACACATGATGTAAGTGTTTATATTAGCTATATTAGCCTACTATCAAAATTACTTTAAAAGTCTTATATAAGGATTATAATGAAGGCCACACATGATGTAAGTGTCTATATTAGCTATATTAGCCTACTATTAAAATGACTTTAAAAATCTTGTATAAATGTTATAATGAAGGCAACACATGGTGTAAGTGTCTATATTAGCCTACTATCAAAATGACTTTAAAAGTTTTATATAAGGGTTATAATGAAGGCAACACATGATGTAAGTGTCTATATTAGCTATATTAGCCTACTATCAAAATTACTTTAAAAGTCTTATATAAGGGTTATAATGAAGGCAACACATGATGTAAGTGTCTATACTAGCTATATTAGCCTACTATCAAAATGACTTTAAAAGTCTTATAAAAGTGTTATAATGAAGTCAACACATGATGTAAGTGTCTATATTAGCCTACTATCAAAATGACTTTAAAAGTCTTATATAAGTGTTATAATGAAGTCAACACATGATGTAAGTGTTTATAATAGCTATATTAGCCTACTATCAAAATTACTTTAAAAGTCTTATATAAGGGTTATAATGAAGGCCACACATGATGTAAGTGTCTATATTAGCTATATTAGCCTACTATTAAAATGACTTTAAAAATCTTGTATACATGTTATAATGAAGGCAACACATGGTGTAAGTGTCTATATTAGCCTACTATCAAAATGACTTTAAAAGTTTTATACAAGGGTTATAATGGAGGCAACACATGATGTAAGTGTCTATATTAGCCTACTATCAAAATTACTTTAAAAGTTTTATATAAGGGTTATAATGAAGGCAACACATGATGTAAGTGTCTATATTAGCTATATTAGCCTACTATCAAAATGACTTTAAAGGTTTTATATAAGGGTTAAAATGAAGGCAACACATGATGTAAGAGTCTATATAAGCCTACTATCAAAATGACTTTAAAAGTTTTATATAAGGGTTATAATGAAGGCAACACATGATGTAAGTGGCTGTATTAGCCTACTATCAAAATGACTTCAAAAGTTTTGTGTAAGGGTTATAATGAAGGCAACACATGATGTAAGTGTCTATATTAGTGATATTAGCCTACTATCAAAATGACTTTAAAATTCTTATATAAGTGTTATAATGAAGACAACACATGACGTAAGTGTCTATATTAGCTATATTAGCCTACTATCACAATGACTTTAAAAGTCTTATACAAGGGTTATAATGAAGGCAACACATGATGTAAGTGTCTACATTAGCCTACTATCAAAATGACTATGTGTCGCAGGCTGACACAAATCTTCGTTGATAGAAATGTTGAAATGTAATATTAATTCTACACATTTCTACAACATTGGAAAACATTAGTAAAACGCAGGCTTCTCAGGGGGTCTGATACTGTAACTCCTCTAAGTCCGTGGCCCGGTACCGGTCCGTGGATCGATTGGTACCGGGCCGCACAAGAAATAAAAAAACATTTAAAAATTAAAAAAAATATTTTTAAATTTTTTTATGAAATCCACATAAAAAACACTAGATACACTTACAATTAGTGCACCAACCCAAAAAACCTCCCTCCCCCATTTACACTCATTCACACAAAAGGGTTGTTTCTTTCTGTTATTAATATTTCTGGTTCCTACATTATATATCAATATAGATCAATAGAGTCTGCAAGGGATACAGTCCGTAAGCAACCCCCCCAAATTTTCAAGCGTTGACCGGTCCGCAGCTACAAAAAGGTTGGGAACCACTGCTCTAAATGACGGTCTTAGAGTGGCCAAAGGTATGTGTGTGTCCAAGTTAAAAGTAATGGCGGGCTGTCGTCTTCTAACAGATTTATTACAATCTTTGCAAGCTGGGTAATGTTTGCTGTGGTCTGGAACAACATGGCACACAAACAACTATGAGAAATGCAGACAATATTACATACAGATAATGTGTCATGAGACATGCAAATATAAATTAAATACACAGAGGATAAAAGTAAAGGAAATTAACTGAGCTAAAATATAGCTACAAACGAGGCATAATGATGCAATATGTACATACAACTGGCCTAAATAGCATGTTAGCATCGATTAGCTTGCAGTCATGTAGTGACCAAATACGCCTGATAAGCTCTCCCCACAAGTCAATAACATCTACAAAGTTCACCTTTGTGCATTCACGCACGGCATAAAAAGATTGGTGGACAAAATGAGACAAAGAAGGAGTGGCATAAAACACGTCTTTCTGTGGCAACGTTGAAGAAAGTTATAGATAGATAGTACTTTATTGATTCCTTAGGGAAAATTAAAAATTAGTCAACATGAGCATATATATACATTTATACAGATGAGCTTCAAGCACACCTGTGAAGTGAAAACCCTTTCAGGTGACTACCTGTTGAAGCTCATAGAGAGAATGCTAAGAGTGTGCAAAGCAGTAATCAGAGCAAAGGTTGGCTATTATGAAGAATCTAGAATATAAAACATGTTTTCTGTTATTTCACCTTTTTTTGTGAAGTACATAACTCCACATGTGTTCATTCATAGTTTTGATGCCTTCAGTGACAATCTACAATGTAAATAGTCATGAAAATAAAGAACCCGCATTGAATGGCCTGTACTGTATATTATAAACAATATTATTATACCCCGGTTTGTGTTACAAAAAAGGGTCAGGCGAAAACCAAATCATACAGAACTAGGGATGTCCGATAATATCGGACTGACGATATTATCGGCCGATAAATGCTTTAAAATGTAATATCGGAAATTTTCGGTATCGGTTTCAAAAAGTAAAATTTATGATTTTTTTTATAAAACGCCGCTGTGTACACGGACGTAGGAAGAAGTACAGAGCGCCAATAAACCTTAAAGGCACTGCCTTTGCGTGCCGGCCCAGTCACCTAATATCTATGGCTTTTCACACACACAAGTGAATGCAATGCATACTTGGTCAACAGCCATACAGGTCACACTGAGGGTGACCGTATAAACAACTTTAACACTGCTACAAATATGCACCACACTGTGAACCCACACCAAACAAGAATGACAAACACATTTCGGGAGAACATCCGCACCGTAACACAACATAAACACAACAGAACAAATACCCAGAACCCCTTGCAGCACTAACTCTTCCGGGACGCTACAATAGACACCCGCCAGGCTACCCCAGGGAGAGCATGTCCCAAATTCCAAGCTGCTGTTTTGAGGCATGTTAAAACAAATAATGCACTTTTGTGACTTCAATAATAAATATGGCAGTGCCATGTTGGCATTTTTGTTCCATAACTTGAGTTGATTTATTTTGGAAAACCTTGTTACATTGTTTAACGCATCCAGCGGGGCATCACAACAAAATTAGGCATAATAATTAGGGATGTCCGATAATGGCTTTTTGCCGATATCCGATATTCCGATATTGTCCAACTCTTTAATTACCGATACCGATATCAACCGATATATGCAGTCGTGGAATTAACACATTATTATGCCTAATTTGGACAACCAGGTATGGTGAAGATAAGGTACTTTTTAAAAAAATTAGTAAAATAAGATAAATAAATTAAAAACATTTTCTTGAATAAAAAAGAAAGTACAACAATATAAAAACAGTTACATAGAAACTAGTAATGAATGAAAATTAGTAAAATTAACTGTTAAAGGTTAGTACTATTAGTGGACCAGCAGCACGGACAATCATGTGTGCTTACGGACTGTATCCCTTGCAGACTGTATTGATATATATTGATATATAATGTAGGAACCAGAATATTAATAACAGAAAGAAACAACCCTTTTGTGTGAATGAGTGTAAATGGGGGAGGGAGGTTTTTTGGGTTGGTGCACTAATTGTAAGTGTATCTTGTGTTTTTTATGTTGATTTAATTTTTTAAAAAACAAACAAAAAAAACCCGATACCGATAATAAAAAAAACGATACCGATAATTTCCGATATTACATTTTAACGCATATATCGGCCGATATTATCGGACATCTCTAATAATAATGTGTTAATTCCACAACTGTATATATCCGTATCGGTTGATATCGGTATCGGTTGATATCGGTATCGGTTATTAAGAGTTGGACAATATCGGAATATCGGCAAAAAAGCCATTATCGGACATCTCTATACACAACCTGAAGCAATTATCATGTGCGTCCAAATATTGAATTCCAAATATGAACACATCACATTTTATAGAGCTTAATTACAGTTTACATGCATAAAACTATGACAACTATAAACAAATGAAATAGACAAATGAATATTTAACTTAGTCCTTCTCAAGTAGTGGGGCCGGCCCCCCCCCGGGGGCGCGTTTGACCTCGGGGAACATGTTTGTTTTTTTCCGTACTAGAATATAAGGAAGGGTATGTCGCCTTTGGCTTCACTGTGACTACTGTGGGAGACAAGGAAAGACTGCTCTGTTGTCTCCTTCAATGTTAATAAGGATACCATGTTTTGCAAAGGTGCACTTATAACACTTTTATGGACGCATGATACTATTTATAGTCACGGCGGACAGTGCGATTCTTGTTGGTGAAGACAAAAGGACGTAGGGGAGTGGAGGGGAGAGTCACACGAACGCTGCCTACGTGCTTTTGTTTTTTAATTCATCAATGTTTGTCACCTCCTTTATGAAAGTACTGGCATTCGCAACTTTAATTGGCCCCAAATTAGACTATTGTGCACTCATACGTAATTAAAAAAAGCACACAGACTGAGTCACCAAAATGTGTTTTTTTTGTTGGGTTTTTTTAGGCACTCCATGATGAAATTATACGCAGGGAAACAAACCAGTTTGTCAAGGAGAATGTTCATGTTTTTAAGAGCAGTTTTGATTTGGCTTTTAACTGATATTAATTATTTTATTGAAGTCCATTTGTATTTTACTTTTTATCCTATTATTTATGCAAGATTTTATTTTGTTCTATTTCTTTATTATTTATGTTCTGTATATACACACTACCGTTCAAAAGTTTGGGGTCACCCAAACAATTTTGTGGAATAGCCTTCATTTCTAAGAACAAGAATAGACTGTCGAGTTTCAGATGAAAGTTCTCTTTTTCTGGCCATTTTGAGCGTTTAATTGACCCCACAAATGTGATGCTCCAGAAACTCAATCTGCTCAAAGGAAGGTCAGTTTTGTAGCTTCTGTAACGAGCTAAACTGTTTTCAGATGTGTGAACATGATTGCACAAGGGTTTTCTAATCATCAATTAGCTTCTGAGCCAATGAGCAAACACATTGTACCATTAGAACACTGGAGTGATAGTTGCTGGAAATGGGCCTCTATACACCTATGTAGAAATTGCACCAAAAACCAGACATTTGCAGCTAGAATAGTCATTTACCACATTAGCAATGTATAGAGTGTATTTCTTTAAAGTTAAGACTAGTTTAAAGTTATCTTCATTGAAAAGTACAGTGCTTTTCCTTCAAAAATAAGGACATTTCAATGTGACCCCAAACTTTTGAACGGTAGTGTATATTATTTTTTTCTTGGTGGTGTTCGGGTCTGTGTGACCCGTTTTCATTTTCTATTAAAAGAAAAATTATACAATTAATTAATTTTTCAAACTGAGACTCACTGACTTTGGCTCATTTTCTGTGAAGAACATATATCAGAATACATATTTAATGACCACACACCATACACCCCCCTACACATTTCTATTACATATAAGATGTCCGGGTCCACTGGACCCAGGGCTAATAGAAGTGTGGAAATTGATGTTCTGTGTACCACACACACAGACATTGACATAGACACACACACACGCACACGCACCCGCACACGCACACACTCACACACAGCAGGCCTAGACAGGAGGAGGACAGCGTGTAGGTACACAAAACATCAGAGGGTCAAATGTGCGAGAAAATGAGAGCAGACAGTGTTGAAAAACAATGTTGCAACCTTGTGTGGGAACCGCAAAAGAAGAATCCCTGTGGGATGCAGAAACTGGCAGAGAGATTTTCCGTGCAACGTTCATATTGTTGTTACTCAGCCACCGTTGCATTTTGTGGCTTTTAATGCCTCACAATCAAACACTTTTATGTTAAAATACTGAACAGTACATGTTTTAACATAAAAGTGTTGGATTGTGAGGCATTAAAAGCCACAAAATGCAAGGGGTCCATCAGACCCACAAACGCTGGCTGAGAAACAACATGAACATTACACAAGGGTTAATCTTCACATGTCTTACTTGTATTTTATCCTTTACTCTACTCATGGTTCTTACTATTTTACAAGTTTTATTATTTTTATTTTTCCAGCGTTCCTCAGATGAGCCATTTGTCTCAGGGGGCGCTTTTGTGTAAGTATCCTGGTGGCCATGGTCAGATGACCTCCCGGTGCAGATGGCTCCTGTGATAGTGTTTACTCACATGTCTCCTCTGTACTCAGCCATTTGTCAATACAGTTTTATATGTGTGTATGTTGTTTGTGTCTGGTATCCGTGCGTACGTATGTGATAATGGGGGATATGGGTCACCGGGGTATTTGTTTTTAACTTTTTAAAGCATTGCATTTCTTTTATGTATGAAAATCACTTTATAAATTAAGTTTGATTGATTGATTGATTGATTGATTAAGAGCAATGATTGTCTGCTCGATAACCAAAACACTACATGTAACCCACGGTAAGATTTTGGTGAAAAGTTCCGTCAAACCCCGAGACATATGAAAAGTGGGCGTTTAAAAACGCGTTTATAGAATTAGTTAATTAACAAGATAGCAAAATCATTCAAACATTTTTTCATCAAAAAACCTTTTGTTGGTTAATATGATTACACAAAAGGCTTTTCCAACCGTCGTTTGGAGACACAATTACTCAAAAATATTGCAGAACCACACTTTTTTTAGTTTGTTAGTTACAAAAAGGCTTTCCTCCTTGTTAGTTAATGGGTTTAAATCAAACATTAAGCCCTTCCTTAGTTATATAGTTGACATGATTATACAGAACATACATTAGTTAGTTAACACAATACACTACTAAACCAATATCGGGTGATTTGATAACAGGATAACAGTTTAACCAATGTTAGTTAGTTCATTTGATTGCACATAAATTGCTATGTCAATTTAGTTACCATGACCAACCAAAACACAAAACAAATTTTAATTATGGCAGATATTAATTATTTCCCACAGCAAGGTAAGATACCCTATTTAGATTTTTTGGGTTAAATACGACCCCGAACCGGACAAGCGGTAGAAAATGGATGGATGGATGGAAATACGATCTTTTTATGCGGCTGCCTACATTACAAAAATAAAATGTGATATCTAATATGAATGTAACAAGTGCAAAACATGACATCGCAAGGCGCTGCTGCGTGTTTACAGAAGTAAACAGATTTTTTTATATTGGTTTTATATTTATTTATTTTTTGTTTTTATTCAGTCATTGGTGGAGCATAATATTGTTTTTAATATTGTTTTTAACATAGCTGTGCAGCACTTTGGAAACATTCCTGTTGTTTAAATGTGCTATATAAATAAAGTGGATTGGATTGGATTGGACGTGTGACCACATACGAAAGAGGGCTGGGTCAGAATCGGAGAATCTGAATTGTACCCTTCACGCTGATATTAAAAAACATGTCACATATAGGCACAAAAAAAATCAGAATTGACCTGCAGTTTGAACATAGCCATTGTAATTCTGCATGGCAACGCTGGTTATTTTGTCATATTTTCACTACATGGCTATAATACACTACTTTCAAAGAAGAATGGTGGTATTGACCAGTTTGATCAAAAGATTCAACAGTTTTAATTGACATGTTGTGCAATGAGGAAAAAGTAAGACAGTTTGTGCATCTAGTGTGGGGGAAAGTGTATGGCTGACAATCAAATGCAGCAAAAAAAAAACACATAATGCTTGAAAATTGGCGTGGCGTGACAAGAAGTATGACGTAATGGTGCTAATAAAAGCTTCCCTCACCTTTGTCTCCTTTTAGTGTTTACACAACAACATTCACCAGTCATTAATATACTTACTATTGAAGAAACTAACTATTTACACTGCTTAATTCCTTTATCAACAATATACTTATTATACAAAAACTAACTATATACACTGCTAAATTCCTATATCAACAATACATTTTGTAAAAGAAACTAGCTACGGTATGTACGCTGTTAAATCCTTTAATCAACAATATACTTATTACGAAAGAAACTAACTATTTACACCTTGGGTGCCCAAACTACGGATCCGGCCCCCCAGTGTCCACAATCTGGCCTGCGGGACATCCCTAGTTTAAAAAAAATAGAAACATTTCTGTTAGGGTTGTACGGTATACTGGTACTAGTTGTCATGTCTGTTGATCATGTTTTTGTTCGGCCGTGTGCTGTTTATTTTTTGGACTCTTTTTAGTTCCTGGTTGTGCACTCTTGCTTGTTTTGTTTCCATGACTACTTATTAGTTTCACCTGTTTTTGGACTCACGCACCGGACTCATTTGGACACACGCACCTGTTGTAATCATGTCACGATTATTTAAGCTTTCAGTTGCCAGGCAGTCGGCCCGGCGACATTATCATCACTCTGCTTCATGCCATGTTTACGATTCCATGCTCAGTTCACGCTGTTTGTTTCACCGTTCCATGCCTAGTAAGTTTTTGTTTATTGTTTATAGTTTCTGCCCTTGTGCACGTTTTGTTTCAATAGTCGAGTTTGTTCTCCGCCATTGTGCGCGCCTTTCGTTTGCTCTTTTTTGACAGTGTTAAATAAAATATGTACTCACACTCACGCCTTGCCCGCGCCAACTTTCCGTTGTATTCCGGGAAAACAAAACACTCCAAGGACCAAGTCTTGACATTAAAAAATAAACAGCACACGGCCAAACAAAAACATGATCAACAGACATGACACTAGTATAGTATCACGCTACTAATGAATCAAAAACGGTACTATACTGTGTTTGAAAAGTACCGGTTCGCCATATTATTTTTTTTTTTACAGGCGCATTGTCGTCACGTCATGCTGGTTTTACGAGCAAAGGAGCATGTTCGGCAGCACACAATCACGGAGTACTTGGAAGCAGACACAGTGTGTACACAGAAAAGGGAGAACGGACGCATTTTGGCTTAAAAACTAACGATAAAGGTGAAGTTATAACACTGAAACACCCTCAGGAAGAGGTGCTTTAAGACATGGCTAGCTAGCTAGCGGCTAAAGTCCACCCGCAGTTGGCAGTGTTTTAGCTACTTCTAAATCACTAATCCTCGCCTCCATGGCGACAAATAAAGTACGTTTCTTACACGTACCATTATCACTGGAGGATGAGGAATAGCTAAACATGCTTCACTACACGCCGTAGCTCCCGTTCCTGAATGTAAACAAATGCCATGAATGGATCTACACCTAATATCCACAGTAATGATACCAAGTACAATAGTCGATACTACTATGTTAACATCGATATTTTTATCGTCACAAAATCTTTTTTTTTTAATTCATATTTTCTGCCTTGCTCTTGGTGAGGGCAGTCGTATTTTTTTCTCCTCCCGTCTTCTCCCTGCTTGCTCTCTTTGTCTTGTCCTGTCTACACTTTTTTTGAAGTCTCTTTCTCTGCGCTGTCCTCCAAATCTAAACATCAGACATGGAATTGATTAGCTGGACTCTCGACTCAATTGACAAAATCTTTTGGACGAGGAAAAGAGGTTCTGGGGATCCTGGCAGCCCTGAAGGAATCATTGCTGCGGGGTACGTGAGAGATTCCTGGGAGAAATGGAGAATCACGTGCCTCTCAGTCCTTTCCATCTATGACGTGGAAGACATCTGGAACCGTGATCGCGGGGCATCTGCTGATTGGGCGGGGCATTGCTCTGGTGTGTCGTCAAATTCGGAAGACGATGGCAGCCACTCAAGGAGCCCAAAAGGCTGTTCGTCGCAATGGAAGGATTGGGTCGTGCTGTGGGATCACAGACTGTGGCGATTTCTGAACTGAATCGCAAGATGGATCACATCAGACCATGAATTGATTAACGTGGACCCCGACTTAAACAAGTTGAAAAACTTATCGGGGTGTTACCATTTAGTGGTCAATTGTACGGAATATGTACTGTACTGTGCAATCTACTAATAAAAGTTTCAATCAATCAATCAATCAATCATGGAAAAGCTTTTTGAAATGCGAAAATTGGATATGAGAGCAACCAGCATGGACGAATAGAACAGACAAGCCATTATAATGTCTGCTCGCTTGGAAAAACAAAAATCCTAATCTAGGATTTGACTCCCTGGAATGGCCTTGACGCTGCAAAACAGTAGCAGGCTGTTCTGAAAACATCCCTCGAGGACACCTCAATCATAGACGCTTTTGACCTCCCTCAATCCTCAACGACACTTGGGAGTCAAACTTTGCTTGCATTGCATGCAGAACGGCTCCAGGCCTATAGACACAGGATACGACACCCAAGACAATGGGCATATACACAAACACAACACCCCACAGCTTGATTCCCCTTCGGGGTGATGGACGGCTGAGTAGCGCTTTTTAGCGGCAGCCATGGCTCCAACTAGCCTTTAAATAGACCTGTCATGTCTGTGTGATCATGTTTTGTTCGGTTTTGTTTTTGTACTCTTTGTGCACTTTTGTCACCATAGCAACCCATTAGTTTTCACCTGTCATGTCACGCACCTGTTTCACGTTTTGAGTCACGCACCTGTCTTCACTGATCATGTCACCATTTAAGCTGTCTGTTTCTGTTGTTCATCCTGGTGACATTCTCTATCTATCCATCCGTGCTACACATGATAGTCCTGCTACCATAGTTCCATGCCAAGTCAGTTTTGTTTATTAATGCCACAGTTAGTGTTTTTGTTTCATTGTTCATAGTTTCTGCCTTTTGTGCAAGTTTTGTTTCATTAGCCAAGTTTTTGTACTTCCGCCTTGTGCACGCTTTTTGTTTATTCCTGTTTGTAGTCATTATTAAATCATGTACCCACCTTCATGCCACGTGTGGTCCAAATCATTTGCACCGCGGGAGAACAAATCACGCCAAAGTCCTAGTCTTGACAAGACCCCCCTTTTAGACCAGTTGATCTGCTGTTTCTTTTCTGCTCTGCCCCCCTCTCCTTCGTGGAGGGGTGGGCACAGCTTCGGTGGCCACGGATGAAGCGCTGGCTGTCCAAAGTCAGACCCGGGGTGTAGCTCGTCTGTGCATCGGTTGGGGACGTCTCTGCACTGCTGACCTGTCTACGCTCGGGATGGTCTCCTGCTGGCGCCACTATGGACTGGACTCTCACTATTATGTTAGATCCACTATGTACTGGACTCTCACTATTATGTTAGATCCACTATGGACTGGACTCTCACTATTATGTTAGATCCACTATGGACTGGACTCTCACTATTATGTTAGATCCACTATGTACTGGACTCTCACTATTATGTTAGATCCACTATGTACTGGACTCTCACTATTATGTTAGATCCACTATGTACTGGACTCTCACTATTATGTTAGATCCACTATGTACTGGACTCTCACTATTATGTTAGATCCACTATGTACTGGACTCTCACTATTATGTTAGATCCACTATGGACTGGACTCTCACTATTATGTTAGATCCACTATGGACTGGACTCTCACACTATTATGTTAGATCCACTATGGACTGGACTCTCACTATTATGCTAGATCCACTATGGACTGGACTCTCACACTATTATGTTAGATCCACTATGGACTGGACTCTCACTATTATGTTAGATCCACTATGGACTGGACTCTCACAATATTATGCTAGATCCACTATGGACTGGACTTTCACAATATTATGCTAGATCCACTATGGACTGGACTCTCACAATATTATGCTAGATCCACTATGGACTGGACTCTCACTATTATGTTAGATCCACTATGGACTGGACTCTCACACTATTATGTTAGATCCACTATGGACTGGACTCTCACAATATTATGCTAGATCCACTATGGACTGGACTCTCACAATATTATGCTAGATCCACTATGGACTGGACTCTCACTATTATGTTAGATCCACTATGGACTGGACTCTCACTATTATGTTAGATCCACTATGGACTGGACTCTCACACTATTATGTTAGATCCACTATGGACTGGACTCTCACTATTATGCTAGATCCACTATGGACTGGACTCTCACTATTATGCTAGATCCACTATGGACTGGACTCTCACACTATTATGTTAGATCCACTATGGACTGGACTCTCACTATTATGTTAGATCCACTATGGACTGGACTCTCACAATATTATGCTAGATCCACTATGGACTGGACTTTCACAATATTATGCTAGATCCACTATGGACTGGACTCTCACAATATTATGCTAGATCCACTATGGACTGGACTCTCACAATATTATGCTAGATCCACTATGGACTGGACTCTCACAATATCATGCTAGATCCACTATGGACTGGACTCTCACAATATTATGCTAGATCCACTATGGACTGGACTCTCACAATATTATGCTAGATCCACTATGGACTGGACTCTCACAATATTATGCTAGATCCACTATGGACTGGACTCTCACAATATTATGCTAGATCCACTCGACGTCCATTGCACCGGTTGCCCAGGGGGGGGTCCCCACATCTGCGGTCCCCTCCAAGGTTTCTCATTGTCCCATTGGGTTGAGTTTTTCCTTGCCCTGATGTGGGCTCTGAGCCGAGGATGTCGTTGTGGCTTGTGCAGCCCTTTGAGACACTCGTGATTTAGGGCTATATAAGTAAACATTGATTGATTGATCTGTTGCGAATTGTTGTGATTATATGTAACATGTTTATGTGTGCTATGGCAAATTAGTTTTTTTCCCTTGGACTCAGGCTGGACCCCCTCCCGAGTGTCCAGCCTTTGACTGGTATTTTTTTTACTCTTCCCCCCGTCCCCGATATCACCTTTTTCCCCACCTTTTTTAAGGAGCGCCGTAAGTGGCTGATCCCTTGGCGGTCCTGTTCTTGTCTCCCAGTAATGTATGTCTGCTCTTAGTGGGACTGTGCCGTAAAATGTTATTTCAGTTTTTATATGTCTTGTACATGTTAAAGAATGGACAATAAACAGCATCTTGAATCTTAAATATGTTTATAAAGTCAGGAAATACATCCCTGGACACATGAGGACTTTGAATATGACCAATGTATGTTCCTGTAACTACTTAATGACTAAATTTGTGGTATCATCCAAAACTAATGTAAAGTATCCAAACAACAGAAGAATAAGTGATTATTACATTTTAACAGAAGTGTAGATAGAACATGTTAAAAGAGAAAGTGAGCAGATATTAACAGTAAATTAACAAGTATATTAATAATTAGGGATGTCCGATAATGGCTTTTTGCCGATATCCGATATTCCGATATTGTCCAACTCTTTAATTACCGATACCGATATATACAGTCGTGGAATTAACACATTATTATGCCTAATTTGGACAACCAGGTATGGTGAAGATAAGGTCCTTTTTTTTAATTAATAAAATAAAATAAGATAAATAAATTAAAAACATTTTCTTGAATAAAAAAGAAAGTAAAACAATATAGAAACAGTTACATAGAAACTAGTAATTAATGAAAATGAGTAAAATTAACTGTTAAAGGTTAGTACTATTAGTGGACCAGCAGCACGCACAATCATGTGTGCTTACGGACTGTATCCCTTGCAGACTGTATTGATATATATTGATATATAATGTAGGAACCAGAAATATTAATAACAGAAAGAAACAACCCTTTTGTGTGAATGAGTGTGAATGGGGGAGGGAGGTTTTTTGGGTTGGTGCACTAATTGTAAGTGTATCTTGTGTTTTTTTATGTTGATTTAATTAAAAAATTAATTAAAAAAACGATACCGATAATAAAAAAAACCATACCGATAATTTCCGATATTACATTTTAAAGCATTTATCGGCCATCTCTATTAATAATCCATTTTCCTACCACTTGTCCCTCATAATGTTGACAAAATAATAGAATGATAAATGACACAATATGTTACTGCATACGTCAGCACACTAATTAGGAGCCTTTGTTTGTTTATTTACTACTAAAAGACAAGTTGTCTAGTATGTTCACTATTTTGTTTAAGGACAAACTTGCAATAAGAAACATATGTTTAATGTACCGTAAGAGTTGTTGTTAAAATAAAGCCAATAATGGCATTTTTTTGTGGTAACCTTTATTTAGAAAAGTACCAAAAAGTATCGAAAAATACATTTTGGTACTGGTACCAATATATATATATATATATATATATATATATATATATATATATATATATATATATATATATATATATATATATATATATATATATATATATATATATATATATATATATATATATATATATATATATATATATATATATATATATATATATATATATATATATTAATAGAGTAGCAAATATTTGTAAATGTCAGTTTTTTTCTGTCAAGAACTTTTTTGATTTTATCAAATGACTGCAATTAAACAAGGAGTGAAACATTGAAAGGGGTCTAAATACCTTCCATACCCACTGTTTATAGTCCGGCTCCCGGCCATATTTTTTTACCCCAATGTGGCCCCCAAGTTACAAAGTTTGGGGACCCCTGATATACACTGTTTAATTCCTGAATCAACAAAGGTAGCGGTGACTTTTTTTTTACAGTTACAAATACAGAGATTTACGCTTTAGAATAAGCAAGTTGTAGGATTGTGTTGCAACAATGCATGAAGCCACTGCAGTTCCCCTTTGAGGCCTAATGAAAAGCAGAAATGTGCAGCATTGGTTGAAATGTTGTTGGTCAACCCTTCAAGGATGGGGCAAGCATTCTCATTTCAACATATCATCCCCTTAGTTAGTTATTAACAGTTTGGCTCTGTTGGGAACCAGCAGACGATTACAATTAAACAGAAAGCAAAATAATCATTTACGTGACACAGTGAGCTTCAACTATGTATCGAAGTTCAATGCTTGAAAAACAGCATTGGACATTGTTCCGCATTTATGATAATCACTGCTTATATTGCCCTTTCCCGTCAACATAATAAAGAAGCAATACACTAAGATTGTCACAGATTACGGGCTCTTAAATCACAGGCGCTGTATAAAAGTAAGTCACTTCACTTACTGGAAAATTAGCGTGCAAGTACTAGCGTCATCCGTTGCCATGAATTGATTAACGTGGACCCCGACTTAAACAAGTTGAAAAACTTATTCGGGTGTTACCATTTAGTGGTCAATTGTACGGAATATGTACTGTACTGTGCAATCTACTAATAAAAGTCTTAATCAATCAATCAATCCACAAGGGGGCAGCGAAGTCTTCAGGGTTACAACAGCAAATCAAATCAGCGTTTGGCCCACAGTTGGCCCTTGTAGGCAAAGGTTTGGGCGCCCCTGGTAAACGGCAGACATCTATCCATGAAAATATGGGGAAGCTGCTGATGGTGTGTTTGACTAAGACGCAGCGAGAAGGCGATACCATAGGACAGGGGTGTCAAACTCATTTTAGCTCAGGGGCCCGCATGGAGGAAAATCTGTGGACTAGAACTAAAAAATATAGACAACTTCACATTGTTTTCTTTGTCTTACTCTGGCCAAAAATAGAGCAAACACATTCTGAAAATATTACATTAAAAATATAGAAAAAAAATAGCGGCAGCGGTAAAGTTTAGATCCATGAAGGAAAGACTAAAGTGAATGAATGTTTATAACTGAATACATTTACATATGCATAATAATGTTTTTTCTTTTGTATACATTTTTTTAATGAATTAAGTAACGTTTATGACAACATTTTTCCAAAAGACAATATAGAATGTGAGATATAACAGAATATTGCATACATTTATCAATTGTTTTCTCCAAACGGTTACAAAAAAGTGGGACCCCCATTTTTATGACTTGACGGGATCCCTGGGACCTCGTTTTGAGAATTCCTAGCGCCAACACTGATGGGGTATTGGTGAATGCAAAACAGCAGCAGGCAGCTCTGGTCTGCGGGCTAATACTAATACTAATCAAATATCATCCCGGGGACCACAGATCATTAATTCCTTGACTTTGACACATAGCATCTAGTGGTACACCAAAAGTTGGTTTTAATACTAATCAAATATCATCCCGGGGGCCATAGATCATTCATTCCTTGACTTTGGCACGTAGCATCTAGTGGTACACCAAAAGTTGATTTTAATACTAATCAAATATCATCCCGGGGGTCATAAATCATTCATTCCTTGACTTTGGCACGTAGCATCTAGTGGTACACCAAAAGTTGATTTTAATACTAATCAAATATCATCCCGGGGGCCATAGATCATTCATTCCTTGACTTTGACATGTAGCATCTAGTGGTACACCAAAAGTTGGTTTTAATACTAATCAAATATCATCCCCGGGGTCATAGATCATTCATTCCTTGACTTTGACACGTAGCATCTAGTGGTACACCAAAAGTTGATTTTAATACTAATCAAATATCATCCCGGGGGCCATAGATCATTCAGTTCTTGACTTTGACACATAGTATCTAGTGGTACACCAAAAGTTGATTTTAATACTAATCAAATATCATCCCGGGGGTCATAAATCATTCATTCCTTGACTTTGGCACGTAGCATCTAGTGGTACACCAAAAGTTGATTTTAATACTAATCAAATATCATCCCGGGGGCCATAGATCATTCAGTCCTTGACTTTGACACATAGTATCTAGTGGTACACCAAAAGTTGATTTTAATACTAATCAAATATCATCCCGGGGGCCATAGATCATTCAGTCCTTGACTTTGACACATAGTATCTAGTGGTACACCAAAAGTTGTTTTTAATACTAATCAAATATCATCCCGGGGGTCATAGATCATTCATTCCTTGACTTTGACACGTAGCATCTAGTGGTACACCAAAAGTTGTTTTTAATACTAATCAAATATCATCCCGGGGGCCATAGATCATTCATTCGTGGGCCAGATCCGGCCGGCAAATGACTTTGACACACCTTCCATAGGAGCACACTCTCCAGGGTAAATGCTGTACATTATCATTGCATTACTTCATAAAACTACTGTCTGTTGGTTGGTTGAAGTTTATTTGGAACATGTATGCAATTTCAACATGATGCATCACATATTTCGCTTTTTTAATTAATTTTATTTCTTCTAACATGTCCGAAAAGGAGCACAAAGAAGCAAAGCAGAGTAGTTGTTAGTAGTACATTATATTGTATTGTTTTTCATATACATTTCTTATCTGAAAGTTTGTTTTTCTTTAAAAAATGGCATGTTAGAGGTTCAAATTGTGCTGGGGGGGCCAAGCACCAATGAAATTGATTTCAATTCAACTCAATGGGCGACATTGATTTGTGATACAATCGCTTTGAGTTACGAGCTCCGTCACAAAACCAATTAAGCTGGTAAGTTGAGGTACTACTGTAGTTCGTACTTTTTCAAGCCTTATGCGTCACGTTTTGACTTTTTTTAACCTTGTCTACTGCAGTGGAATAAACATTCCAATTTTACGCAACCTTGGTTCCTTCTCAATGATTACAAACCAGATCAGCTTCATTTTTATCTTAATGCGCTGGCGTGTAGTCGCCAGCCAACCTTATTCAAGAATCTAGAAAGGCCTGTTATACAGTAATGTACGTCACTGTCATAGACAAAGAAACAAAGATACCACACACCAATTATGTGAAATTGCAAAATTGGTTGTGGTTGGTAATCACTGCTCTAGTGGAGACACGTGTGCCCCCTGCAGGTTAGATGATAAATTGCATAACCTTAGTGAAGATCTGGGCAAATTAAGGCCCGGGGGCCATATGCGGCCCGTTAAGCTTTTCAATCTGGCCCGCCGGACATTCCCAAATCATTTTTTTTAGATCTTTAAGATGGAAAGTGTAGCTGCCATTATGATGTGCAGTGATGTTTTCAAATGACCGTAAGTCTTGAACTATAGAAAGTATTTCAATGGTTGGAATCTGCACTTTTGCATGATATACTGCACTGCAAAAAGTCAGTGTTCAAAAACAAGAAAAAAAATTACAAAAATGAGGGGTATTTTACTTGAACTAAGGAAAATTATCTGCCAATAGAACAAGAAAATTCAACTTGTCAAGACTTTCCAAAACAAGTAAAATTAGCTAACCTCAAATGAACCCAAAACTACCTTAAAATAAGTATATTCTCACTAATAACAAGTGCACTTTTCTTGGTAGAAAAAAAAAAGAGACCTTTTTGCTCAATATGTTGAAAAATATTCTTAAATTAAGTAAATGCTAGTGCCATTATCTTGACATAATGATATGCGCTCGGCATCATGATTGAAATTATTACTAAAAAAGTAGTTTTATACTCGTGAGTGTTAATGACACAGCTTTACAACAGTTGATATTCTAGTTTCAAGCATGTTTTACTCAATATAGGTCATCAAATCTCAGCAACCAGCTGTAATATCTTACTGAGATCATTTAGGACCAAAACACTTAAAACAAGTAAAACACTCTAACATAAAATCTGCTTAGTGAGAAGAATTATCTTGTCAGACAGAAAATAAGCAAATATCACCCTTATTTGAGATATTTAATCTTACTTAGATTTCAGTTTTTGCAGTGTAGTTACTGTGGTAATCTAATTAGTTACTATGGTCATCTAAGTCAGTGGTCCCCAACCACCGGGCCGCGGCCCGGTACCGGTCCGTGGATCGATTGGTACCGGGCCGCACAAGAAATAAAAAAATAATAATAATAATTTTAAAAAAAATAAACATTTCTTTAAATTAAATCAACATAAAAAACACAAGATACACTTACAATTAGTGCAACAACCCAAAAATCCTCCCTCCCCCATTTACACTCATTTGCACAAAAGGGTTGTTTCTTTCTGTTATTAATATTTCTGGTTCCTACATTATATATCAATACAGTCTGCAGGGATAAGCACACATGATTGTATTTTTTTATGACCAAAAAAAAAAAAAAAAAAAAATCCCATACAGGTAGGCCTTGTTATCTAATCACCTGTTGCCTTTATTAGCAGCAGCCGGTATGAGACACGTGGTTGGAGTTGGAGGTGCTGATGAGCGGACGCAGGAGGAAAAGACACGGGGCTGGAACGCATAAGCCTCTTGATATTTATGAAAATAAAACAGTGTTATACCCTGAATTCCGGGCTCTCCTGGCAGTGTGTGGTGGTCCGAAGAACCCACTAGAGGGCAACCTCTACAATGGCATAATAACTTAAAAATACAACTACGACAACTTCCGATTGTTTTCTTTGTTTCACGTCGGGTCAAAATAGAACAAGCACATTCTGAAAATGTATATATCGGCAATAATCCTCTTGACCAAACACTTCAAATTAGTTGAAAATCCAGAGGGAAAAATTGACGCGGTTTCAAAAACACCATGAAGAACACAATGAACTTATACCTCAGGTGTCAAACTCAAGGCCCGGGAGCGAGACCTGGCCCGCCACATTATTTTGAATGGCCCGTGAAAGCTTGGAAATAATATGTATCAATGAAGTACTTTATCTTTCTTTCTTTTTCTATTTTGACAGAAAAAAAGACACATAATGCATGCAGTTATATATCTTTTAAACTTTATCTATCTAATAATGCAACAGATATTATATTCGAAACATGTTTGGGGTAAAAACATACGTAAATATCTACTTAGCCTTATGATTTCAAAGCAAGTTATCCATCAAATTGTACACTGTAAACATGACAATATATATATATATTTTTTTAAAACAGCTTCAGAATCCTACCGTAAAAAAAAAAACAGTACCATTTTCACATTTACAGTAATACTGTGAAAACAGCAACCATATTTTTTATGCAAAAAAACTAACAAAAAACTGGCAGCTCAGATTTTTACAGTAAAATAGAGTGTGACAATTTTACTGTAAATTTTATGGTAAAATTCTGCCATTTTTTTTTACCACAAATCCAGATTTTTTTTTTTCTCACAGTGTAGGTAAAATATACATTTACTAATCAAATGCATAGGTAATGGTGTGACAATATCATGCAGCTAATCCTTATACATGTATGTTTCTGCAATGTGGCCCTCAATGAAAACGAGTTTGACACCTCTGAATCAGACTTAATCTCAGTGTATCTACAAAGCAATTCAACTTTAACTTCCAGCATATCTTGGATTGAACAAATAAACAAAATAAAGCATAAATAAAAAACTATTCTATGTATCAACTCCCTCATTTGTCATTTCCACTGGTCACTTTCTTTACATTTGCACAGAAGACAATCATTTTCACAGAATTCTATCACTGTGCAGTATTTTAATTGGGGTTACCAATTGTTTATTTTACTCCTGTTTGTTTTACATTGGGTAGAGGGGGAGGAGTCACAGCCTCGCTTTACCGTGTAACTCTTGCTTTTGCGACATCCAGTGGACACATTTAGAACAGCAGTTTCTTTAATTTAAAAATGCAGCTCAATTTTACACTTTGCAAACTCATCTCGCGGGCCTGATGTTTGACATCCCTGCACTACATAAAAACATTGTGAAAGCAGTGTAAATAGTTTAAAAAATAAACGACAAACACTTTTAAAAGACACTATATTACTTTTAAGTGACAGGTGGTTTAAGCAAATAAACTTCCCGTCAAATAGACACCATTAAAATAAAAAAAAAACCCACCTGATATTCTCGAGAGTTGAGTAAGTAAACTACATTGACCGTCATTTTAAGAAATATGGAATATTATGAGTCTCATATGTTTGAGTGATGCCCTGCTAAGTTGTTTTTTTGTGATGAAGCAAATAACTCAACATTACATCATACAGTCCTTCTGGAGCATCACATTTGTGGGGTCAATTAAACGCTCAAAACGGCCAGAAAAAGAGAACTTTCATCTGAAACTCGACAGTCTATTCTTGTTCTTAGAAATGAAGGCTATTCCACAAAATTGTTTGGGTGACCCCAAACTTTTGAACAGTAGTGTATATATATATATATATATATATATATATATATATATATATATATATATATATATATATATATATATATATATATATATATATATATATATATATATATATATATATATATATATATATATATATATATATATATATATATATATATATATATATATATATATATATATATTTATTTTATTTTTTTTACACTGAATTTTTATACAGTGCATTTTTTTACACTGAATTTTTCAGCTCTTAATTTTTTTTACACTGAATTTTTATACTTACATTTTTTACACTGAATTTTTATACAGTGAATTTTTTTACACTGAATTTTTCAGCTCTTAATTTTTTTCAACTGAATTTTTATACATTATTTTTTTACACTGAATTTTTTATACATTTCATTTTTTTAACTCTGAATTTTTTTACACTGAATTTTTCAGCTCTTAATTTTTTTTACACAGAATTTTTATACATACATTTTTTACACTGAATTTTTATACAGTTCACATTTTTAACTCCGAATTTTTTACACTGAATTTTTATACAGTGAATTTTTTTACACTGAATTTTTCAGCTCTGAATTTTTTTTACACAGAATTTTTATACATACATTTTTTACACTGAATTTTTATACAGTTCATTTTTTTAACTCTGAATTTTTTTACTCTGAATTTTTCAGCTCTTTCATTTTTTTAACATTGAATTTTTATACATACATTTTTTACACTGAATTTTTATACAGTGAATTTTTTTAACTCTGAATTTTTTTATCCTGAAATTTTCAGCTCTGAATTTTTTTTTACACAGAATTTTTATACATTATTTTTTAACACTGAATTTTTATACAGTGCATTTTTTTAACTGAATTTTTCAGCGCTTAATTTTTTTTACACTGAATTTTTATACAGTGAATTTTTTTTACAAAAAAGTTTAATTGTCAGCATAATTCAGTTCACAAAATTTAAATGCAACTAAATCAGTGACGAAAAGTCAGTGTCAAAAAAAAGCTTTTGTAATAAAGACACGAATGAACCTTTATAGTGCAAGTTTGTTGTATTCGCACACATTCAGCACACGGGGTCCTCGTTGTGGATGGACTCATCTTGTACCAAAGGTTAAAAGTGGAATATTCCCACACTAGTGTGGTGACATTTGGTTTCGTTTTGTCCATTTTTGCTAGTATTTGTGTTGCCGGGCTAACTTGTTGCACTGTGTGATGCTCGCGGGCCAGCGGCGCCACCTCGCCGCACAAAGAGTCTAGGACACTTAATGAAGGACAAGAGGATACACCCAATTCTTCTCATTCCGCTATGGCGCAAACGCGCGTAGATGCTGAAACCGTCAATGTTTTTGAAGCATGCACAGGAAAACTTACCGACTTCATTTTCATTTATCATCGGTTAATTGATTTATTGAATATCAGCCCAGGCCAACCAACTGAAATTACCACATGTAACCTCCAATGAAGCTGGAGGAACATCTCAAAGATAATCGGTAGAAACAGGATGCACCTGATCTCACTTTTGAGCTTGATAGAAAAGGTTGTAAATACTTATGTACATGTGATTTTTTTATTTCAATAAATTTGCAACTATTTCTAAAAAAAAACATTGTCATTATGGGGTATTGTGTGTAAAATTTTTAAGACAAAAAATTAGAGATGTCCGATAATGGCTTTTTTTAATTTTTTTTAAAAATTTTTTTATAATGTCCTGCCCAGCTTCTCGGGCAAATCATATAGCAGATGTAGATGCCCATATCGGCTGTTCAGATTTACTTTACAAAAGAGAAGTGTAGGATACTTCTCTTGTTGCCTTACTTGTATTTTGACTTTATTAAATGTATTTATATTATCATTTGGTGCAGCCGGGCCGGAGCAGGAGGGGATAGAAAGAGAGAAAAAGGAAGACAGAGGGGGGAATTGTGGGGACAAGAGGGGGATTAGACAGAGAGACAAAAACAAAAAGATAATGGCTTTTTTGCCGATATCCGATATTGTCCAACTCTTAATTACAGATTCCGATATAAACCGATACCGATATATACAGTCGTGGAATTAACACACTATGCCTAATTTTGTTGTGATGCCCCGCTGGATGCACTAAACAATGTAACAAGGTTTTCCAAAGGAAATCAATTTAAGTTATGGAAAAAAATGGCAACATGGCACTGCCATATTTATTATTGAAGTCACAAAGTGCATTATTTTTTTCAACATGCCTCAAAACAAAGGCTTGGAAATTGGGACATGCTCTCCCTGAGAGAGCATGAGGAGATTGAGGTGGGTGGGGTTTTGGGTAGGGGGTTGCGGGGGTGTATATTGTAGCGTCCCGGAAGAGTTAGTGCTGCAAGGGGTCTGGGTATTTGTTCTGTTGTGTTTATGTTGTGTTACGGTGCGGATGTTCTCCCGAAATGTGTTTGTCATTCTTGTTTGGTGTGGGTTCACAGTGTGGCGCATATTTGTAACAGTGTTAAAGTTGTTTATACGTCTACCCTCAGTGTGACCTGTATGGCTGTTGACCAAGTAGGCTTTGCATTCACTTGTGTGTGTGAAAAGCCGTAGATATTATGTGATTGGGCCGGCACGCAAAGGCAGTGCCTTTAAGGTTTATTGGCGCTCTGTACTTCTCCCTACGTCCGTGTACCACTCCGTACAGCGGCGTTTTAAAAAGTCATAAATTTTACTATTTGAAACAGATACCGATAATTTCCGATATTACATTTTAAAGCATTTATCGGCCAATAATATCGGCAGTCCGATATTATCGGACATCTCTACAAAAAATATATTATTCCATTTTGCAATAAGGCTATAACAAAAAGTGAAGCGCTGCGAATACTTTCCGCATGCACTGTATTTCATGACGTCTATCTGGTGCGAGTTTAATCCTTCTATATACAGTATAATAAGCCCTATGGATGAACCTGATCTTTCAACATCCCACTGCAAATATGGTGTGAACATGCTGGGCAAACACCCTGTCCTGCCTTGTAGTTCCCTCCTCAAATTTACACACGTGACATCTAAAAGTGCAGATTGAGAGAAATGATCTCACCTTAATGCAATGTGAGGAAACAACACACACAGAATCTACACTACGGTGCAAAGGCTTGAGGCAGCCATTATTAGAATGGCCACATAGAAATGGTAAAATACAGACTTGCACCAAGGCCAAAGCAGTGTTTCCCACACACTAAACAACATACTTGTGGTGGTGGGCACGTGAGTAGAGGCAATCAGCAATGATGCATCTATAAAAATGTAAAAAAAAAGGCAAAAACATTTTTTTAGGCATAATCTAAAAACAAATCTCTGGCATTATTAATTAGTATTAAGAAATATATTTCTTTATCCATCCATCCATCTTCCGCTTATCCGAGGTCGGGTCGCGGGGGCAGCAGCCTAAGCAGGGAAGCCCAGACTTCCCTCTCCCCAGCCACTTCGTCTAGCTCCTCCCGGGGGATCCCGAGGCGTTCCCAGGCCAGCCGGGAGACGTAGTCTTCCTAATGTGTCCTGGGTCTTCCCCGTGGCCTCCTACCGGTCGGACGTGTCCTAAACACCTCCCGAGGGAGGCGTTCGGGTGGCATCCTGAGCAGATGTCCGAACCACCTCATCTGGCTCCTCTCCATGTGGAGGAGCAGCGGCTTTAGTTTGAGCTCCTCCCGGATGGCAGAGCTTCTCACCCTATCTCTAAGGGAGAGACCCGCCACCCGGCGGAGAAAACTCATTTCGGCCGCTTGTACCCGTGATCTTGTCCTTTCGGTCATAACCCAAAGCTCATGACCATAGGTGAGGATGGGAACGTAGATCGACTGGTAAATTGAGAGCTTTGCCTTCCGGCTCAGCTCCTTCTTCACCACAACGGATCGATACAGCGTCCGCATTACTTAAGACGCCGCACCGATCCACCTGTCGACCTCACGATCCACTCTTCCCTCACTCGTGAACAAGACTCAGAGGTACTTGAACTCCTCCACTTGGGGTTAGATCTTCTCCCCAACCCGGAGATGGCACTCTACCGTTTTCCGGGCGAGAACCATGGACTCGGACTTGGAGGTGCTGATTCTCAACCAAGTCGCTTCACACTCGGCTGCGAAGCGATCCAGTGAGAGCTGAAGATCCTGGCCAGATGAAGCCATCAGGACCACATCATCTGCAAAAAGCAGAGACCTAATCCTGCAGCCACCAAACCGGATCCCCTCAACGCCCTGACTGCACCTAGAAATTCTGTCCATAAAAGTTATGAACAGAATGGGTGACAAAGGGCAGCCTTGGCGGAGTCCAACCCTCACTGGAAACAGGTCTGACTTACTGCCGGCAATGCGGACCAAGCTCTGACACTGATCATACAGGGAGCGGACCGCCACAATCAGACAGTCCGATACCCCATACTCTCTGAGCACTCCCCACAGGACTTCCCGGGGTACACAGTTGAATGCCTTCTCCAAGTCCACAAAGCACATGTAGACAGGTTGGGCAAACTCCCATGCACCCTCAAGGACCCTATATTTCTTTAATAGAATCAATTTGCTCTATTTTTAAATTGTTGCTGCTCATTGTACAATGTACTTTGTGGAGAATTTGTTTTCTTTTAGTGACTTTTTCTAAAACGATTATCAACAAATCTAGCACCTTTCTCTGGTGTTATCGGAGACCAGTGGCGGCTGCTGTTCTTTGAAGTTGGGGATGTTCGTTTTTCAGCTACTCTCTAAACCAGGCCTGGGCAATTATTTAGAGAAAAAAATGTGTACGCGGCTGGTATATCTGATTTTTAGGATCACTAATACATAACCTCACAATAATGTCTGATTGAATGCTAAAATCGTTATGACAGCCTTAAAAAACTGAATGGAATTTACTTTTTTTTTTTACTGAATGAGACACCCAGAATGTACATGAAAATAAAGAATGTGGGTTTTACAATATTAATTAAAAACCTCTTAAGGCCCAAGCTGTTTGTTTACATGCTTTTTTTTATTTCTCTTTGCTATTTGGTCTTATTGGACCCTAATTAGAATAAAAACTAAGAATCATCTTTTTATATGATATACTTAGTCCATAAGTAACAAACGTGTACTTCATGTTTAGTGACATGCTAATTCTTATTTTTACACTTTTTTTTCCAAATTCCATTGTGTTATACTCTTCTGACACCACCAGATGGCAGTATAAGTGTCCACATAAGCAGGCCATAAGACCCCAATTCAGTAGTGTACGCAATTTTGGAAATAAGAGCTAAAAGGTGCTGTCCACACATGTGGCCAACTAAGCCTTTAGAGCAGGGGTGTCAAAGTCAAATGGACGGAGGGCCAAATAAAAAATTTAGCTACAAGCCGAGGGCCGGACTGTTCGAATGTTCATTGAAAAATTTTTAAATGACGCATATAGTCTAGTGAACCTAATTGAACCTACTGAAAACCTAACAAATATATTCCAATATGATCAGATAAATAAAGCAATATTTTCTTATGGCTCTGTCAGTAATCTTTAATTTTCAACAGACACAAAAGACAAATTTCCTTTATATAAAAATCCCCATAACATGAACATTAAATGAAAGAAACCGGTATTCAAGGCACCATCAGTAGCCTATATTTTCTATTTTAGCAAAAGTGGGCTAAATTTACTTCAAAGAAAAAAACAATAATAGCAATTTTCTATCATCCACTCAACTGAAATATTTTTAAAATATAATTAAATTGAAATACAATAAAATAAAGTGCAAAAATCTATAAATCAAAAACAACACTTTGTTTAAGGAGAAGTAACATGCAGTGAAAACAAATATTAAACTTTAACTTTTAAACTTGAATTGAGTAAAAACTCTAAATATGTGATTGCACAGTAATGTTCACATTAAACCCCCCTCCTCCCTCCGTGGGAGGGAGGCGAGTTGGGTGCCCGAAACCCCCCGCTGGTTTCGGCCCGCCCCTTGGCGCGCGTGGCACGGCGGGCTCCGCGACCCGACGGCTGGCCCTCGTGGCTTGACGGCGGGCGCGTCCCGACGGGCCGCGCGTAGGGGTCAAACGCAGAAGTCTCAGGGCCTCGTGGTGAGGGGGTGGCCTGCGGGTTTCGGCCCGCTTGACCCCCCCGCTCCGCTTGGCGCGCGCGGCACATGACGGGTTCCGCCACCGACGCTCGGGCTGCAGCCCGACGGTGGTGCGGGCCCGGCGGTGACGCGCGGTTTGGGGAAACAAAGCACAAGTCTCAGGGCCTCGGGGCCGGGTTTCGGCCCGCCCCCTTGGCGCGCGTGGCACGGCGGGCTCCGCGACTGACGGCCGGGCTGCAGCCCTTCGGCCGGCAGGCGCGTCCCGGCGGGCCGCTCGCCCCCTTTCGGAACCTTGGACCGGCATCCGCTTGGTGCGTGTAAAAGATCTGCGGTCTGCGGGCCGGTTCTAATAATAAATCAAGATCATCCCAAGGGCCGTAAAAAACCTTCTCGCGGGCCGGATATGGCCCGCGGGCCTTGACTCTGACATATGTGCTTTAGAGGTTTTAACTATGAAGGATAAAACACTGAATATTGACAACATATGAACGTCACAACCCCTCTCCATCGACATTATTTTACAATCAAGCGAAACACAACAAAAATGCAACAAACACATATGAACGCAAAGGGTAAAAAAAAAAAAAAAAACTCAGCTACAATCTGATATATGTGATATATCACTAAACTTTAGAACTTTGTTGTAAAAATCTCCTTCCGCGTCTGTCCCTGACACCCACATTTCAAGCTGGCCGCTCTGGAAACAGTCTGTGGAAACGCTCCCCACCCACACTGCTTGGTGCCTCGTCTGAGCTGCTGTGACTTAGGTTACCATAGTAACTAATTAGATTACCATAGTAACTAATTAGATTACCATAGTACAGACTTGCCAACCTTGAGACCTCCAATATCGAGAGGGAGGGGTATGTATGAAATACTTGACTTTCAGTGAATTGTAGCTATATATATATATATATATATATATATATATATATATATATATATATATATATATATATATATATATATATATATATATATATATATATATATATATATATATATTTATTTTATTTACATAGAAAAAAACAAACAAACTTGAATTTCAGTGTTCCGTTGGCTATCCATTAGATGGCAGTATTGTCCTGTTTAACTTCTCCGTTCATTGGGCAGGCAAGCTGTTTATATTGTGGGAAAGCGGACGTGAGAACAGGCTGTCCCCACTCAGTCTCAGGTCCGCATTGAGCTGGAGGGGGCGTGGCCTCCAGCTCCGGCTGAATACCGGGAGTTTGTCGGGAGAAAATCTCTGCCGGGAGGTTGTCGGGAGAGGCGCTGAATACCGGGATTCTCCCGCTAAAAACGGGAGTGTTGGCAAGTATGCCATAGTAACTAGTATATCATGCAAAAGTGCAGATTCCAACCATTGAAATACTTTGTATAGTTTAAGACTTACGGTCTTTAGAAAACATCACTGCACATCATAATGGCAGCTACACTTTCCATTCTAAAGATCTAAAAAAATGATTTGGGAATGTCTGGCGGGCCAGATTGAAAAACTTAACGGACCACATGTGGCCCCCGGGCCTTAATGTGCCCGGGTCTGGTATAGACTGTCTGCCTTTGTTTTTTTTAACAGAGGTTAAAGGTACATTCAAAATGTAAAATTACATTACCAATGTGCATTTTTTTAGGATTTCAAAGATTACAAAGCAGATGGATAATTTGATTTGGAAACATGCAAACAGAAAAAAATGCCTCAATAGTTAGATGCAGTCCTCAACTGCAGAACTAGAACTACTCTGAAGTACATCTGGTGACTTGGTTGCACCTGTGAGGAAGTGAAAAGGGATGGTTCCACTACAATTTTTATCACACACGCCTTCACATTTTTTTCCCTCACCTTAAAACCTGGTGGGTAAGGCACTTGCGGTGTGACATAAAAGCTGCATTTTGTGACGCCTCGCGCAGATTCCATTTCAGAAGCTGTTGATTCCAGACGAGACGAGACGATGACCTCCATCACCTTTGCATTGTTTCTCCTTGCTGGTCTCCAAGGCTGCGGTAAGACACAAGATATAATCATGTAATGACGCAATTACGCGGAATACACATTTTCTTTGCAGCTCTGACCTTTAATGGTGATGCCTTTCAAGACACACAGGACACAGCGCTGGTGGTAAGCGATGTTTTCTTCCCTACTATCATTTGAAATAGTTTAATATGGTATAAAGACAACGCCCTTTCATTTTTAAGTTAAATTGATCAAAAAAAAATTGTGTAAAGCCTATACTAAGACATATTGTATTTGTGTACTTTTGGCATAATTAGGCAATGGCACAATTTTGCATTGTTGAATTGTTGGTTTTTAAGGACATGCATGCACTATATTGAAACAAGTATTTGGCCGTGTTATAACTGCACTGTAGTGTTAATAACACAAAAAATATACAGTCGTTTATCGCTATTATTGGTTTCCGGCCATGACTGCAATAAATTAATTCCAGCAAAGTACAAGTCATTCATTATGCATTTAAAATGTTTATATCTAGAGCATAAAAAACATGTTTACCACTTTCAAAATACACTACCGTTCAAAAGTTTGGGGTCACATTGAAATGTCCTTATTTTTGAAGGAAAAGCACTGTACTTTTCAATGAAGATAACTTTAAACTAGTCTTAACTTTAAAGAAATACACTCTATACATTGCTAATGTGGTAAATGACTATTCTAGCTGCAAATGTCTGGTTTTTGGTGCAATATCTACATAGGTGTACAGAGGCCCATTTCCAGCAACTATCACTCCAGTGTTCTAATGGTACAATGTGTTTGCTCATTGGCTCAGAAGGCTAATTGATGATTAGAAAACCCTTGTGCAATCATGTTCACACATCTGAAAACAGTTTAGCTCGTTACAGAAGCTACAAAACTGACCTTCCTTTGAGCAGATTGAGTTTCTGGAGCATCACATTTGTGGGGTCAATTAAACGCTCAAAATGGCCAGAAAAAGAGAACTTTCATCTGAAACTCGACAGTCTATTCTTGTTCTTAGAAATGAAGGCTATTCCACAAAATTGTTTGGGTGACCCCAAACTTTTGAACGGTAGTGTATATTTTCAACATTTTTAGAGCCCTCTAGATGTCATGATCCGTGGCCCGGATCATGTTTTCTTTAGTCATGTTCTGTTAGTTTTGGACTCCCTTAGCTCCTGTTTTGTGCACCTCTGGGTTTGTTTTGGTTACCATGGGTACTAATTGGGTTCACCTGCCTCTGGTTAGTGGTCGGCGCGCTCACCTGCTGTCGAGCACTAATCAGACAGCTATTTATTCATCTTTCTCGCCACGCTCAGTCTGGCTTCGTTGTTTGCTATTTGCAACAGTTACGTTGGTATTCTCGTTTCTGAGCTTATGATTCCTGTGCTAAGTGGTTACCTTAGCTTCCCGTACGATCGTCACGCAGCCCTTTGGTTTGCTTCCTGTTTTTTGTGTGTGTTATGATTTACAAAGATCAAATCATATCCTACCTTCACGCTTTGTCCAGAGTTGTCCGTCTGCATCCCGGGAGAACGACCCCGCATAAATATACGACCCCCACGTGACACCTAGACATAAAATGACAGCCTTTAGTTACCTTTACGCTCTAACTGGTTTGGTCTCTTCTAGTGGCCAACATTATTGTAGTTTTACTTCATTTAGCCCGGTGGTTCTTAACCTGGGTTCGATCGAACCCTAGGGGTTCGGTGAGTCGGGCTCAGGGGTTCGGCGGAGGTCAAGACACACCCGACTCATCGTGTAAATAAAAACTTCTCCCTATCTGCGTATTACGGATACGGCAACAGCAGAAGTCAGACTGATTTGCAGGTGTGCAATTTGTTGTGAGTTTATGCACTGTGTTGGGTTTTTTTTTTTAACAAGGTAATGTTCATGCACGGTTCATTTTGTGCACCAGTAAAAAAACATGGTAACACTTTAGTATGGGGAACATATTCACCATTAATTAGTTGCTTATTAACATGCAAATTAGTAACATATTGGCTCTTAACTAGTCATTATTAAGTACTTATCAATGTCTTATTCGGCATTGCCTTACTATAACCCTAACCCTCTAACCCACATATGTCAGAGTCAAGGCCCGCGGGCCATATCCGGCCCGCGAGAAGGTTTTTTACGGCCCTTGGGATGATCTTGATTTATTATTAGAACCGGCCCGCAGACCGCAGATCTTTTACACGCACCAAGCGGATGCCGGTCCAAGGTTCCGAAAGGGGGCTGCAGCCCGGCCGTCAGTCGCAGAGCCCGCCGTGCCACGCGCGCCAAGGGGGCGGGCCGAAACCCGGCCCCGAGGCCCTGAGACTTCTGCTTTGTTTCCCCAAACCGCGCGTCACCGCCGGGCCCGCACCACCGTCGGGCTGCAGCCCGAGCGTCGGTGGCGGAACCCGTCATGTGCCGCGCGCGCCAAGCGGAGCGGGGGGGTCAAGCGGGCCGAAACCCGCAGGCCACCCCCTCACCACGAGGCCCTGAGACTTCTGCGTTTGACCCCTACGCGCGGCCCGTCGGGACGCGCCCGCCGTCAAGCCACAAGGGCCAGCCGTCGGGTCGCGGAGCCCGCCGTGCCACGCGCGCCAAGGGGCGGGCCGAAACCAGCGGGGGGTTTCGGGCACCCAACTCGCCTCCCTCCCACGGAGGGAGGAGGGGGGTTTAATGTGAACATTACTGTGCAATCACATATTTAGAGTTTTTACTCAATTCAAGTTTAAAAGTTAACGTTTAATATTTGTTTTCACTGCATGTTACTTCTCCTTAAACAAAGTGTTGTTTTTGATTTATAGATTTTTGCACTTTATTTTATTGTATTTCAATTTAATTATATTTTAAAAATATTTCAGTTGAGTGGATGATAGAAAATTGCTATTATTGTTTTTTTCTTTGAAGTAAATTTAGCCCACTTTTGCTAAAATAGAAAATATAGGCTACTGATGGTGCCTTGAATACCGGTTTCTTTCATTTAATGTTCATGTTATGGGGATTTTTATATAAAGGAAATTTGTCTTTTGTGTCTGTTGAAAATTAAAGATTACTGACAGAGCCATAAGAAAATATTGCTTTATTTATCTGATCATATTGGAATATATTTGTTAGGTTTTCAGTAGGTTCAATTAGGTTCACTAGACTATATGCGTCATTTAAAAATTTTTCAATGAACATTCGAACAGTCCGGCCCTCGGCTTGTAGCTAAATTTTTTATTTGGCCCTCCGTCGATTTGACTTTGACACCCCTGCTCTAACCCTAACCAAATAACTCTAAATTAAGTCTTTGTTACTTAGAATATGTTCCCCATACTAAAGTGTTACCAAAAACATATAACTTTGTCTTGAATTTGAAAAAAAAATATATATATATTTTTCACTAAAGAAGGGTTCGGGAATGCGCATATGAAACTGGTGGGGTTCGGTGCCTCCAACAAGGTTAAGAACCACTGATTTAGCCACATCTACGCTTGAAAAATGCTTAATTTAGGGCAAATATCTTATAGCAGTGGCGGGCTGTGCGTTTCCCACCTAGGCCTTCAGTGATGTCCTACTTAGTCCAACTTTAACAAATACCCCTCAAAATACCATAATGTATGTCACCACATGACCAAGGCTGGAGAAATGTTATAGAGAAACACACTTGTGCACTACTGGGCATTGAATCACCAAGACAGTGTACATAACAGGCTATATTTCGGCACATTTAAAAATCAATGAACCCGCATCAGCATTTAAAACATACACTACCGTTCAAAAGTTTGGGGTCACCCAAACAATTTTGTGGAATAGCCTTCATTTCTAAGAACAAGAATAGACTGTCGAGTTTCAGATGAAAGTTATCTTTTTCTGGCCATTTTAAGGGTTTAATTGACCCCACAAATGTGATGCTCCAGAAACTCAATCTGCTCAAAGGAAGGTCAGTTTTGTAGCTTCTGTAACGAGCTAAACTGTTTTCAGATGTGTGAACATGATTGCACAAGGGTTTTCTAATCATCAATTAGCCTTCTGAGCCAATGAGCAAACACATTGTACCATTAGAACACTGGAGTGATAGTTTCTGGAAATGGGCCTCTATACACCTATGTAGACAAACCAGACATTTGCAGCTAGAATAGTCATTTACCACATTAGCAATGTGTAGAGTGTATTTCTTTAACGTTAAGACTAGTTTAAAGTTATCTGCATTGAAAAGTACAGTGCTTTTCCTTCAAAAATAAGGACATTTCAATGTGACCCCAAACTTTTGAACGGTAGTGTACCGTATGTTGTACTGTCAAAATTAAAATACTTGTAAAGAATATATTAAATGAGGAAAAATAAATGAATGAAATATTTAAATTTTTTCTGAGTGAGTTAAAAAAGTGAGAACCGATGATTTCTCTGTTGGCCGGGTATGGCTACGGTGCCCCTTCCTGCTTTTCGCAAATTACAACTGGGCAGCCTTTTTTTTTTTAACCATAAAAATACCAGTACTTTTTTTACATTTACAGTAATATACACTACATTTTGAGGCGAAATTATTGCAACTTACCAATATTTTTTTTTACATTTTAGTTTAAAAAAAAAATCGAATAATAAAATGCATAAAAAATTGTGTACCGGCAATAATATTCACTGTTAGACGCGGCCCTCTGGGGCCAAACATAACTGCCATGTGGCCCTCAGTGAAAACGACTTTGACACCTCTGTTCTACATGATTGTTGAGGGTGACTTTGGGAATATTGTATTTACAGTATGATGCCAGTGGTCGCTGAGGTGTGTGTTTATGGACCGTGGAACAGAAAACAGGGCTTTCCCCAAACTCCTCCCACAAAGTTGAAAGCATACAATTGTCCCACAGACTATGATGAAAATTCAGGATTTAGGGTGGAAAACAAAGTATTGTCTAACCCCTGATGTATTATTTGATCACAGATTGTGTCTGGATACTTGTGTACGTAAAAATGATTCCCACCTTGACTTTGCGTCCACAGGCTGGCAGCCCGTGTGACGACTGCACCCAAATAGTGAACCTCCTTGTTGACCTGCTTTCCAACGCAGACCTCCAGGTGGGTTAGCGGCAAACACATTCCTTCCTGACCGTTATCGACACACTGCTGATACCCTCCACGGTACACACACACGTACATACAACACACAACGCTATCTACAGTTGCCTTTTGTATCGATACAAAAGAAAAGGAGAATTCCACCGCAAATTCCTGGAATGGTATGCCAGGTTTTTAATCAGCGGGATGTGAATAGTGGGGAGTTAAACAGCTTCATTCAGGCCTTTTAGTTAGAGCAGACTTCTGCGGAGTAAAAGTCTGCTCTTAATGACTAACAACAGGAAACCCAAATACTCACACTGACGGTCAAATGTCCTAATTTACTAAGGCGACGATTTCCTGCACACCCCACAGACTTTGTTTACTCTCCCAGTGTGGGAACTAAAAATGGATGTATTTTACCTTTGACAAGCTTTGTAGGTTTTCTTCATTTTTTTTAAACTGCTGCGCCTACCTTGTCGCCACCCAAAGAGAGACCTGCCTTACACTTTTGTTACGATTTTTTTTTCCCCTCCTGATTTGCAATAAGACTGCAACAATTAATCGACTAAATCAATTATTTGATAAGAAAAAGGCTTTGATTATTTATAAAATATTAATAAATATTATCGTACAGGGATCGGACCGCCACAATCAGACAGTCCGATACCCCATACTCTCTGAGCACTCCCCACAGGACTTCCCGAGGAACACGGTTGAATGCCTTCTTCAAGTCCACAAAGCACATGTAGAGTGGTTGGGCAAACTCCCATGCACCCTCAAGGACCCTGCCGAGAGTATAGAGCTGGTCCACAGTTCCACGACCAGGACGAAAACCGCACTGTTCCTCCTGAATCAGAGGTTCGACTATCCGGCGTAGCCTCCTCTCCAGTACACCTGAATAGACCTTACCGGGAAGGCTGAGGAGTGTGATCCCACGATAGTTGGAACACACCCTCCGGTTCCCCTTCTTAAAGAGAGGAACCACCGCCCCGGTCTATCCCGGTAAGAGGCCAAGAGGAAGACTTTTGTAAGGCCTGGCGGATGTGCACTCTGAGTGCTTTTCTAGTTTTGCACTGATTTTTTATTGAATAATAACACTAATTCAGCTGTTTTTTGTTTTTCCAGAGAAAGATCACAGAGGGCATTGGCAACCTATGTAACCACCTGCCTGGGAAAGCTAGCGTGATTGAACTCTGCAAGCAGGAGGTGGACAAAATCCTGCCGATGGCCATCAGCTTCATCACCGTTGTAGCGGTAAGTTGTAGGGGTGTCCCCGTACAACTTTTTCACGATACCGAAATTGGAGCCTCGAGTGTTGGCCGATACCGATATTATTCAGATACCATATTAGCAGGAATTATATTACACACTTTTATTTTGTTGTGTGGAACGTTTAAAAAGGTTTGCTCGAATGAAATAAGTCAGAGAATAATAGTTGGTATGAAAAACACTAACCCTTTGGCATAAAAGTACATATTTTTAATATTTTGTAGTGTTAGAAAAAGGTGTGATAAAGTGAAATTACTCAAAGAACATTGGCAGGTATGAAACACTAACCTTGTACACTTTTGAGGTGCAGTGGTAATTTGTGTTTTGGCGACACTTAGTGGATATATTTATTTATTATCATGACAGTAAATTAAATAGTGTAAACAAATGGCAAAAAACAGACATATATTACATACACTACCGTTCAAAAGTTTGGGGTCACATTGAAATGTCCTTATTTTTGAAGGAAAAGCACTGTACTTTTCAATGAAGATAACTTTAAACTAGTCTTAACTTTAAAGAAATACACTCTACACATTGCTAATGTGGTAAATGACTATTCTAGCTGCAAATGTCTGGTTTGTCTACATAGGTGTATAGAGGCCCATTTCCAGCAACTATCACTCCAGTGTTCTAATGGTACAACGTGTTTGCTCATTGGCTCAGAAGGCTAATTGATGATTAGAAAACCCTTGTGCAATCATGTTCACACATCTGAAAACAGTTTAGCTCGCTACAGAAGCTACAAAACTGACCTTCCTTTGAGCAGATTGAGTTTCTGGAGCATCACATTTGTGGGGTCAATTAAACGCTCAAAATGGCAAGAAAAAGAGAACTTTTATCTGAAACTCGACAGTCTATTCTTGTTCTTAGAAATGAAGGCTATTCCACAAAATTGTTTGGGTGACCCCAAACTTTTGAACGGTAGTGTATAGACAGTGTTGGGACTAACTGTAACGCCGTTATTTTCGGCGGTAACTAGTAGTCTAACGCGTTATTTTTTATATTCAGCAACTCAGTTACCGTTACGACATGATGCATTACTGCGTTATTTTTTTATGTAGTATCGGCTAGAAAGTGAGAAGATCTGAGTGTGTTTTATTGGAGAGTTGCAGTGTCATCCTTCTGATTCTTCCTCTGTCACAAGAGGCGCGTTACGTGTGTGTGGGGGGGGGGGACGACACGTGTCTGTGTTTACTAACAAGACATCATGGCGGAGCAGAAGTCGAGTTTCTTAACATGGAGATATTCTCATTACTTTTCTTTTGTCGAGCACAAAGAAAAGAACATTTTAGTTAAATGTAAGTTGTGTCTTGGATCAAAGATCCTATCTACTGCCCAAAACAGCAATTCAAATCTGCTGAAACAGCTACAAAAGCAACATGCTTCGACAAAGCTAGTAACGAGAGACACACTTCACCACCCACTAAGCAACAGCGGCTGGATTTTATTGGAGGGACAACATTGATAGAGCCATTGCAGCAAATGTGCTAGAAGACATGCAGGCTATTTCTACAGTGGAGTCACCTGATTTCAGGCAGCTACTTAGCATGATAGCGGGCGTCAAACGGCAAATGGCACGAAAACATTTTCCAAGTTCCTGGACACAGTGGACAGTGAGTACATAAACATGAAAAGCAAGCTAAAGTAAACACTCCAAACTCTGCCTCTGCTCATTATTCATCACTGAAGGTACACACACTCTGTCAATTCTCTTATATACTCTTTCATTCTAGACTTCTTGAGTGTTTGATTATCACATCGCTCTAAATGTATAGACTATAAAGTTCACAAACATAAAGGATCCTAGTGGGCCAGGCCAATCTTTCCTTTTCTCTAAACTAAAAGTGGGGAAATGCGTAGTGTGCTGGGCTTCAGTACAGTGTTGATCTCATGAAGACATGATTTTATTTCACAATTCCTTGAGAGAGAAAAATGCCTGGTTAGGCTTTGTGTATGTCATGTGTGCCTTCCTTGGGTGAAGCCAGGTTTACAGCTATGTTGTTATTATGCTGTTTGTTACTTATGTATCTTATGTTGCAGCTATTTAAAATAGTTTTGTCAATTTGTTCTGGCCTGAAGTAAATTGGCCCTTTGAAACATATCTTTGTCTTTGTGTGTTGTATGTAGACCACATGGCTTAGCAGAGTTCAGTGATGCAAATGCATGTCAAGTTGATCAACAGATTGTATTATTCTCCAGTGCAATAACAGTACTGAAATGAAGGCTAAAAGGTAGAGATGTCCGATAATATCGAGCTACCGATATTATCGGCCGATAAATGCTTTAAAATGTAATATCGGAAATTATCGGTATCGGTTTTAAAGTTATCGGTATCGGTTTCAAAAAGTAAAATTTATGACTTTTTAAAAACGCCGCTGTGTACACGGACGTAGGGAGACATACAGAGCTCCATTAAACATTTAACGCGCTGCCTTTGCGTGCCGGCCCAGTCACATAATATCTACGGCTTTTCACACACACAAGTGAATGCAATGCAATGCATACTTGGTCAACAGCCATACAGTTCACACTGAGGGTGGAAGTATAAACAACTTTAACACTGTTACAAATATGCGCCACACTGTGAACTCACACCAAACAAGAATGACAAACACATTTCGGGAGAACATCCGCACCGTAACACAACAGAAACACAACAGAACAAATACCCAGAACCCCTTGCAGCACTAACTCTTCCGGGACGCTACAATATACACCCCCTGCTACCCCCTACCCCCTACCCCCCCAACTCAACCCTGCCCCCCTCAACCGCGCCCACCTCAACCTCCGCATGTCCCAAATTCCAAGCTGCTGTTTTGAGGCATGTTAAAATAAATAATGCACTTTTGTGACTTCAATAATAAATATGGCAGTGCCATGTTGGCATTTTTTTTTCCCATAACTTGAGTTGATTTATTTTGTAAAACCTTGTTACATTGTTTAATGCATCCAGCAGGGCATCACAACAAAATTAGGCATAATAATGTGTTAATTAGGGACGGCGTGGCGAAGTTGGTAGAGTGGCTGTGTCAGCAATCGGAGTGTTCCTGGTTACTGGGGTTCAATCCCCACCTTCTACCATCCTAGTCACGTCCGTTGTGTCCTTGGGCAAGACACTTCACCCTTGCTCCTGATGGCTGCTGGTTAGCGCCTTGCATGGCAGCTCCCGCCATCAGTGTGTGAATGTGTGTGTGAATGGGTGAATGTGGAAATACTGTCAAAGCGCTTTGAGTACCTTGAAGGTAGAAAAGCGCTATACAAGTACAACACATTTATCATTTATTTATTCATAATTTCACGACTGTATGTATCGGTTGATATCAGAATCAGTAATTAAGAGTTGGACAATATCGGAATATCTGATATCGGCAAAAAAGCCATTATCGGACATCTCTACTAAAAGGGCATTAATGGGAGCTTTAAAAAAAAAAGAAAAGAAAAAAATAAGTAACTAAATAGTTACTTTTCACAGTAACGCATCACTTTTTGGTGTAAGTAACTGAGTTAGTAAGTGAGTTACTTTTGAAACTAGTAACTGTAACTAGTTACTGGTTTTCAGTAACTAACCCAACACTGCCTATACATAACAGTCTTTTTTCAAAACACGAACCGCAGTTTGAGAATCTCTGCTTTAATAGAACCTCATATTTGTTGACGCAGAAGCCGCAGGACATGTGCAGAATCATTGGCCTGTGCGGCTCCAACGACAAGCAGGAAATGCTCAGCTACTCAGTCAGCGAGGCCCTGCAGGCGGCGGCCGTGACGGGTGACGACGTGAGCGGGGTGAGGCCTCGGAAAATAACCTGTCAGAAAAATCCATCTCTCTGTCGAAGTTGTTTCATTTTGATGGTTTTGTTAGGCGAGGCCCACTACGTCATGCGCCTTCTGCATCTCCTTCATCAAGACATTGGACAGCTTGCTGCCCAAAGACAGGACTGAGGTAAGCGCGTTTACAACCGACGGCGTGCCTAATAAAGCGACCTGTGAACTCACGCGCCTTGTGTCCTCGCAGGAGGCTATAGTGAAACTGCTGGAGGACATTTGTCGCATTCTCCCCAAGTCTTACCGCGGTCAGTGCGAGATGGTCATCGGCAGGTTCGGCAAGACGGTGATGGACGCCATCCTGAGCTACGCCACCCCGCAGGCCATCTGCGCCCTCATGCGCCAGTGCCAGAGTCAGGAGGGTCCCCTCATCGGTGGGTCCACACCCTCGCATCGGAGTAGCGCCTTAGTTGTAGAATGTGGAAGGAAAAAACACGCAAGATCATTTTAGTGAGACTGGTGGAAGTTTCTGTTCCTAATTGGAGGCATATTTCTGCTTTTGTAACCACCTGCTGTGCACTAAATGTCACTTATTTCCTCGTTTTTGAATTAACAACCAAACTACAATTTGTTAGCAGCAGTACGAGCACGACTTTAGGACCACATCCTGCCTTCAAAACATCACAAACATTTTGCACAACAGACGAACATGCAATGAAGACTGATACAGTAAGTTAAAGTACCCATGATTGTCACACACTCACTTGGTGTGGTGAAATTACCCTCTGCATTTGACCCATCACCCTTGATCACCCCCTGGGAGGTGAGGGGAGCAGTGAGCAGCAGCGGTGGCCGCGCCCGGGAATCATTTTTGGTGATTTAACCCCCAATTCCAACCCTTGATGCTGAGTGCCAAGGAGGGAGGTAACGGGTCCCATTTTTATAGTCTTTGGTATGACTCGGCCGGGGTTTGAACTCACGACCTACCCATCTCAGGGCGGACACTCTAACCACTAGGCCACCGAGTGGTTAGTATACGATTGCATCAGAGACTCTGATTGGATGATGACTATGATATCTTTTAGTCCACCATCTTTAGAAATGGGTACCATCAACATTTGAACCGATACGGTACCAATTACCGGTGCCTAGGAAATCGATACCGGTACTCAATTTTTGGTACTTTGGTGTTAACAATTTTTTTTCTTTCTTTCTTTTAGTTTATTTCGAACATGAACACACTTACAGCATAATACATCACACAATTTCATATCACTTCACTTTACATCATGTCCGAAAAGGAGTAGGAAGAAGCAAAGCTTATTTAATCCTACGTCTTTCCTACTTCAGAGCGTTTACAAATATATACATTCATTTACTGACCTTTTTATAGTCAAATGACATCCGTGAATGAGTAATACAACAGTTTTGTAATATGTAATTAATTAAGTCAGTCATTATTAACATACTGAGATGAAGAATATCTTATTTTCAATAAGGTTGAAAGTATTTCTCATAATTATTCTTCTTTGTACTTTGTAAGCACTATTCATTTGAACAACCTCTTAAACTGGATAATATCAGTACAATGTTTAACTTCATTACTTAATCCATTCCATAATTGAATTCCACATACAGATATGCTAAAGGTTCTAAGTGTTGTACGTGCATACAAATGTTTAAAATTAGATTTTCCTCTAAGGTTATATTTCTCCTCTTTAGTTGAGAAGAATTGTTGTACATTCTTTGGTAGCAGGTTATAGTTTGCTTTGTACATCATTTTAGCTGTTTGCAATTTTACCAAATCATCGAACTTTAATATTTTTGACTCAATAAATAAATGGTTTGTATATTCTTTATATCCAACATTATGTATCAGTCTAATTGATCTTTTTTGTAACACGGTTAACAAATATTAATTGTTTTTCATACTGAAACTACACTTTTATTGCATTTTTAGGAAATTTCTGAGTCTTTTCGAGTATAACATTAAAAGTCCAAGACGTTAGATGGCAGTAGTCTATAGTTTATGGTGGTTTTTTGCGCCCGAGAAAATGCCTATACTGTAAGTCAGGGGTGTCAAACTCATTTTAGCTAAGGGGCCACATGGAGGAAAATCTATTCCTAAATGGGCCGGACTGGTAAAATCATGGCGTGATAACTTAAAAATAAAGATAACTTCAGATTGTTTTCTTTGTTCAAAAATAGAACAAGCACAATCTGTTTTTTTACACTTACATGTTAAAGTTAAAGTACCAATGATTGTCACACACACACTAGGTGTGGTGAACTTATTCTCTGCATTTGACCCATCACCCTTGATCACCCTCCTGGGAGGTGAGGAGAGCAGTAAGCAGCAGCGGTGGCCGCGCCCGGGAATCATTTTTGGTGATTCAACCCCCAATTCCAACCCTTGATGCTGAGTGCCAAGCAGGGAGGTAATGGCTCCCATTTTTATAGTCTTTGGTATGACTCGGCCGGGGTTTGAACTCACAACCTACCCATCTCAGGGCGGACACTTTAACCACAAGGCCACTGAGCAGTAAAACACTTCATGTAGGCAAACTTGCGGTTAACAGTAGTCTATTTGTCGTTGTGATAATATTCATCAGTCGAATAGGTGGAATTAAGTCTGGCAGTGTTTAAAATGCTTCAATTGGTGTTCATTTTTAATCCCTGCTTGGCACTCAGCATCAAGGGTTGGAATTGGGGCTTAAATCACCAAAAATGATTCCCGAGTGCGGCCACCGCTGCTGCTCTCTGGATGGAGTGGAACAAGGGGATGGGTCAAATGCAGAGAATAATTTCACCACACCTAGTGTGTGTGTGACTATCAGTGGTACTTTAACTTAATTTAAAGTCCAATTTTCACACCGGAAGTATTAAAAACAATCAAGTGTTATCAGTGTCACGCCAAACAATTAATATACAATGTTTCGCTAAAATACTTTATATTTATCGTTTTGCTCCTTTACCCAAAGAGTGCAAGGCTAGCTAGTGTTAGCCACACTGGTAATATAATACATTTCTTACCTTTTTAAAAGCAGGTCAGTCCACAAACGTATTTTGTTTCCATAAGACCACAAAGTATAACCTCGCAGTTGACACATTTTAAAGCAAAACGTGTGTTTCTCCCCCCCAGACCCCTGCACGGTGCCAACATACCGGTGCAGAGACCTGCCGACCTCTCTCAAGTGTGGAGTGAGTAGTCCACTTTTTATGCATTTTTCAGTATCCTTGTAATGGTTTCGTTAATCCTCCATTACACACACAGACTCTCTTCTACTGTCAGACATTTGTCTGGAAGCCCCTCAGCTCCAACACAATGTGAACATCAGGTACACATTTCACTGCTTTTCTTATAAAAACCACATGAATAATCTAACGTGTTTTTTGTTCCTTCCACTCTAGAGTGGAGTTCGTGCGACTGAGCCAGCTAAGTGTTGCTGAAAAATATCTTGAGATAATATTCCATTGATCATCATCTTCATCTTTTTCTGCCTTTTTCTTCCCGCTCTTATTCCTTCCACTTCCGCGTGTCCAACACCTAAAACATGTCCCCCCGCCCTTAAGTGCCCCTTACGATGGTTCCGGTATTGTCCTGTGACCTGAGTAAGCAACATGACAGCATTAATGTGACACCCTCCAACAGCGGCATTCATGTGTGCATAGAAGGAAATATATCAATTAAATTCATGTACGCCCACTATGATTTTGTGCTAGTCTACATTTTATAACAATGTACTGTACCACGTGTATTGAATTGATTTGAAGTACCTGGATGAGTATTGAATAAAAAACAAAACAAAAAAAAACATGACAAGATCTGTAAAATATTGTACACTCATGTAAAAATGCATATACTGTACAAGTAATACACATATAATATATCCTCAAAGTTTAATAATCATTAAGCAAATGGTGAACGATCCACTTTATTATATTATTACAATATTTGCCTATGGATGTGATTGTTATGTATTTTTGTACGTATAGACTGTAAAAAAAAAAACATCTGTAGATTCTACAGTAAAAAACACATTTTTTTTATGAAAATGCAAATTTGTTTATATATGACATGCAAGCTGTTGTGTTCCCTAATTATTATTTTTTTTCAATGTACATGAATGAAGGTATGTGTTGCTGAGCCCGACTTGGACATTATCTGGACTGGACCTGGTTTTAAAAACCCTTTAAACAAATCTAATTTTCATTTACAACCTGGTCTGGTGAAGATAGGGTAATTTTGTTATTTTATTTTATTTTTTTTAAATAAAATAAAATAAGATTAATAAATAAACATTTTCTTGGATAAAAAATAATGTAAACCAATATAAAAATAATTACATAAAAAAATAGTAATTAATGAAAATGTTAGTGGACCAGCAACACATACAATATGTGTGCTTCAGGGACTGTGTGTCCCTTGTAGAAGTGTTGTCCATGTTGTGGGAACCAGAATATTGGTAGCAGAAAGAAACAAACCCTTTTGTGTGAGTGGGTGTGGATGAGTGTGAATGGGGGAGGGAGGTTTTTATGGGTTGATGCACTAGTTGAAAGTGTATTTTGTGTTTTTTCTATGTTGATTTAATAATAAATAAATAAATAAATAAATAAATAAAACAAAAAACAAATCAACAACTTAGCAGCTCAAAGCCATAGTTTCACTGTAAAATGTATGGTGTTTTTATTTACAATTTATTACTGTATACTATGTACTATATATATACATATATATATATATATACATAAATATATATATATACATATATATACACACACAAACATATATATATATATACATGCATACATATATATATACACACTTATACACACACACACATGTTATATATATATATATATATATATATATATATATATATATATATATATATATATATATATATATATATATATATATATATATAGTAGGTTGTGAGTTCAAACCCTGGCCGAGTCATACCAAAGACTACAAAAAATGGGACCCATTGCCTCCCTTCTTGGCACTCAGCATCAAGGGTTGGAATTGGGGGTTAAATCACCAAAAATGATTCCCGAGCGCGGCCCACGCTGCTGCTCACTGCTCCCCTCACCTCCCAGGGTGTGAACAAGGAGATGGGTCAAATGCAGAGGACAAATTTCACCACACCAAGTGTGTGTGTGACAATCATTGGTACTTTATATATATATATACACACACACACACAAACACACACGCACACCTGTGAAGTGAAAACCATTTCAGGTGACTACCTCTTGAAGCTCATGGAGAGAATGCCAAGAGTGTGCAAAGCGGTAATCAGAGCAAAGGGTGGCTATTTTGAAGAAACTAGAATATAAAACATGTTTTCAGTTATTTCACCTTTTTTTTTGTTAAGTATATAACTCCACATGTGTTCATTCATAGTTTTGTTGCCTTCAGTGACAATCTACAATGTAAATAGTCCTTAGAATAAAGAAAACCCATTGAATGTGTGTCCAAACTTTTGGCCTGTACTAATATATATACATATATATATGTATATATATATATATATATATATATATATATATATATATATATATATATATATATATATATATATATATATATATATATATATATATATATATATATACACAGTATATAGTGTGTGTGTATATATATATATTACAATAATTGGGATGAAAAGCATCAAATTACATAAAGTGTTTATTGAGGAGTGTGAGAAGTTTCTTACGATGTCTAACAAGAGAGATACAATGCATAATCCAAAATGCATGAGCAAAGCATGTAATTTTATTTGGAGGGTTAGGACATAAAGAAGCTTAACAGCAGAGCAGACTCCTGAGAAGGGGGGCACACATGTAAATGGGGGAAAAAGGCACTTTTACAGAATCAGCAACCACACTGACAAGACTCATCTTTGAGAAAAGGATGAAGCGTGTAAACAAGCTGGTTTCTCTGTACAACACCAGCCAATTAGGCTCTCTCCTTCTCTCGTGGACGTAAACAAATCATCTTTGGGAAGTCCTCTTGCACCTGAACGTCACATCAGGTGCGCACCTGAGCGTGGCTCTCGGGTTTCTCTGTAGTACACCCAGGAAACCACACGGTGGCGTCAGAGGCGACGAGCCAATCCGAGGAGGGCGTCAACATCAGCAGACTTTGGTGATTGGGCATGATCGTTGGTGTCGTGGAATAAATAATTAAGAATAAATTAAGAGAAAAGCTTCCGATATATTTCGGCGTGCAGCAAACTGGACGACGGGAGTGCAAAATTAACTGTTCGGAAAAGGGAGTCCTGGATTACGACTTTAACGATTTAGGTCCCACAAGTTTATCATCAAGTATGAGGAGTCTGGGCTACTCTGGAAATATCACCCAGGATCACCATAACTACAAAAACCTCGCTTGGATCGTTCTCTGCGACATTTAAAAGCGACAAAATGGAGTTGTTGTGTTCTAAAGGTGCAGCCCAACAAAGCCAAAAGAAGAAGGTCAATAGCAGCTTCTGACTTCTCTGTCAAAGATCAGAAAAGTGCTGGTTGGAGTGCTTGTCTTTCTTTAGAGACGGGACGAGGGAGGATTCTTTTTGTGATACATTCAGCGGCGATGTGATGTTTGTGCAGAGGGGGAGAGAGCAGTGATGGACAGCGAGCGTGGGGGGTGGGTTAGTATTTGAGCGTCTTGGGAACTTCCCAGGTGAAGACCTCGCGGCCGAAGTGGCCGTAGGCTGCAGTGCGCTGGTAGATGGCCTTCTTCAGGTCCAGATCCCTGAAGCAGGAAGGAGGAGAGAAGCAGTGTTTGTACATTTGGGTCTGCAATATTTTACAGCCTAAAAACCTCTAAACCAGGGGTCACCAACCTTTTTGAAACCAAGAGCTACTTCTTGGGTACTGATTAATGCGAAGGGCTACCAGTTTGATACACACTTAAATAAATTGCCAGAAATAGCCAATTTGCTCAATTTACCTTTAACTCTATGTTATTATTAATAATTAATGATATTTACACTTAATTGAACGGTTTAAAAGAGGAGAAAACACGAAAAAAAATGACAATTAAATTTTGAAACATAGTTTATCTTCAATTTCGACTCTTTGAAATTCAAAATTCAACCGAAAAAAAGAAGAGAAAAACCAGCTAATTCGAATGTTTTTGAAAAAATTAAAAAAATAATTTATGGAACATCATTAGTATTATTTCCTGATTAAGATTAATTTTAGAATTTTGATGACATGTTTTAAATAGGTTAAAATCCAATCTGCACTTTGTTAGAATATATAACAAATTGGACCAAGCTATATTTCTAACAAAGACAAATCATTATTTCTTCTAGATTTTCCAGAACAAAATTTTTAAAAGAAATTAAAAACACTTTGAAATAAGATTTAAATTTGATTCTACAGATTTTCTAGATTTGCCAGAATAATTTTTTTGAATTTTAATCATAATAAGTTTGAAGAAATATTTCACAAATATTCTTCGTCGAAAAAACAGAAGCTAAAATGAAGAATTAAATTAAAATGTATTATTCTTTACAATAAAAAAAATAAATTTACTTGAACATTGATTTAAATTGTCAGGAAAGAAGAGGAAGGAATTTAAAAGGTAAAAAGGTATATGTGTTTAAAAATCCTAAAATCATTTTTAAAGTTGTATTTTTGCCTCTAAAATTGTCTTTCTGAAAGTTATATGAAGCAAAGTAAAAAAATTAATGAAATTATTTAAACAAGTGAAGACCAAGTCTTTAAAATATTTTCTTGGATTTTCAAATTCTATTTGAGTTTTGTCTCTCTTAGAATTAAAATGTCGGGCAAAGCGAGACCAGCTTGCTAGTAAATAAATACAATTTAAAAAATAGAGGCAGCTCACTGGTAAGTGCTGCTATTTGAGCTATTTTTAGAACAGGCCAGCGGGCTACTCATCTGGTCCTTACGGGCTACCTGGTGCCCGCGGGCAACACGTTGGTGACCCCTGCTCTAAACTGATAGAAAAGGAGAAGGGAAGCCCGACTTATATATCTTGTAGAAAATCGACCTTGTTGCTGTGCAATACTAAGATATTACATTAATACAGCATAGCACTGCTAAGCGCTAGCTGGAAACAAGCGCCACTAATTGCTAGCTAAAAACTAGTGTCGCTAATCGCTAACTGGAAACTAGCAGTGCTAATCGCTACATGGCAACTAATAATAATAGATTTTGTTTGTAAAAAGCACTTACATTGAGTAAACAACCTCAAAGTGCTACAGTGTATTAAAAATAAATAAAAATAAAAAGATAATAAAAAATGTAAAAAATAAATAAAATTAGAAAAGCCTAATAGCTAGAACTAGTATGCATATATCTAAAAAAAAAAGGCTTTTTTAAAAAGAAGGGTTTTAAAGCCTTTTTTTAAAAGCATCCACAGTCTGTGGTGCCCTCAGGTGGTCAGGGAGAGCGTTCCACAGACTGGGAGCGGCGGAGCAGAAAGCCCGGTCTCCCATTGTTCGTAGCTTTGTCCTCGGAGGTTGGAGGAGGTTAGCCTGTCCGTAGCGGAGGTGTCGTGTGGAGGATTTGGGGGTGAGTAGTTCTTTGAGGTAAAGGGGGGCACTGGTGTGAACTAGAGTGCTCATCGCTGCCTGGCAACAAGCGCTGATCATTGCCAGCTAGAAACTAACGCCACTATTAGCCAACGAGAAACCAGCGCTGCAAATCTCTAGCTAGGAACTGGCGCCACTAAACTTTACATGGAAAAACGCACTGCTAATTGCTAGCTGGACACTAGCGCTGCTAATTGCTAACTGACAACTAGCATTGGTCATTGCTAGCTAAACACTAGCACCGCTGATTGCTACATGGAAACCGGCACTGCTAATTGTTAACTGGCAGCTAGTGCCACCAATTGCTAACTGATAAATAGCATTGCTAATCACTAGCAAGACACTAGCGCCGCTAATCTCTGCATGGAAACTTGCACTGCTAATCGCTAGCTAAAAACTAGCAATGCAAATCGCAAACTAGAAACTAGCACTGCCAATCGCTAGCCGGCGACTAGAGCACTAATCGCTAGCTGGAAACTAGCGCTGCTAATCGCTATCTAGACACTAGACACTGCTCATACCTATTTGGAACCTGGCATCTGCGCGGAAACTAGCACTGCTAAACGCTGGCTAAAAACTAGCAATGCTAATCGCCAACTAGAAATTATCACTGCTAATCGCTAGCTGTCGACTAAAGCACTAATCGCTAGCTGACAACTAGGATTGGTAATCTCTACATGGAAACCAGCGCTGACCTGACGATGACTCCTGGGCGCAGGTCAAAGTTCTTCCTCACGATGTCCAGCAGCTCGCTCTCGGTCTTCTGGGACGTTCCGTAGTGGAAGATGGAGACCGACAACGGGTGGGCCACACCGATGGCGTAGGAAACCTAAAAGTGGTTTGTTAGTCGCAGAACTGGGAACAATCCCTGTGGTGGGAGTCCTCCTCACCTGGACCAGGACACGCCTGCAGAGTCCCGCCTTCACCAGGGACTTGGCCACCCAGCGAGCGGCGTAGGCGGCCGAGCGGTCCACCTTGGTGTAGTCCTTGCCCGAGAAGGCGCCGCCTCCGTGGGCGCCCCAGCCACCGTAGGTGTCCACGATGATCTTGCGGCCGGTCAGACCAGCGTCACCCTGGAAAAAAGATTGCGGTTTGTTTACACAACTGCAGAGAGTGCCAGGCATTTGTTAGAATAGAAACACTTTTCGTATAGGGGTCCATTTTTTACAGTAATATTGAACAGAATGCTATATTTCAACTATACAGTTAAAGATGGCTACCTTTCACACTTCAACCAATGCCCGGTAGCTGGGAATCAGTACACTCATTTACAAGTATTATATAGTACACTCATTTGCAAGTATTATATAGCACACTCTCATTTGCAAGTATTATATAGTACACTCATTTGCAAGTATTATATAGTACACTCTCATTTGCAAGTATTATATAGTACACTCATTTGCAAGTATTATATAGCACACTCTCTTTTGCAAGTATTATATAGTACACTATCATTTGCAAGTATTATATAGTAGTCTTATTTGCTAGTATTATATAGTACAATATCATTTGCAAGTATTATATAGTACACTCTCATTTGCAAGCATTATGTAGTACACTTGTTTGCAAGCATTATATAGTACACTCATTTGCAAGCATTATATAGTACACTATCATTTGCAAGTATTATATAGTACACTCGCATTTGCAAGTATTATATAGTACACTCTCATTTGCAAGTATTATATAGTACACTCTCATTTGCAAGTATTATATAGTACACTCATTTGCAAGTATTATACAGTACACTCTCATTTGCTAGTATTATATACACCATCATTTGCAAGCATTATATAGTACACCCTCATTTGCAAGTAATATATAGTACACTCTCATTTGCAAGCATTATATAGTACACTCATTTGCAAGCATTATATAGTACACTCATTTGCAAGCATTATATAGTACACTCTCATTTGCAAGTATTATATAGTACACTATCATTTGCAAGTATTATATAGTACACTCTTATTTGCTAGTATTATATAGTACACTATCATTTGCAAGTATTATATAGTACACTCTTATTTGCTAGTATTATATAGTACACTATCATTTGCAAGTATTATATAGTACACTCTCATTTGCAAGCAATATGTAGTACACTCGTTTGCAAGCATTATATAGTACACTCATTTGCAAGCATTATATAGTACTCTCATTGGCAAGTATTATATAGTACAGTCATTTGCAAGCATTATATAGTACACTATCATTTGTAAGTATTATATAGTACACTCGCATTTGCAAGTATTATATAGTACACTCTCATTTGCAAGCATTATATAGTACTCTCATTTGCAAGTATTATATAGTACAGTCATTTGCTAGTATTATATACACTATCATTTGCAAGCATTATATAGTACACTCTCATTTGCAAGCATTGTATAGTACACTCTCATTTGCAAGTATTATATAGTACACTCTCATTTGCAAGCATTATATAGTACACTCATTTGCAAGCATTATATAGTACACTCTCCTTTGCAAGTATTATATAGTACACTATCATTTGCAAGCATTATATAGTACACTCTTATTTGCTAGTATTATATAGTACACTATCATTTGCAAGTATTATAAAGTACACTCTCATTTGCAAGCATTATGTAGTACACTCGTTTGCAAGCATTATATAGTACACTCTTATTTGCAAGTATTATAAAGTACACTCTCATTTGCAAGCATTATGTAGTACACTCGTTTACAAGCATTATATAGTACACTCTTATTTGCAAGTATTATATAGTACACTCTCATTTGCAAGCATTATGTAGTACACTCGTTTGCAAGCATTATACAGTACACTCATTTGCAAGCATTATATAGTACTCTCATTTGCAGGTATTATATAGTACACTCTCATTTGCAAGCATTATATAGCACACTCATTTGCAAGCATTATATAGTACTCTCATTTGCAAGTATTATATAGTACACTCTCCTTTGTATTATATAGTACACTTTACATGCCAAGATGTAGTGTGGCAGTACGGTGTGTTGCTGTAGCCAGGGAGTAGTCTTTGCCATTAAGGGAAATGTGCCAGTCTTGTCTTTTGTTGAGCCCTATAAAGTGTGTATACTTTAAGTATTGTTTTTTTATTACACACTCGCTGTTGGATTGTAGCGTGCATATTAGTTGTAGACTTTATTACCAAATTTGGAGGTGGTGATATCGCAATGTAAAATCACTCATGCTAATCGGTAGCATGTATAAGGCATCCGCAATGCAAATTAGCATGGCGCTAGCGTATTTTGAGAAGTGCAGCCTTACTGGGCGCTTTCTATCAGGCATATTTGCTTTGTTGCCGTCGAAAATTGTTCGGCCGAGTCTGCTCCGTGCGCTTGTTTTCTCGCCGAGTGCTTGAGCTGGTGCAGAGTCGACAACCGGACGAAACACGAGTCAAATATCTTCTATAAGACAGGAGTGCTCTGCTGTTTTTAAGACCCAGTGCAAAACCCCAAGTCAAAGATATTCTATATGGCCAGAGCGCTCTGCTGTTTCTAGGAATCTATTGCAAAAATACTAGTCAAAGATCCTCTAAGTCAGAGGTCCCCAACCACCGGGCCGCGGCCCGGTACCGGTCCGTGGATCGATTGGTAACGGGCCGCACAAGAAATTAAAAAAAATAATAATAATAATTTTTTTTATTTGTATTAAATGAACATAAAAAACACAAGATACACTTACACCAACCCAAAAAACCTCCCTTCCCCATTTATACTCACTTTTTTATGCCAAAAAATAAATAAATAAATGAAAAAAATATATACTCCCCCCCCCCCTTGGTCCGTGGGACACATTTTCAAGCGTTGACCGGTTCGCAGTTACAAAAAGGTTGGGAACCACTGCTCCAAATGACATACTGCAAACGCACTAGTCAAAAATGGTGGTATGTTTTGTTTTTTTTAGGAAGTACTACAAAACACATGTCAAAGATCTTCTAAAAGACAAGATGCACAGTTTTTTAAAGGCTTTTCTGCAAATAACACTAATCAAAACGCGAGTCAAAGATCCTGAATATGATAGAAGAACTTTGCGGATTTTCGGAACCCTGGGCTAAGATAGATGTTTGGTTTGGTTTAGTCTTTATTTGAAGGGACAATGCACAGAAACATTAAGTTCAAAGACAGATATGTTCTGTACCAGATTATAGCTAAATAGCTAATTTCCATCTGCAGTCCCTGGCTACCTAAATTAAAGGGATACAAAAATCATGCAATAAAATTATGACAATAAAAACATACTATAGCATGTTTTTAAATTAAGAAAAGTCATAAAATGCCCTTTCATGTACACATACTTAATATACAATACAACCACACCTCATTTACATCATCACACAAAGACAATACATGCTTTTGTTCACATCTGTCATCATTTGTAAAAACAACCATGATTTTAACACACACACCTCACAATTTACAACAAAAATGCTCTCATGGATAAATATAATACACATTAAGTTGACATGTCAAACAAGGTGGCCACCTTAGTGACCGTGTGAGCAGCTTTGATTGCTCCAAAGCCACTTTTTAACTTCAATTGTGAATGAAGAGTCATCTGTTAGACTTTTCAAGTTTGTTGTGAGGTCGTTCCATTCCTTTATGGCTTTATATGAAAAGGCTGATCGTGCAAAAGAGGTTTTACATCTGTGTACCCTACACTGCCCCCTGGTGGAGGCTTGTGTGTTTCTAGTTGTCACAGCAGATGTAAACTGGACAAAGTGCTTAAGTGGCGCTGGTGCAGTGTTATTTAGGATTCGATGGGCCATTCGTATTGATGCTAATATTTGAATGTTAGCTAAATTTAACAATCTATATTTTTGGAGAACTAAACAATGATGGTGGTGTTGTGGTTTTCGGTCAAGGATTTTGAGGGATTGTTTGTGCAAAGTTTCCAATGGCCTCAGTGTCATTTTGCTTGCCTGCGACCAACATGTTATACAATAATAAAAACGAGACATAATCATTGCATTAAAATAAGTTTGAGCTGCCTCCAGTGTTAATGAATTCCTGATACATTTGAACGTTTTTATGTTGTATTTAAGACTCTGGCACATCTGTTTGATATGTTTTTTAAAGCCAAGTGTTGGCTCTAAAATGACACCCAGGTAACGATATTCACTAACATTTTGTATTATTTCCTTATTAATCGTTATATTTGGAAAGGATGACATTTTATATTTGTTTACAAAATACATTGTTGCAGTTTTCTTAATGTTTAATGTAAGACAAGAGTCATGTAGCCATCTTGCCACCTTCTCCATGGCTGCTGTAAGTTTTCTGGCAACCGTTTCAGCGTCCTTTCCCCAAGTATAAATAACCGTGTCATCTGCATACATCTGGATATTTACATCCTCACATACAGATGGCAGGTCGTTTATATACATGGAGAAAAGAAGAGGGCCGATATTAGAGCCTTGTGGCAGGCCAATATCAGTAGCAGTGAAACTGGATGTTGTGTTATCAATACGGACACATTGGGTCCGACCAGATAGATATGACATAATAAAGGCCAGAGTATCTGTCGACAGTTTAAAAGATGTTAATTTTGTAAGTAACGTGGGGTGACTGACTGTATCGAATGCCTTGCGGAGGTCTAAGAATATTGCTCCAACTACACCTCCATTATCAAGGTTTTGTTTGATTGTTTCTAGTAGAAGGCAACATGCAGTTTCGGTCGAGTGATTTGCCCGAAACCCAAACTGCGTGGGATGTAGGAGGTCTTCATGGTCCAAATGTTCTGTGAGTTGCTCAACGATCACTTTTTCTATTGCTTTGGATATAACGGGGAGAAGGCTAATTGGTCTGTAATTATTGATGTCTTGTTTATTTCCTGCTTTATGGATTGGGATGATAGTGGCAGTTTTCAACGTGGTAGGGAAAGTGTTTTCTGTTATTGATTTATTTATCAATGTCGTTTGGCTTGCATGTATAAATCCCTGAACTCAAAATATATGACATCACAATGGGGAATAATAGTCTTTATATCCTACATACAGTATTTTGAATGAATGATAGTATCATAGCGGTACATCTTAATAATTTAACTGAGCAATTAAGGCGTGTTGTTTATTAGAGCAGAGGTTAAATTACAAAAATGTAGTGTCAACTAAGGAATTGTCTTACCTGTGGCCCGCCGATGACAAAGCGCCCGCTGGGCTGCAGGTGGTAGACGGTGTCGTCGTCCAGGTACCCGGCGGGCACCACAGCCTTGATCACCTGCTCCTTCAGACTGTGACGCATGTCCTCCAGGCCCACGTGCTCGTCGTGCTGCACGGAGATCACGATGGTGTGGACGCGCAGCGGCACCACGGCACCGCGGTCCTGTTTGTACTGGACTGTCACCTGGAGGGGGAACACATTCTCACTCAGTACCTCCAAGTACAGTGCAAAGTGAGCACAGCCCTCATATTTCAGCAACCACGTCTACAATACTATAGAAATTACATTTGAACATACTTTAGAGTAGTCTGTGTGCAGCCTGTATAATAGGACGGGTTCACTATCCGTTAAAAACGACAACACGTTATCGTCCTGATGGTTGTCAACACAAACGGGGCACAGTGTTTGTTAGTCACCTGAGTTTTGGAGTCCGGACGAAGCCACGGCAGCGTTCCATCGCGGCGTAATTCCGCCATCTTGGCGTTGAGATTGTGGGCCAGGACAATGGTGAGAGGCATGCATTCGTCCGTTTCGTCCGTGGCGTAGCCGAACATCAAACCCTGCGGGAGGCCAAGTTGCAAAGTTGAGCATGAATGGAGGTGGATAGTCCTAATTCGCTTTCATTTAATAGCGCCTAGGGGTGGGTACTGTTCACGTTTGTGAAAATGCAGAAAAAATTAGCCCCTGGCATAAGTTTCACGGAACATTACCACATTTGGTGGAAGTAGTTTATCACAAAAGGATGCATGAAAAATGTATGTTTGGAAACAAACAGGAAATTGTCCATCAGTGTTTGTAATAACGATGTTATATAATAACATCATTAGTAACGCCTCTACTTTTACTACTAACGAGTAATCTAATTATTTACTTTGAGGTCTGTTACAACTAGGGTTGCAAAATTCCAGGAATATTCAAAGTTGGAAACTTTCCATGGGAATTAATGGAAAATTAATGGGAATAAACATTGAATGCAACATGCTAGATCTTGCAGCATGATTATTAGCTAAAAAAGCCATCAGACTGTATAATGCATATGTTCCTTTTGACTGTACATGTACTGTACATGTATAATGTATTTATATTATTTACATGTGCATAATGCTGTATAACAGACTGTATTTGTGTTATTCACATGTGAATAATGCTTTATAATACTGTATTTATATTATTCACATGTGAATAATGCTGTATAATAGACTGTATTTGTGTTATTCACATGTGAATAATGCTTTATAATAGACTGTATTTATATTATTTACATGTGCATAATGCTGTATAACAGACTGTATTTGTGTTATTCACATGTGAATAATGCTGTATAATAGACTGTATTTGTGTTATTCACATGTGAATAATGCTGTACAATAGACTGTATTTGTGTTATTTACATGTGAATAATGCTGTATAATAGACTGTATTTATATTATTCACACATGAATAATGCTGTATAATAGACTGTATTTGTGTTATTCACATGTGAATAATGCTGTATAATAGACTGTATTTATATTATTCACATGTGAATAATTCTGTATAATAGACTGTATTTATATTATTCACATGTAAAAAATACCTAAGTGTTTATTGTCCATTGTGAGCGAACTGTGGTGCTGAATTTCCCCCAGGGATCAATGAAGTACTTTCTATTCTATTCTATTCTAAAACAACCTGATTTAATGCAAATTCAGTAGAATTTCAACCCTGCACTGTGCATTCCTCCATCACATGTGCAGTGCATTCTTCCATCACATGCACAGATAATTCCCAGCATGCTACACACTACAGCAGGGCTATTGAGGCCACACTAGTATTTGAGCCCAAGGACTTCATCCAGTCAGGTACGTTTTGATGATATTACTGGGGTAAATATATTTGATCTATGGTATTTCAGTTTAATAGAGGTGTAATTGCTTGTTACTGTATGACTGTAGACTACTCCAGCAGACTTTCACTCAAGCTAGCTAGCTGTTCCTGTACTTGTTAAATGATTTTGGGGCCAATATCTCTAGCTAGCTAGGTTTATGTACCACCACAGTCTCATAATGAACCGAAAATATTTCTCCGTTAGCCGTGATGCTAATTTTCTCTATGTTAAATCCCATTAATTTATGCTAAAAGCGTTAGCGATACGAATTTACCTTTTTTTGTGATCTGTAAAGTTCAACTAGAAAATACTAAATCAAAAGGTGTAGTTTCCTCTGCCTTCTGTTCTGCTAGCCATTCTGTTGTCATACAAGAATGTAGGTTATAGTTTGATTTAGCATGCTGATTGAGTGTTCATTTATTCATCTAGCCTATTTCTATTAATTTGTCCATCAGTAACATATTTTTAAACACTACTCCAATTGTTTAGCTGACTATTTATATCTGTGTGTGGCATTGCATTAGTGTTTTACAAGCTTCTCATTTTATTCTACAGAATAAGATGGACGGTGTCCAACTTTGAATAATCAAAAAATGGTCAAAATTTCCAAACTTCCCGAGCTTAACTTCCCGTGGTAAATTTCCGGAAACTTTCCACCCCTTTGAAACCCTAGTTTTGCTGTAACGTGGCACGCTACTTTTTATGTCAACAACAAGACCGTGTCATAAGTGTAGCAAGTTCAATGCAGGAAATATATTTTTACAAGTGAAATCAACAAACAGCACCGCACTAAAATTAACTTGATATCAAATAGGAAGAGGCAACATTGTGACACAGCAGACAACAACATACGCACACAATTAGAATAATGAAAAAAATCAATGATTAAAGTGACAAACTTGCCATCCAAACAATACACCGTTTGTTGACAAGAAGATATGAAAGCCATCGGAGCACATTCAATCTCTTTATTAAGCAGAGGTCACACAATCCGGTGAAAAGATTCAAAATGCTGGCGCTGCTAACTGCTAACGCTAACAAACACATCCATCCATCCATTTTCTACCGCTTGTCCCTTTCGGGGTCGCCGGAGCCTATCTCAGCTGCATTCGGGCGGAAGGCGGGGTACACCCTGGACAAGTCCTCGGAGGGCCAACACAGATAGACAGACAACATTCACACATTAGGGACTATTTAGTGTTGCCAATCAACCTATCCCCAGGTGCATGTCTTACACACAGCTCCATTGAAACCCTCAATCATGTCACATGTCACTAGGCAACAGGCCCCGCCTTTTAAAAGCACACACACGCACACTGTGCTCTAATGAAACGTCTTTCAACTGCATATGCCAGATATTTGAAGGTTTTTTTAAGTAACATATAATTTACTTTCCCTAGTAATTATTTATCAAAGAGTAATTCTGTTAGCAATTAAATTACTTTTTTGGTAAACGTACAATTAACTACATATAATTACTTTTTTTTAAAGTATTTTTCAGAACACTGTTGGCCATTTTGGTTTTGGACTGGCAATTTTTGGCAAAAACCAGGGGTTGTACTTCGACAAACTCCTCTGAGAAAATGAGCCCAAATCCAAATCTCGGCTACATGACGGATGGGCGACGATAAATTGAACATATCGCTAAGCAACACAAATTCAGAATAACTCCTCTCCATAAAGTCAGACTTTGATAACAATTGGTGTGCATGATGAAAATGATACACCCATTATTATCTGGCCACTTCATTTTATTTGGCCGTCAAAATCCAGGGAAAAAATATGTATCAATAAAGTACGTTAACTTGTCTTACTGAATGTATTCTTCCTTTCTATTTTGGCAGAAAAAAAATACATGCACTCCATGCAATCGCAAATTTTGTTAATTTAAATATTGCTTGAAAATATATTATCAGACAATCAAACCATTTTTTAAATAGAAATAAATACTAATGATTTCAAAGCAAGTTATCCATCAAATTGTGCAATGTAAAAGTAGGAATAGATTTCATGGTAAAATTGTGAAATTGATTGTAGTTTTTACAGCAATTTTCTCTGAATGAAAAAAAACAGCACTTTTTTACTGTTATAAGCTGTGGTGCCGTTTTGACATTTCCAGTAATACACCGAAAAATCTACAGTTATTGATTTGCGGTAAAAAAAAAAAAAAAAACAGCAAACAAACTGGCAGTTCAGGTGCCAAATTTTTACTGTAAAAAATTCAGTTTTTTTTTAATTTACAGTGAAAAAAACAAATGTAGATTTTACAGGAACATTTTGGCAACTGAGCTACCTTTTTTTTTAACCATAAAAACAGCAGTACTGTTTTTCCCTTTACAGTAATATACACTACATTTTAAGGTGAAATTGTTGCAACTTACCATATTTTTTTTCATTGTAGTTTAAAACATTTTTAATAAAACGAATTTAAAAATTGTGTAATAATAGTATTCACTCTGGGGCTAAACATAACTGCGATGTGGCCCTCAGTGAAAACCACTTTGAAACCTCTGAACTCCAGCCATCGATTTGCGTAAAAAAAACAGATTTGTGTGATGATGTGGGGGCAGCTTTGCGGTTTTTGTATACTGAATGCAATTTTTGACATGTATCTGCTCATGTGAGGCTTCAGACCTGGTCGCCGGCCCCCACGTCCTCCTCCTTGCGATCCAGATGGACACCCTGAGCGATGTCGGGGGACTGCTGCTCCAGAGCCACCAGCACATTGCAGGTCTTGTAGTCAAAGCCTGCAGAGGACCAGGAAATAAGCCATGAAACTTTGAATGAATCACGCCGCTTTCAACATAAAGTTTTAATGCGGCGCAAGCGTACCTTTGGAGGAGTCGTCGTAGCCGACGTGCTTGATTGTCTCTCGCACAACCTTCTGGTAGTCCACCACGGCCCTGGAGGTGATCTCCCCCGCCAGCAGGATCATCCCCGTCTTAGCCACCGTCTCTTCATTTGCGAGAGCGGAATGAGCGTACATGTTAAGTGTGACGGTGGTTGTCAGAGCCAACGGGAGTGTATTAGTTCAAAAGGACAAGTGGGATGTGAAAACCACGGAAACATTTGCTACCACGATTATGAAAACAAGGCGTGATTATCAATGAAAAACACGAGTTCCATGTTTTTTTTATGGTGACCTAATTCATAAAAAAGCATGCCTCTTCCATTAGTTTTCTTGGGGCTTCACAGGAAATTTGGCCCAAAGAAAAAAGTGTTGTTTTTTTTAAGGATGAAAGAAGCCACAAATAAAATACACAACCACAACTGTATTTATAGATTAACGATACAAAGGGGCACATGGAAATGAATAACGAAGACACCACTCTGATCTCTGTGTAAAAATAAGACGACAGGAAAAGTTGTATAATTGGAAAAAATAAATCACAATAAAAACGTTGTCATTCATGAGAAAAAATATAAACTCTTACAAAAATGAAGTATAAAGTCCAGTATTACTAGAGATGTCACAATCTGATATGGAAAGTATTAAATGTTATGGGCTTGCATGTAAAATGTCTGCTTTAGGCTCCAATCCAGCTTGTTTACTTGTCGACAGCCAGTTAACATCCAAATGTCTTCTAATAAACACACAAGGTTTGTATAAAGGCGCACATTAAATCCTCTCGTTTTCTCAAAAATCGATAGTGCTCCTTATAACCCGGTGCGCCTAATGTACGGAATAATTCTGGTTGTGTTTACCGACCTCGAAGCAATTTTAATTGGTACATGGTGTAATGATAAGAGTGACCAGTAGATGGCAGTCACACATAAGAGATACGCTAGTAAACGACACCAAAACTTTAAATGTTCCATTGAGAATATAGAACATTACACACAGCGCTCAAGAATCTGTCAAAATGTTTTAGTATGACTTCGGTAAGCTATGAAGCCACACCACTTGATGGATTGTTGGCACATCAAACATACAAGTATTATTATGGTGCGTGTATAAGGACCTCAAAATGGCACCTATTAGCAGACATTATCTGGCGTTTTGTTTAACAATATTATGCAAGACCAACTTTTCTTACCTTCTGGTACCTGCTGATGTGTATTTGGGATCTGCATAAGTCCTGAAAATTTGTGTTGTTGCATTATTGAGCCACGGGTGAGGAGATGCTGCTCCATTATTGATTGAAGTAAAGTCTGAATGTCATTAAAATAGTTAGTCCTTGCACGCTACACCGCTACAACAAAGATGACGGGGAGAAGACGCCGTCGAAGGTGAGCCACGTAAATAAGACCGCCCACAAAATGGCGCATCCTGAAGAGACGCTCAGAAAGCTACTTGAAAATGATCTGTAAAACATCATCTTTGAAACATTTTGACCAAAGAACCACCATTACATTTTATGTGGGCCACAAGATAGTTTTTTAATTTAGAAAAAAATCATAATACGACCCCTTTAATGCGCCCTTTAATCCGGTGTGCCTTTTGTATGAAAATAGACCTAAATAGACCCGCTCGTCGGCATTGCGCCTTTTAATCCGGTGCGCACTATGGTCCGAAAAATACGGTAAGTTCTCGTAATATTCCATTTTTTGACTCCCCCAACTCTGACTGTAGAAAAACAAACAACGATCTTACCGCATGCGACTTTGGCATCTGGGTCTTGAGCGAGATGTGCGTCCAAGACAGCGTCGCTTATTTGGTCACAAATCTTATCTGTGGAATGACAAAATGTCACATATTAGAAACAAGTCCGTTTGGAGTAAATACAAGCAGACACAATATTTCTGTTTATTATTGTAGTCACAGTGTGCAGCGCTGTGTTAAATACACTAAGACCTTTTCATAACACTTAGCCTCTCTCGCAGAGCCAGGCAAGGTGTTACAATTCCCTGTCCGCAAACCACGACATCTAATGACTGTTACAGTAGGGACCGCTTATCTCTGTCAACATAACGTACCTTTTCCCACTAAGGGTCGGATACAGAAAAATATGATAATGCTGGCTGGGTTGGCGTGTCACTTTGATACATTTTGTACACTAAAAGACACAATGACACCAATCCAAGGCAGGTCATACAAGATTATTGTAGCTCTGTGTTATAGGAGACAAAGCAAATTAGTGTATTAATACTTATCATGGGCCTGCTGCAATGAAAGCAGCACATATTATAATTCCTCATACTTCACCTTTTATTATCAAAGTTCCGCACGTTTTAAAGATGGTGTTGACGTCACTAATTTACGGCTTCAACCGCCCTCCTCTTCCCATGACATGCATTTCTGTCTGCAACGACACTTACAACAGGTCTATCCGCTTGTGAATTTCCTGTGAATTTCTGCTCAAACTTGGTTCAATCAACAATTCTTAAACTTTACTCAGCACTTATTTATTCTATTGTTTCTTGCTCGCTTAGTGGCCATCTTAGCTATTAGCATGCCTGCTCCTGCTTGCTCTCAGGGTGTATCATGTTTAGCCCCGTTCTAATACTTGATAGTGATATTTAAAATATTAAGAAACACACTTCATTTGCTGTTATGTTTTTGTTTTTTTTTAAATGTACTTAGGGAGTGGCTCCAAAATGCACAATAAGCTGCTAACTTGTCAGCCCAGAGACTAAAAATAAATACAATAATAGCCAGAGGGGATCTGCGTTTGTGATCACATAACAGCATTAATCAGCAAATACTATAAAAAAAATGTGCTTCCAAATTTAAGCCAGGGTTTCCCACACATTAATTTATTTGTGGCGGCCCGCCACGAAAGAATTACGTCCGCCACAAATAAAATAAAAATAAAAATTAAATTAAATTTAAAAAATGTATTTATTTATTTGTATTTATTATTGTCCTCTCCAGCTTCTCAGGCAAATCATATAGTTGATGTAGATGCCCATATCGGCTGTTCAGATTTACTTTACAAAAGAGAAGTGTAGGATGCTTCTCTTGTTGCCTTATTTGTATTTGACTTTATTAAATGTATTTATATTAGAAACACAACATGTGTATATAACAAAGGGTGCAAAGTCTGCAGGCAGTAGGAAACACATGGTTAAGTGTAGGGAGTAAAACTGATGGCAGTCTAAAGTTCAAGATTTTTGGAGCTCTTTGTTCAGTGGATCAGATGTTTGATGAAGCTCTGTGTCTATCTACCACCACTACTGTTTTCTGTTTATTTGTTACTGACTGTGGCAGGACACCTCTGCCTATGTTTCACTTTCTGTTGCTGGTAAATAATATGGTTGTAGTAGTAGGCTAAAGTTAAATTATTTAATATGCACTAAATAAAGGGGCAGAGCTTTGAGACATTTTAGCTTTTATATTTTATAAGATATATTTTTTGTAAGAACCACAATTAATAAATATATTTCAGTGAATAACTTATTGTTCAAATCTGTATATAAATATGTACATAAAGTGTTGTAATTATATTGTAAAATGGATTGATGGATGGATGGATGGATGGACGTTTAAAACAAAACTATTATTAATTAGTAAGTATACATTTTTGAGCCTTTTTAGAGAAAATCAAATCATTGTAGTAAATTATGCAAATTACTCGATGATGTCATGGTGACCACGCCCATAGCCACGCCCCCACCACCACAGGTATCTTGGCAGTTTATGGGAAACACTGTAAGCTCATTTTGCTCTAAACAGAGAGTCACTGTGCATATTTTTAACGCTGTGTTGCGTGACTAGACAGCATTTTCACGCCGCTTAGCGGTAATGTTGACAACACGACAACAAACATCGTCCTCCATCCATCCATCCATCTTCAACCGCTTATTCGGAATCGGGTCGCGGGGACAACAGCTCCAGCAGAGACCCCCAGACTTGCCTCTCCAGAGCAACATTAGCGACTTCCTCCTGGGGAATCCCGAAGATCATTGACATAAACAGACCAAATTGTCATTAGAAATAAGCAGTGCTATTTAACTGGTGGTCCACAGGCCAAATCCGGTCCGGGAATGACACCAGAATCACCCCTCAGTTCAAAACTTGGGCAGGACTAACATTTTTGTAGCACATTCCTAAAAACACGTTGGCAGATCCTTGCAGTGACATTTTAACTGTCTACAGGCAGGCGTCTATTACAGTTGACACTTGTATTTTTGTGTAACTCCTGACAAAATAACTGGACCAAAAACAAATGTCCACTACAGAGTTTTAGTATGAATCTTCAGGGTCTGTGGGACATTCTAGTCTAGATTTGAGAGGTCTGGGTACAGTGGGTTTTAAACTGGATCTGTACTTATCTGGTTTACATGCTTAAAAAAAGAATGAAATGTTTCACAAACCATAAACTTTGTTGTAATGACTCTTTGAAGAACTTTATTTATATTTTTGTTCAGCTGGGTTTTTTTCTGGCATTATTTTGCATGAGTGACCACATTATTTAATGATCAGACAAAAGTGTTTTTCTGGTATCAACTACCATCCGAATCGAAGGTTGATAAATTGGAATCCAACTTGTTATCTGTAGTGTACTAGATAGTTACTTATTGCCAATTAGATGTTGCAGGTGTGGTCTGGTGGGTGTACTTTGCAATAGTTCTCCTAAATCAGGGATGTCAAACTGGTTTTCATTGAGGTCCACATCACAGTTATGGCTGCCATCAGAGGGCCGCTTGTAACAACTAATATGAATTTTTTCTCCTTGCATTTTAATAATAAATATTTTTTTCATACACTGTATAAAAAATATCTGTAGACTTTACAGCAAAAAACTAACAGTCATGAGAAATTTACTGGAAAATATACAGTGGTATTTTTACAACATAAAGTAATACAGTAAATAGAAAAGAGTACAGCTGGGGGTTTTTTTAACTCTAAATTTTTGTCTTTTTTTTTTTAACATATTAGTTTAAATTTTATTCTTATAAAATTTAATTCCATTTACAGTAAGATACCGTAAAAAACAACTACAGATTGTACGGTAAAAAACTGGCAGCTCAGTCGACTCAATTTTACTGTGAAAAAAAGTAGTAGTTTTTCGATTTCCTGATATTTGCTACTAAAGCCGCTGTAAATGTGTGTGTGTGTGTGTGTGTGTGTGTGTGTGTGTGTGTGTGTGTGTGTGTGTGTGTGTGTGTGTGTGTGTATGTGTATATAAACACACATTTTTACAGTGGCTTTAATAAAAAAAATTCAAAATACAAATAAATACTTGTTTGACTTATGATTTCAAAGCAAGTTTTCCTTTAAATTGTACTATATGTATGTATGTATGTATGTATATATATATATATATATATATATATATATATATATATATATACATATACATATATAGACATAAATATACATACATACATATATATATATATATACATACATATATACATATACATACATACATACATACATACACACATATATATATATATACACTCTATATCAGGGCTGCAACTAACGATTAATTTGATAATCGTTTAATCTGTCGATTATTACTTCGATTAATCGATTAATAAATCGGATAAAAGAGACAAACTACATTTCTATCCTTTCCAGAATTTTATTGAAAAAAAAACAGCATACTGTCACCATACTTATTTTGATTATTGTTTCTCAGCTGTTTGTACATGTTGCAGTTTATAAATAAAGGTTTATTAAAAAAAATAAAAAAATAAAATTAAAATTAAAATTTAAAAAAAAATGGGCATAGCATAGATCCAACAAATTGATGACTAAATTAATCGCCAACTATTTTTATAATCGATTTTAATCGATTAGTTGTTGCAGCCCTAATATATATATATATATTTTTTTTAAAGTGTATATATATAAATACACACACACATACATACATACATATATATATATATGTATATATATATATATATATATATATATGTATATATATATATGTATATATATAAATAAATAAAACAATTTAATGGATAACTTGCTTTGAAATCATAAGTCAAACTAGTATTTATTTGTATTTTGAAAAAAAAATGTTTAGAAAATATGATAATATGATATGTGTTGCAATGTTGGATAATATTAAAGTTGAAAAGGTCTGCAATTTAATGTATTACATTTATTTTTTCAATCAAAATGGAAAAACCAAAAACATTTAACAGGAAAATAAAAGGTACGGGACGGCATGGCGAAGTTGGTAGAGTGGCTGTGCCAGCAATCGGAGGGTTGCTGGTTACTGGGGTTCAATCCCAACCTTCTACCATCCTAGTCATGTCTGTTGTGTCCTTGGGCAAGACACTTCACCCTTGCTCCTGATGGCTGCTGGTTAGCGCCTTGCATGGCAGCTCCCGCCATCAGTGTGTGAATGTGTGTGTGAATGGGTGAATGTGGAAATACTGTCAAAGCGCTTTGAGTACCTTGAAGGTAGAAAAGCGCTATACAAGTATAACCCATTTATCATTTACTTTAGTGACGCAAAATGTTTTCAGGTCCCCGCGGGCCACATAAAATGATGTGGCAGGGCCTGGAGCTTGGCACCTGTAGGGGACAGGTTCAACAACTTTTTAGGTTGCTGCAATAATTCCAGTGTTTCAAAACACGTGAACTTTGTGCAGGAAAAAATATGACACTAGTGTGCTAATACAATAAATGTTTCAGGGTTAAAAATGCAGTAATGGCACCTGTTTCACACAAGGATTTGTTGGCACTTCTGACACTAAATCAGTGTTTTTCAACCTTTTTTGAGCCAAGGCACATTTTTTGCGTTGAAAAAATGCGGAGGCACACCACCAGCAGAAATCATTAAAAAACGAAGCTCAGTTGACAGTAAAAAGTCGTTGTCGCAATTGTTGGATATGACTTTAAAGCATAACCAAGCTTGCATCACTATAGCTCTTGTCTCTAAGTAGGTGTACTGTCACCACCTGCCACATCACGCCGTGACTTATTTGGAGTTTTTTGCTGTTTTCCTGTGTGTAGTGTTTTTGTTCTTGTTTTGCGCTCCTATTTTGGTGGCTTTTTTTCTTTTTTTGGTATTTTCCTGTAGCAGTTTCATGTCTTCCTTTGAGCGATATTTCCCGCATCTACTTTGTTTTAGCAATCAAGAATATTTCAGTTGCTCTTATCCTTCTTTGTGGGGACATTGTTGATTGTCATGTCATGTTCGGCTGTACATTGTCTTTGCTCCACAGTAAGTCTTTGCTGTCGTCCAGCATTCTGTTTTTGTTTACTTTGTAGCCAGTTCAGTTTTAGTTTTGTTCTGTATAGCCTTCCCTAAGCTTCAATGCATAGCATTAGACACCTTTTTTTACCTGCACGCTGCCTCCCGCTGTTTCCGACATCTACAACGCAATTAGCTACCGGCTGCCACCTACTGATATGGAAGAACATTACACGGTTACTCTGCCGAGCTCTAGACAGCACCGACACTCAACAACAACACATAATTTGCAGACTATAATTACAAAATATATTTTTAACCCAAATAGGTGAAATTAAATAATCTCCCACGGCCCACCAGACTGTAACCCATGGCACACTAGTGTGGTTGAGCTACTTCTTGGGTACTGATTAATGCGAAGGGCTACCAGTTTGATACACACTTAAATAAATTGCCAGAAATAGCCAATTTGCTCAATTTACCTTTAACTCTATGTTATTACTAATAATTAATGATATTTACACTTAATTGAATGGTTTAAAAGAAGAGAAAACACGAAAAAAAATGACAATTAAATTTTGAAACATAGTTTATCTTCAATTTCGACTCTTTAAAATTCAAAATTCAACCGAAAAAAAAAGAGAAAAACTAGCTAATTCGAATCTTTTTGAAAAAATTTAAAAAATAATTTATGGAACAGCATTAGTAATTTTTCCTGATTAAGATTAATTTTAGAATTTGATGACATGTTTTAAATAGGTTAAAATCCAATCTACACTTTGTTAGAATATATAACAATTAGGACCAAGCTATATTTCTAACAAAGACAAATCATTATTTCTTCTAGATTTTCCAGAACAAAATTTTTAAAAGACATTCAAAAGACTTTGAAATAAGATTTAAATTTGATTCTACAGATTTTCTAGATTTGCCAGAATATTTTTTTTTTAATTTTAATCATAATAAGTTTGAAGAAATATTTCACAAATATTCTTCGTCAAAAAATTAGAAACTAAAATGAAGAATTAAACTAAAATGTATTTATTATTCTTTACAATAAAAAAAAAAAAATTACTTGAACATTGATTTAAATTGTCAGGAAAGAAGAGGAAAGAATTTAAAAGGTAAAAAGGTATATGTGTTTAAAAATCCTAAAATAATTTTTAAGGTTGTATTTTTTCTCTAAAATTGTCTTTCTGAAAGTTATAAGAAGCAAAGTAAAAAAATTAATGAATTTATTCAAACAAGTGAGGACCAAGTCTTTAAAATATTTTCTTGGATTTTCAAATTCAATTTGAGTTTTGTCTCTCTTAGAATTAAAAATGTCGGGCAAAGCGAGACCAGCTCGCTAGTAAATAAATACAATTTAAAAAATAGAGGCAGCTCACTGGTAAGTGCTGCTATTTGAGCTATTTTTAGAACAGGCCAACGGGCTACTCATCTGGGGCCGTACTTATCAAGCTTCTTAGAATTACTCCTAAGAAGTCTGCTAAGAGTTGACTTAAGAGTAAATAAATTATTCGCTGAAAGCTGCACTTAAAAGTTAGTTATCAAGCGTCTTACTCACACTTTCAGCGAAGTGTAGGACTGAATCTTAAGTGTCACACTCAGAGCTGAATTACGACATTACTATGTGCCGTAAACGGAATTTTAGGTGACGTCATTTCTGTGTCCATAGAAATGACCAATCACGGAAGGGAATCCGTTGTCTAAGAATAAAGAAATATCTTGGAAATATTTAAGTGGACAATGGGAGTGTATATTTTGACAATAAACTACAAAATAATACAAAACAAACTAGTCCCCGCCGGCACTCACGCTACCGCTCCCTCTCTTCTATCGCCCACACACTCACTGACGTCACTCACCTCACGGCCACACACATACGCTACTGTCATAACATTTTCTTTCCAATTCATTAATTAGGCAACTAATTTGAAACTGGTGTGGGTGGCTCTATATATACTAGCCCACTGCATACACATGCAGAAATTAACAAGGACGAAAAGTATTAAATCTGTGACAAAAATAATATCCGCTCTGTCTATACGATACCGTTTGATCAGCTGCTCGTCATCAAAAAAAAAAAAACATTGTTCCGTTCCCTGAACGTTCGCGCACGTCTCTCTCGCCTCAGTGCCATCCCCTGCTGGCAACTCCTAACCACTTAGGACACCTCTGAAGGTCTCTTAAATATCGTGGAGAGTAGGAGTGATTCTTAGACTTAAGAACGTTGATAAAAAGCTTTTATTCTTAAGTTTGAGAGTAGGACTAAATTTCGCAAATTCTCAGGACTTAAGTGTAAAATGGCACTCTAAGAAGCTTGATAAGTACGGCCCCTGGTCCTTATGGGTTACCTGGTGCCCGCGGGCACCGCGTTGGTGACCCCTGATATATATATATATATATATATATATATATATATATATATATATATATATATATATATATATATATATATATATATATATATATATATATATATATATATATATATATATATGTGTGTATGTGTATATGTGTATATATGTATATATGTATATATGTGTGTGTATATATCCATGTATATATATGTATATGTGTATATATGTGTGTGTATATATGTATATGTCCATGTATATATATGTATAAGTGTATATATGTGTGTGTATATATGTATATAAAGATAGATAGTTGATTCCTTCAGGAGAGTTCCCTCAGGAAAATTTAAAAAAATATACTGTATGTATATATATATGCATATGTGTGTGTGTATATATATATATATATATATATATATATATATATATATATATATATATATATATATATATATATATATATATATATGTATATATATGTATACATACATATATATTCCTCACGCACTAATTGACTTAAAGAGCGCACTTGCTGCATATCACGTTATCAATGGTAAAATGCATTTTTAGACAATATGATTTGCCTGAGTGGCTAGGAGATGGTAGAAAATGGACTAGTAAGGACAGATTTTTTTTAAAAGAATAATTTAAAAAAAATTTTTTTTTTTTTTTTTTAAATTTGGGACGTAGTTTAGGGACCCCTGCAGTAGTGCAATAAAGCTATATTTGGCTTTTACATTATTAGCATGAATACATTTGACATTGATTGTCTTTCCTAATGTATTGTTCCTACTACATTCGCGCAGCAGTAACTATAGTACTGTGTAAGTAATCCTATTATGTGTTGCACTGTTTGTAAGCCCGGTACACTGGAGCAACAAAGCTGCTGACAAAAGGTTCCTAGCTCAATTTGGAATCTTACATTTATCAAGCTCAGACGTCATTCGATAACACCCTAGGACTTGAAATAATTAATATATTAAATATTGTACAAGATAACAAACCCCAAGTTACGTAATAATCAAAAACATGAGGAGACGTGCCGCAACTCTTATGGTGTTGCATCACCTTTCGACTTTCGAAAAAATAAACACAAAAAAGTTATTTTTATCGCACACATACCGATAATGAATGATTCCGTCCGTTTAAATGTTATAACCATGTAGTTGATTAAATGTAAGAATGAGACGAAAGTGCGGCTAGCAAACACATGCTGACAGCGACACTACATGACCTTGTTTTAATACACTAACACAGCGCTGTTAAGCTAACATGTCAATTTAAAGAGTTAAAACATGGTTAGTTTTTCCAAACTTACCAGGATGCCCTTCTCCAACGGACTCGGACGTGAAGAGGAAGCAGCCGTCGTCGGCCGAGTTGTTATGGAAACCGTTGGGCTGGCCGTTCATCTTGACCACAGTGCGTGAGTTAGCGATGTTGTTAGCACACAAGCTAGCTGCTCGTAACGATAGCCTCGGTCTCCGCTCGGCAAAAAACGGACTTTACCCGTCTTGATGTGTTTTTTTTTTTTACTAAAACCCCTAGCGAAGAGCTTGCCTCGGTTGTGATTGCCCGAACTGGTTGGACGTATCTTATTTGAAGTGAGGAGAGCCAGGAGTGGCCTAAGGCGCGCACACCACGTGGAGCGGAGATGGGCGTGCACTTGTAAACACACAATAGTCATAGGATTGATTGATTGATTGATTGATTGATTGATTGAGACTTTTATTAGTAGGTTGCACAGTGAAGTACATATTCCGTACAATTGACCACTAAATGGTAACACCCGAATAAGTTTTTCAACTTGTTTCAATCAATCAATCAATCAATGTTCATTTATATAGCCCTAAATCACAAGTGTCTCAAAGGGCTGCACAAGCCACAACGACATCCTCAGTACAGAGCCCACATACGGGCAAGGAAAAACTCACCCCAGTGGGACGTCGATGTGAACGACTATGAGAAACCTTGGAGAGGACCGCATATGTGGGTAACCCCCCCCTCTAGGGGAGACCGAAAGCAATGGATGTCGAGTGGGTCTGACATAATATTGTGAAAGTCCAGTCCACAGTGGATCCAACACATCAGCGTGAGTCCAGTCCATAGTGGGGCCAGCAGGAAACCGTCCCGAGCGGAGACGGGTCAGCAGCGCAGAGATGTCCCCAACCGATGCACAGGCTAGCGGTCCACCCGGGGTCCCGACCTTGGACAGTAAGCACTTCATCCATGGCCACCGGACCTGTGCAACCCCCCCTCCAAGGAAGAGGGGAGCAGAGGAGAGAAGAAAAGAAACGGCAGATCAACTGGTCTAAAAAGGGGGTCTATTTAAAGGCTACAGTATACAAATGAGTTTTAAGATGGGACTTAAATGCTTCTACTGAGGTAGCATCTCTAACTTTTACCGGGAGGGCATTCCATAGTACTGGAGCCCGAACAGAAAACGCTCTATAGCCCGCAGACTTTTTTTTGGCTCTGGGAATCACTAATAAACCGGAGTTCTTTGAACGCAGATTTCTTGTCGGGACATATGGTACAATACAATCGGCGAGATAGGCTGGAGCTAAACCGTGTAGTATTTTATACGTAAGTAGTAAAACCTTAAAGTCGCATCTTAAGTGCACAGGAAGCCAGTGCAGGTGAGCCAGTATAGGCGTAATATGATCAAATTTTCTTGTTTTTGTCAAAAGTCTAGCAGCCGCATTTTGTACCAACTGTAATCTTTTAATGCTAGACATAGGGAGACCCGAAAATAATATGTTACAGTAATTGAGACGAGATGTAAAGAACGCATGAATAATGATCTCAGCGTCGCTAGTGGACAAGATGGACCGAATTTTAGCGATATTACGGAGATGAAAGAAGGCCGTTTTAGTAACACTCTTAATGTGTGACTCAAACGAGAGAGTTTAAGTCAGGGTCCACTTAAATTGATTCATGATACAGATATATACTATCATATATACTATCATCATAATACAGTCATCACACAAGATAATCACATTGAATTATTTACATTATTTACAATCAGGGGTGTGGAGGGGGGGGGGGGTAGGATATGGACAGCAAGTAGTGGACATAAAGAGAGAGAGAGAGAGATCAGAAGGCATAAGAAAAAGTATCTGCATTTGATTGATTACATTTGATTATTAGCAATCCGGGGAGGGTGTTAGTTTAGGGTTGTAGCTGCCTGGAGGTGAACTTTTATTGCGGTTTTAAAGGAGGATAGAGATGCCCTTTCTTTTATACCTGTTGGGAGCGCATAACACATTGATGTGGCATAGAAAGAGAATGAGTTAAGACCTTTGTTAGTTCGGAATCTGGGTTTGACGTGGTCAGTGGAGCTCCCCCTGGTGTTGTGGTTATGGCGGTCATTTACGTTAAGGAAGTAGTTTGACATGTACTTCGGTATCAGGGAGGTGTAGTGGATTTTATAGACTAGGCTCAGTGCAAGTTGTTTAACTCTGTCCTCCACCTTGAGCCAGCCCACTTTGGAGAAGTGGGTAGGAGTGAGGTGGGATCTGGGGTGGAGGTCTAGAAGTAACAATCAAGAAGGAATCAACACCGACATTAAAACCTCTTACCTTGTAAATTAATGTTTACAGATAAAGAAAACAAGTACACCAGGGTGACCTTTTCATACCCAAAGTGTTTTTTACAGTCCTTAAGCCAGTGTTTTTCTACCACTGTGCCGCGGCACACTGGTGCACTGCGAAAACTGAAATCTAAGTAAGATGAAATATCTCAAATAAGGGTGATATTTGCTTATTTTCTGTCTGAGAAGATCATTCTTCTCACTAAGCAGATTTTATGTTAGAGTGTTACTACTATTACTTGTTTTAAGGGTTTTGGTCCTAAATGATCTCAGAATCAGAATCAGCTTTATTGTCATTACGCAGGGTAACGAGATTGAGAAACTGTACAATGTACACTCTATACACTCTGTGCAAATGTATAATGGTGAAATGGGTTATTGCACCGAAGAGAAGGCAGTTATGAGGGACAATGGGGCAGTCCGTTCAGGGTGATTATGGCCCTGGGGAAGAAGCTGTTCTTTAGCCTGTTTGTCCTGGTTTTAATGCACCTGTAGCGCTTCCCAGAGGGCAGCAGGTGGAACAGGTCAGAGCCAGGGTGGGTGCTGTCCTTGATGATGGCACTGGCTCTGTTGAGGCAGCGGGAGGTGTAGATGTCCATCAGAGAGGGGAGTGGGCGGCCGATGATCTTCTGAGCCGTCTTGACCGCTCTTTGCAGCCTCTCCCTGTCTGCTGCAGTGCAGCTGCCGTACCATACTGTAATACAGTAGGTCAGCAGGCTCTCGATGGACGAGCGGTAGAAGGTTAGCAGCAGGTCAGGCTTCAGGTTGTACTTCCCGAGGACTCTCAGGAAGTGTAGCCGCTACTGAGCCTTCTTGATGATTGATGTGGTGTTGACTGTCCAGGAAAAGTCGTTAGAGATGTGGACTACAAGGTACCTGAAGGTGTGGACCCTCTCCACCCGTTGATGTAGAGGGGGGCAGGGTCGGTGCTGCTCCTCCTGAAGTCGACGATGATCTCTCTGGTCTTGCTGGTGTTGAGAGCGAGGTTGTTCCCCGAAGACCAGGCCGTCAGCTTCAGGACCTCCTTCCTCCCTGTAGGCAGCCTCGTCACCCCTGGAGATGAGCCCGACTACTGTGGTATCGTCAGCGAACTTGAACTCAGTAAGATATTACAGCTTGCTGCTGAGGTTTTATGACCTATATTTAGTAAAACATGCTTGAAACTAGAATTTCAGCTGATGCAAAGCTTTGTCATCAACACTCACAAGTATAAAACTACTTTTTTAAAGTAATAATTTCTTACTTCAAGCATGAAAAAAAAAATCATGATGCAGAGCGCATATCATTATGTCAAGATAATGGCACTAGCATTTACTTAATTTAAGAATATTTTTCAACATATTGAGCGAAAAGGTCTCGTTTTTTTTTCTACCAAGAAAAGTGCACTTGTTATTAGTGAGAATATACTTATTTTAAGGTGGTGACAGTACACCTACTTTGAGACAAGAGCTATAATGATGCATGCTTAGTTATGGTTTAAAGTCATATCCAACAATTGCGACAACGACTTTTTACTGTCAACTGAGGTTCGTTTTTTAGTGATTTCTGCTGGTGGTGTGCCTGCGCATTTTTTCAACGCAAAAAATGTGCCTTGGCTCAAAAAAGGTTGAAAAACACTGCCTTAAGCATCAGAATATGTCAATTAGGCACTTGAGTTTACATGCTGTTGGACACAAAATGTCCGCCGCTGGAAGATCATAGCACTTACTGGAGGTGGGTAAATATTCCATATTTTTCAGTTATCTTCTGTTTATTTTGAACATATATTCTTTGTTTTCACATGTGTTGTTCAAATATATTGTTATATTATTGTGATATTGTTTACAAACTTTGGGGGAAGAACAACAAAAGATTTATATGAGAACCAATCGTAATTTTTGCGGTTTTTTTGCTTCTTTTGCATTATCAACCTAATTTTGCTCAAATAATTGCAAGTAGTGAAAGAGAATACACTAATAATTGTATTGTTTTGTTGGGATTGTTACATTGTCTTATAATATTGTGAAATTATTCACAAATAAGTGTGTTGATGCAAACGTTACATTACATTTTCATAGCCAAGGGGATTTTTACAGTCCTTATCAAGCATCAGAATATGCTCAATTAGGCCTTGAGTTTAAATGCTGTTGGACACAAAATGGCCACCGCCGGAGGATCATAGCACTTACTGGAGGTTGAGTTGAGTTGAGTTTGAGTTTATTTCGAACATGCAAGCATACAAAGTGATACATCACAATTTCCAGTTTGTCTTTTCAACATGTTCGAAAAGGAGTAGGAAGAAGCAGAGCTTATTTAATCCTACGATATTTTCAGTTATCTTCTGTGTATTTTGAACATATGTTCTTTGTTTTCACATGTGTGGTTCAAATATATTGTTATAATATTGTGATATTGTTTAAGAACTTTGGGGGGAAAACAACAAAAGATTTATATGAGCGCCAATCGTAATTTTTGCGTTTGTTTGCTTCTTTTGCATTATCAACCTAATTTTTAGAGTAGAATAGAATAGAAATTACTTTATTGATCCCTGGGGGAAATTCAGCAATTTTGCTCAAATAATTGCAAGTAGTGAAAAAGAAAACACTAATAATTGTATTGCTGGGATTGTTATATTGTCGTATAATATCTTGAAATTGTTTACAAATAAGTGTGTTGTTGATGCAAACATTATATTTTATTTGTATATTACATTATTTTATTTGTACATTACATTACATTTTCATAGCCAAAGGGATTTTTACAGTCCCCAAGCATCAGAATATGTCAATTAAGCACTTGAGTTTAAATGCTGTTGGACACAAAATGGCCGCCACCGGACGATAATAGCACTTGGGAAAATATTCAATCTTTTTAAATTCTCGTCTATGTTTATTTTGAACATATATGTTCTTTGTTTTCACAAGTGTTGTTCAAATATAATGTTGTGATATTGTTTACGAACTTTGGGGGAAGAACAACAAACAATTTATATGAGAGCCAATCGTAATTTTTGCTTTTGTTTGCTTCTTTTGCATCCATCCATCCATCCATTTTCTACCGCTATCAACCTAATTTTGCTCAAATAATTGCAAGTAGTGAAAAAGAATACACGAATAATTGTATTGTTGGGATTGTTACATTGTCTTATAATATTGTGAAATGATTCACAAATAAGTGTGTTAACGCAAACATAGTTTATTTATATATTACATTTTTGTCATTAATATATTTTTTTTACTTTATAAAATGTATTCTGATTCTAACCATGATCAACAAAACAAAACCGATTATGAAGTCACCACCCATGCCACCACCACACCCCATCAAATTGGAAAGTTAGGTAATGTTATCAATGAATACCTTTTTGTTAATATTCAATGAGTTTTAAATGCTGAAATAACCATAAAGGTAAATCATTCAATGCACATGTACAGATTTTTAATGAGGTCGGACAACAAACATATCGAAAGTGCAAGTAAAAGATCTAGATTAGAACATCTATTAATTTCATATATTCCGCTTATCCTCATTAGGGTCATGGATAAACTGCAGCCCATCCCAGCTGACTCCAACCGAGCCATTCTAGAACATTCAATGATAAATAAACTTCTATTGATCAGGTGGGTTAAATTCTTCTGTCTCATGTCAGAGCAAAACCGAAAGTCTGGCAAAGGCTTATGGTGCTTCAATCTCCATGAAACACATCCAGATAAGCCTCACATACTGTATATCTTCTTTGTGTGGACACTTAAGTTTATAGATCCATGTGATAGCAAGTTGTTTTGGCGTCTGCTGACCGTAGCAAAGGTCCAAACTATAGACTTTATGTAACGCTGCGTCAGGAAATGGTGCGTTTACAAGTACAGTACAGTACAGGTGGGAGCCTTTATGAGCACACTCACACAGGAAAGAACATTGTTTTTTTAACTGAAGGTGCCCTGTTATCCAAAGTGGACTTTTTAATGCTGTTACAGCACATGTGTCAAACTCAAGGCCCGGGGGCCAGATCTGGCCCGCCACATCATTGTATGTGGCCCGCGAAAGCCTGGGAACAGTGTGTGTTAATCAAATACTTCAGTTTTTTACTAAATGAAAATAATTATTTCAATGTTGACAGGAAAAAATGTGTATCTTTTAAATTATGCCAAAAATTACATTATTATATAATGTATTAGAAAAATATTTTTGTAAAGATAAAAATAAACAATTGAATATTGGCTTGTCACCTTTACGTATGATTTGTACTTGCATAGGAAACTAGATGAGGCAATTCCTGAAGGTATTGCGTGTGAATGCTCCAATGCTGAAGTTGAAATGAAATGCTGAGAGAATGTAGTGTGAATGTAAGAATGGTTTGAATGTTGAAGAGTTAGAATTTCCAGGAAAACAGGAATTTGGTTTGGAACTTGGGAAAGTGTTAGTTTGAATGTCCAGGATGAGTGGAATGAATTGTTGTTGGGATGGTTTGAAAATGTCCCATTAATTTCAATGGGAACTTCCTCGAAATTTGGGAATTTTTGGAAAAGCGGGAATTTTTTTGAAAATTATTAGGATCATGAATGTCCTGAATGAGCTGAATTGGTTGGTGTTGAAATTGTTTAAATCAGGCAAGAAATGTTGAAGTAGTGACAGTTTTTTAATTGAGAAATGGTATTACGGAATTTCGGGAAAACCGGGAATTTTTCCAGTCCAAAAAACAACTTCGTTTTTAGTCCTGATTAAGAGGAATGTTTTGACGGTGGAACGGTTGAAGTGGGTTGAAAAATGTGGAAGGAGTAGTCGACAGAAAAAAGGGTGAAAATAGGATTTGGAAAACCGAGAATACTAGAAATTCCTGGAATTTTTTGTAACTTGGGAAAATGATAGTTTGAATGTCCAGGATGAGTGGAATTAATTGTTGTTGGAATGGTTTGAATAGGTTGAAAAATGTCCCATTGATTTCAATGGGAACTTCCTGGAAATTTGGGAATTTTTGGAAAAGCGGGAATTTTTTTGAAAATGATTAGGAGCACGAATGTCCTGAATGAGCTGAATTGGTTGGTGTTGGAATTGTTTAAATCGGGCAAGAAATGTTGAATTCGTGACAGTTTTTTAATTGAGAAATGGTATTACGGAATTTCGGGAAAACCGGGAATTTTTCCAGTCCAAAGAACAACTTCGTTTTTAGTCCTGATTAAGAGGAATGTTTTGACGGTGGAACGGTTGAAGTGGGTTGAAAAATGTGGAAGGAGTAGTCGACAGAAAAAAGGGTGAAAATAGGGTTTGGAAAACCGAGAATACTGGAAATTCCTGGAATTTTTTGTAACTTGGGAAAATGATAGTTTGAATGTCCAGGATGAGTGGAATTAATTGTTGTTGGAATGGTTTGAATAGGTTGAAAAATGTCCCATTGATTTCAATGGGAACTTAATGGAAATTTGGGAATTTTTGGAAAAGCGGGAATTTTTTTTGAAAATGATTAGGAGCACGAATGTCCTGAATGAGCTGAATTGGTTGGTGTTGGAATTGTTTAAATCGGGCAAGAAATTTTGAATTCGTGAAAGTTTTTCAATTGAGAAATGGTATTACGGAATTTCGTGAAAACCGGGAATTTTTCCAGTCCAAAGAACAACTTCGTTTTTAGTCCTGATTAAGAGGAATGTTTTGACAGTGGAACGGTTGAAATGGGTTGAAAAATGTGGAAGGAGTAGTCGACAGAAAAAAGGGTGAAAATAGGGTTTGGAAAACCGAGAATTCTGGAAATTCCTGGAATTTTTTAAAAACTTGGGAACAATGATAGTTTGAATGTCCAGGATGGTGGAATGCGTTGAAGGTGGAATGGTTTTAATCGTTTGAAAAATGTGACAATGGTGGAAGTTTGAAAAATGGCCAATTCATTTTTAATGGGAAAAATGGGAAATTCCTGGAATTTTTTGGAACTTGGGAAAATGATAGTTTGAATGTCCAGGATGGTGGAATGCGTTGAAGGTGGAATGGTTTTAATTGTTTGAAAAATGTGGAAATGGTGGAAGTTTGAAAAATGGCCAATTCATTTTTAATGGGAAAAATAGGGAATTCCTGGAATTTTTTGGAACTTGGGAAAATGATAGTTTGAATGTCCAGGATGGTGGAATGCGTAGAAGGTGGAATGGTTTTAATCGTTTGAACAATGTGGAAATGGTGGAAGTTTGAAAAATAACCAATTCATTTTAAATGGGAAAAATGTCCCGGAAAAATGGGAAATTCCTGGAATTTTTTTGAACTTGGAACAATGATAGTTTGAATGTCCAGGATGGTGGAATGTGTTTAATGTGGGATGGTTCTAATTCTTTGAAAAATGTGGAAATGGTGGAAGTTTGAAAAATGGCCAATTCATTTTAAATGGGAAAAATGTCCCGGAAAACTGGGAAATCTGGGAATTTTTGGAACTTGTCAAGGTAAAACCAGCGATTCCCAAATAGGCTGAACAGTTTGAAGTTGGAACGGTTTGAATCGGGTGAAAAATGTGTAAGGTAGAGCGCGCCAAAATCTGGAGAATAATAAGAACAATAATTAGATGAATTTTGGTGTAGAAAACCATATGAGTGAATGCTTTGGAGCATTCACACAATAATGTAATATTACTGGCACACATTTATAGCAATGCTGTCAAAGGATGTTTTTTTTTATGATTAATCACAGGTTATTGCCCACGTGCATCATTTTAATTCATAAAAAAGCAGCCCATTACTGCGATGTGGCCCTCAATGAAAACGAGTTTGACGCCCCTGTGTTACAGCAATAATGTACGGGTCCCTATGGCCTGTTTATGAGCACCAAACATCATCTCCCTTACTTGTTTACTCCACTTTTGGCTTGCTTTTCATGACGCCATGAAAGAAAAACCTCTTTCCCAAAAATAAAAAAAAAATACAGGCTTCACTACACATCTTAAAATTAAATATGGAGCTCTGCCAACTGTAGTATAGCTGTGAGTTTGATTTTTTTTCTTCTTCAGCGGACGGGCTAACCTAGCATAACGTCGCTGTTAGTGGGTGTAATGTGAGCACGTTAGCTCACATCGCTATATGCTAGTGTTGCTAATGCTTATTGTTACGTTGTTGTATGTGATTGATATATATATATATATATATATATATATATATATATATATATATATATATATATATATATATATATATATATATATATATATATATATATATATATATATATGTGTCTTAATTAGATTATCAAAAAAAAAAATAGTGCTCGATACCGTGGTAGAGCGTAATATGTATGTGTGGGAAAAAATCACAAGACTATTTCATCTCTACAGGCCTGTTTCATGAGGGTTTCCTCAATCATCAGGAGATAAAAAAAATAAATAAAATCTCCTGATGATTGAGGAAACCCTCTTGAAACAGGCCTGTAGAGATGATTTTTTTTTTAAAATCAGGACATTTAAAAAAAAAAAAAATCTCCTGATGATTGAGGAAACCCTCATGAAACAGGGCTGTAGAGATGCTTTTTTTTTAAAAATCAGGACATTTAAAAAAAAATAATCTCCTGATGATTGAGGAAACCCTCATGAAACAGGCCTGTAGAGATGAATTTTTTTTTTAAATCAGGACATTTAAAAAAATAAAAATAAAAATCTCCTGATGATTGAGGAAACCCTCATGAAACAGGCCTGTAGAGATGATTTTTTTTTTTAAATCAGGACATTTAAAAAAATAAAATAAAATAAAAATCTCCTGATGATTGAGGAAACCCTCATGAAACAGGCCTGTAGAGATGAAATAGTCTTGTGATTTTTTCCCACACATACATATACATACATATACATATATATATATATATATATATATATATATATATATATATATATATATATATATATATATATATTGTGGAGAATGCATATATGTTTAAGAGGTTTTTTTTATTCATAGAGCAGCTAGTACTTTTCTTTTTTATATATTTTACCAGTTTCTCTTTGTCTTCATAGGTCTGTTTAGTGTCTTAGCCATTGGAATGTGAATACACCCCCCTCCCGCCCCCCCTTCTTGCCTTATCAGTGTTGCGAGAGGGAGAGGTGGGGGCTTTCTTTGTGTGCAAGAAGTTGGCTCTTCCGTTTGAGTGGGAGATCAACTCGAGTAGCCGATATGAATTTATTGGTGTGGGCTGATCCCCTGAAATTTCAGTAAAACTTGATAATATTCCTATTCTGTCTTGATGGTCCTTCTTACTCAGCATATATGTCATCGAAAGAACTTGGGATTGACCAGTAACTTAGATTCCCTGGGAGGAAGAGCTGGTCGACGCAACAATATATATACATACATCTATCATGTTGGACAAGTGAATATGTCAAATGTAGATAAAGTGCACAATAGAGCTTCTCGGGGAGCCACACGCAGCTCATTAGCATTAAAGGTACAGACACGTCAAACTAGGGCTTACTAAAAGCACTTTAAAACTGTGTCAATTCCAGCATCAAGGTTAGATTTTGGAGCGTTTGTGGAACATCTTATTTCAAATGGGTGACGATGAATACAACATGAGACCCTTAAAGCGAACGAGGAAACGACCACGTTATCCACTTGACTCACTGTAGTCTACTTTGCAATGTTAGATTGCTTCTTCCTACAACTATTGATGAATCACCTGATCCCATACGCCCATATTTGGAGTGTCCCTACATGTATTAGCTTGTGAGCCGATAAAAGCACTTGTAACTGGGGGGGGGGGGGGCGAGTCCCACATAAACACGGTGGAAGATGCGATGCGGAATGTTTGCGTATCCTCCGGTCTATGTTTTACGCGTGTCCAGCGTCTTTGCTGCGCCCGTAGGGCTAACCTGAGCAGGCCTATGCTCCCCCATCAAAGCAGCGATCAGGGCCTCCGGTGCCGAAACCCCGATCCCGGGAGACACGGGGCTCCGAGGACTGAGCGGGCTGACGGCCGGAGACGAGACGGAGCCCGGGGAAACCTTCTTAGCGGCTGAGCCAGGTGAGAGGCTCCGGGTCTCTTTGGGGCGGGGACACAGGCCCAGGCCCTGCAGGGACGGGAGAGGGTTGGAGACCGCGGGGCTGCGGCTGCGGCGGCGGCGGCAGTGATGCTTGCTGGTTTTGGGGCTGGGGCTGCGGGAGTTGGGGGACAGGAGGACCAAGGTGCTGTCGTCTTCTGAGCTGACCTCGGTGCTGTCGGAGCGCTGCACGGACGGGCTGTGGACGGGGATCTTGATCTGTGGGCAAAGATAGAATTAATACCTTCTTTCAGCTCGTTTTCAAAACCAGATAAGGTTTCTAATTAGGTAAGGAAACACAGGCAACTTCCCGGTGTATTTTCTTTTTCTGCATGCGCTTTAAAATGTTGCCAGACAGCTGTTGGTGTGAAACTCATGCGTGGTAGGAATGGATTCTGTTGCTGCGGCTGTAGGCAACCTCCTGCTGGAGTTTTTCTTAATACCAGCCCAAGATGGCAGCAGTATCATTAGTGCTTTATCTACCTCTGAACGCTCTTTAAAACATTATTCAACCTATGCTGGCTGAGCAGTTATGTTTCAATTACACCTGTTGCTAATTAACTCCAGTTAGCCAAAATAAGCTGATTAGAGCAGTGTTTTTCAACCTTTTTTGAGGCAAGGCACATTTTTGTCATAAAAAAATCCGGAGGCACACCACCAGCAGAAAACTTTAAAAAATTAACTCCACCAAGTCGTCGTGTCTTATTTTGAGTGTGTTGGTGTCTTCCTGTGTGTAGTGCTTTAGTTCTTGTCTTGCTTATTTTGGTGGCCCTTCCTGTTTTGCGGGTGTTTTCCTGTAGTGGCTTCATGTCTTCCTTTGAGCGCTATTCCGCGCACCTGCTTTGTGTTAGCAAGCAAGGCTATTTACGTTGTTGCTATCCTTCTTTGTGTGGCCATTGTTGATTTTCATGTCACGTACGGATGTACTTTGTGGACACCGTAAGTTTTTGCTGTCGTCCAGCATTCTGTCTCTGTTTACTTTGTAGCCAGTTCAGTTTGACTTTTGTTTTGCATAGCCTTTTCCTTTCGTTCATTTTGGGTTTAAGCATTACATACCCTTTTTACCTGCACCCTGCCTCCCACTGTGGTCTGCATATCGGGATCACAACAAACCATCCTCGTCTCACCCGACACATTCCGACTTTTACAAAGCAATGCTGCCACCTACTGACATGGAGTATTACGTGGTTACCCTGCCGAGTTTTACACAGCACAGACACTAAGCAACGGCACATTATTGGCAGATTCTAATTATTGATTTGCCAAAAATATTTTTGGGATAAATTAGGTGAAGTTGCATAATTTCCCACGGCACACCAGACAATATCTCACGGCACACTAGTGTGCCGCGGCACAGTGGTTGAAAAACACTGGATTAGAGCATTTATCAGTCAGTGTCCGCCCCCTAGTGGTGCCATCACATAACACGGCATTAAAAAGCAAGATAATTTATTGTTATTAAAACTGGAAACCACCCCTAAAAGGGTTGAACAATTCATAATTCCACCAAAATCACTCAGAAAATCCCCAAATATGCTTTAAAAATATTTGGCAACCATCAAATAATTAGAAAATATTACTAGTTATATTTAATAATATTAATGAAAATTAGTCTTGTATACGCTATCTAGTTTGCATATTCATAATCACAGCTTGTGTATATTATTCTCCATCCATTAAATATATCTGTATATTTCTAAATACTCAAATCATTTATTCTGCATATACAAAAGCAGTGAAGTTGTCACGTTGTGTAAATGGTAAATAAAAACAGAATACAATGATTTGCAAATCCTTTTCAACTTATATTCAATTGAATAGACTGCAAAGACAAGATATTTAACGTTCCAACTGGAAAACTTTGTTATTTTTTGCAAATATTAGCTCATTTGGAATTTGATGCCTGCAACATGTTTCAAAAAAGCTGGCACAAGTGGCAAAAAAGACCGAGAAGGTTGAGGAATGCTCATCAAACACTTATTTGGAACATCCCACAGGTGAACATGCTAATTGGGAACAGGTGGGTGCCATGATTGGGTATAAAAGCAGCTTCCATGAAATGCTCAGTCGTTCACAAACAAGGATGAGGCGAGGGTCACCACTTTGTCAACAAATGCGTGAGCAAATTGTTTAAGAACAACATTTCTCAACCAGCTATTGCAAGGAATTTAGGGATTTCACCATCTACGGTCTGTAATACCATCAAAAGTTTAAGAAAACCTGGAGAAATCACTGCATGTAACATTGAATACCCGAGACCTTGGATCCCTGAGGCGGTACTGCATCAAAAAGCGACATCAGTGTGTAAAGGATATCACCACATGGGCTCAGGAACACTTCAGAAACCCACTGTCAGTAACTACAGTTGGTCGCTACATCTGTAAGTGCAAGTTAGAACTCTACTATGCAAAGCGAAAGCCATTTATCAACAACACCCAGAAACACTGCCGGCTTCTCTGGGCCCGAGCTCATCTAAGATGGACTAATGCAAAGTGGAAAAGTGTTCTGTGGTCTGGCGAGTCCACATTTCAAATTGTTTTTGGAAACTGAACGTCGTGTCCTCTGGACCAAAGAGGAAAAGAACCATCCGGATTGTTCTAGGCGCAAAGTTGAAAGCCAGCATGTGTGGTGGTATGGGGGTGTATTAGTGCCCAAGATATGGGTAATTTACACATCTGTGAAGTTAATGAAAGTTACATACAGGTTTTGGAGCAACGTCTTTTTCATGAACGCCCCTGCTTATTTCAGCAAGACAATGCCAAGCCACATTCTGCACATGGCTTTGTAGTAAAGTAATGCGGGTACTAGACTGGCCCGCCTGTAGTCCAGACCGGTCTCCCATTGAAAATGTGTGGTGCATTATGAAGCCTAAAATAGCACAACAGAGACTGTTGAACAACTTAAGCTGTACATCAAGCAAGAATGGGAAAGAATTCCACCTGAAAAGCTTCAAAAATGTGTCTCCTCAGTTCCCAAACCTTTACTGAGTGTTGTTAAAAGGAAAGGCCATGTAACACAGTGGTGAACATGCCCCTGTGACAACTTTTTTGCAATGTGTTGCTGCCGTTAAATTCTAAGTTAATGATTGATTGCAAAAAAAAAATAGTTTCTCAGTGTGAACATGAAATATCTTGTCTTTGCAGTCTATTCAATAGAAGATAAGTTGAAAAGGATTTGCAAATTATTGTATTCTGTTTTTATTGACCATTTACACAACGTGACAACTTCACTGCTTTTGGGTTTTGTATACGAATGCACTTCTGGATTTGATGTTTAACCACATTTTGTTACCGTGTATTCTTTTTTGCACGTGCAATGACAATAAATGGAATCCTAATATATGACTCGCATTATTTAAAAAACAAAAACGTGTTTTACCAGCAGCAGGGGTTACCTTCTTTTTACACTTGTGCGACACGAGAATATCACTTTGGAAATTGTCTCTACTTTTGATAATAGTTTGACACTGGAACATTATTTCCAGTGCTAAATAAGACAAGCCCCACAAAAAACGAACAATTAGTAATTGATGCCAGTTTGTATTTGTCATAAAGTTTAACGACAGACATTTTATGGGTCAAAGTTTCACTCGGATGACATTATCATGTGCGTGATTTTATTGGAAGCGCATGCTTGCGCGGTGCCATAAACACCGGGTGGGATACATGGAGGTGGTTTACAGGTATTCTAAAGTTCATGTTATCAGACCTGGATGTGCGAGGACAAAGCAACAATGCTGTTCATGTTGTTGCTATAGTAACCGAGCACGTATTGGCCATCATCTCTGGGCAGGTCCTCCTCTGGAAAACACACCTGCAAGCAGCAAAGGAGCAGAAATGATCCCAGGGGCCCATTTCCAGAGAGAATGAAGGATGAAACTCGTGTCCTACCTGCCCTGCGTGCTCATATTTGGCCCACACATACGCTTGGTAGTCTTTGTGGTGTCTGAATCCCACCTGTGCACACACACGTTATTATGTTTTACTGAACAATCAACATAAATATCAACTTCAAGCTGTTTACCTTGTATATTGCCACCCAGTCCCATGAGCTGCGATGGTAATTGGACGCAAAGGTCAATCTTATTGTGGCGTCGGAGACTTGACACCATTCCTTGTTGACCTGCAGCTCCACCAGCGCCATGTCCACCCTGAATGGGAACTGGGAAAGAAGGAGATGCTCATGATATTACCACTTTATCATTCTGAAATGATGACTACTTCTAAACAACATGTTTACTTGACCCAATTCCTGGGAAACTTATCAAGGAGCTTTTTGTATTACTAGGTCCATCAGTGTTAAATATTATAAACTTATCACTTTCCTCTGGCACTGTTCCCCTAGCATTCAAAAAAGCGGTTATTCATCCTCTACTCAAAAGACCTAACCTCGATCCTGATCTCCTGGTAAACTACCGGCCGGTGTCCCACCTTCCGTTTATCTCAAAAATCCTCGAAAAAATTGTCGCACAGCAGCTAAATGAACACTTAGCGTCTAACAATCTCTGTGAACCTTTTCAATCCGGTTTCAGGGCAAATCACTCTACGGAGACAGCCCTCGCAAAAATGACTAATGATCTATTGCTAACGATGGATTCTGATGCTTCATCTATGTTGCTACTTCTTGATCTTAGCGCCGCTTTCGATACTGTTGATCATAATATTTTATTAGAGCGTATCAAAACACGTATTGGGATGACAGACTTAGCCTTGTCTTGGTTTAACTCTTATCTTACTGACAGGATGCAGTGCGTCTCCCATAACAATGTGACCTCGAACTATGTTAAGGTAACGTGCGGAGTTCCCCAGGGTTCGGTTCTTGGCCCTGCCAAATTATTTTCATAATTTAAAAATGATGTATTATCAAGCAAAGTTTTTTGTTGGTACTTTTGGTGTAAAAAGTGCGGCCAAATGAAAGAAATATGCCAAAGGAGTGACTCACGTGCAAGGAGAAGAGCGCAGACACAGGCTTGTGGTCGCTGATGGTGAAGGCCATGTGGCTCCTGTAGGCGTGCTGAGTCACTTTGGTGGCACCGCCCAGCCATGAGGTCAGACCCCTCTGCAGTGCTGCATTGTGGGTAGGAACGGGGGAGCCCGTGCGGCGGAGGCGCCACAGGATACGGTCGGTCCACGCCGGCTTCCTCTTCTTAGCACTGAGGCCAAAGAGTTGGACAAGAAAGAAAGATGGCGGTGAGCATCAACACGAGCGTGTCTGCACATCACATCTGGTGTGGAGGTTGAGGTCGTGACCTTGTGTCGTAGGTGTGTGTGCCCACGTCAAACTTATACGTGGGCGGGAATTGTAGCGGCCCCTCCAGGAACCCTTCCAGGATGGATTCTGTGTTTTTAGCCATGTTGAGCTGACGACAACAAAGACAGATTATAGATTATATCTTTGAGTTTGTTTATCATTGTAGACACGTTTTTTTATTTGGCTTTTTTCTTGCCACACTTCCTGGTGATATTAGGGAGTTTCGGGAAAACTGGGACATTTTCCAGATTAAGAGGAATGTTTTGACGGTGGAACGGTTGAAGTGGGTTGAAAAATGTGGAAGGAGTCGTCGCCAGAAAAAAAGGGTGAAAATAGGGTTTTGGAAACCCTGGAATTATGGGAATTCCTGGAACTGTTTTTAACTTGGAAAAATGATAGTGTGAATGTTCAGGATGAGCGGAAAATGTCGAAGGTGGAATGGTTTGAATCGATTGAAACATTTAGAAATGGTTGCAGTTTCATTTTGAATGGGAAAAATGTCCCGGAAAACCTGAAATTCTGGGAAATTATTTTTTTGGAATTTGTCAAGGGAAAGCCCGAATTATTCCCGAATAAGATGAAGAGTTTGGAGTTGGAACGGTTTGAATCAGATGAAAAATGTGGAAGGTAGAGCACGCTGGAGAAGAAGAAGAAGAAGAAGGAGAAGGAGAAGAAGAAGAAGAAGAAGAAGAAGAAGAAGAAGGAAGAGGAGGAGGAGGAGAAGGAGAAGGAGGAGAAGAAGAACAAAAAGATGAAGAAGGAGAAGAATAATAATAATTAGAAGAAGAAAAAGAAGAAGAAAAAGAAGAAGGAGAAGAAGAAGAAAAAGAAGGAGGAGAAGAAGAAAAAGAAGGAGAAGAAGGAGAATAAGAAGAATGAGGAGAAAAAGAAGAAGAAGGAGAATAAGAAGAATGAGGAGAAGAAGAAGAAAAAGAAGAAGAAGGAGAATAAGGAGAAGAAAAAAAGAAGGAGAAGAAAAAGAAGAAGGAGAAGAAGAAGAAAAAGAAGGAGAAGAAAAAGAACAACAAGGAAAAGAAGAAAAAGAAGAAGAAAAAGAAGGAGAAGAAGAAGAAAAAGAAGGAGAAGAAAAAGAACAAGAAGGGGAAGAAGAAGAAAAAGAAGAAGAAGAAGGAGAAGAAGAAGGAGAAGAAGAAGAAAAAGAAGGAGAAGAAGAAAAAGAAAAAGGAGAAGAAAAAGAAGAAGAAGGAGGAGAACAAGAACAAGAAGAAGGAGAAGAAGAAGAAGAAGAAGGAGAAGAAGGAGAAGAAGAAGAAGAAAAAGGAGAAGAAGAAGAAAAAGAAGGAGAAGAAAAAGAAGAAGGAGAAGAAGGAGAAGGAGAAGAAAAAAATAGGAGAAGAAGGAGAAGAAAAAGAAGAAGAAGAAGAAGAAAAAGAAGGAGAAGAAGAAGAAGAAAAAAAGAAAGAGAAGGAGAAGAACAAGAAGAAGGAGAAGAAGGAGAAGGAGAAGAAAAAAAGGAGAAGAAGAAGGAGAAGAAAAAGAAGAAGAAGAAGGAGAAGAAGAAGAAAAAAAGGAGAAAAAGAAGAAAAAGAAGAAGAAGAAAAATAAGAAGAAATAGACACACAATAAAGAATTTAGGAGACTCCTTGAGTGAACTGGCTTTTGCCACAGCGCCCTCTGCTGGTTGCTAGTGTGTGTGTGTGCGCGCATGCATCCTCTGCTGGTTGCTTAGTGTGTGTGTGCGTGCGCATGCGCCCTCTGCTGGTTGCTTAGTGTGTGTGTGTGCATGTGCATGCGCTGAAAAGTCACCTGATCCCTTTCCCACAGCAAGGGCAGCTTGTTGCTGTCTATTGCACACTTCACCACGTGGATGTCATAGTCCTCGATGCGGAAGTTCAAATCCCCGAACCAGAAGACAACACTGGACGGCAAACAGAGGGCACGACATCAAAAGAATGACATCATGAGAATATTCTCCAACAATAAAGAGTCCCCCCCACTCGTGATCCAGCACCCCCGTGGCGGCCCCTCCCTCAAACTGCTGCTGCTGCAGGATGCTCTCAAAGTCCTCCATCCTCTGCTCCAAGTTCCTCATGTGGGCGGGGAGGTGGCAGTTCAGGAAGCACACCGGGTGACCAAATATGGACATCCTGGCACTCACGCCCCCTTTGTTGCCCTGCAGCACACACAATAACAGCATCATCAACATGGAGTCTTGCATTACAATATAATGGATTCAAATATGTGTTCTTATATCCTACTAGCTAAAAATAAATAATAAATACAAATACAAACATCAAAATACCACAGGGTTTAAAAAAAAAAGGCTAAAGATGTGTAAAATGGATTTTAAAATGTGAATATGATTACAACTATGCAGCTAAAGCAGGGGTGTCCAAACTTTTTCCACTGAGGGCCGCACATGGAAAAATTAAAGCATGTGGGGGCCATTTTGATATTTTTCATTTTCAAAACAAAACAAAATATATGTTTTTTTAAATTTATTTTACCTTTAGGGGTCCCGGGGACCATAAAGGGTCTCAGTCATTAAAATGTTAAAAACAAGTCAAATTATTATTTTTTATTTAACGCTTACCGTTAATCTCTATATCAACTTCAAGTTCATATAAAGCAGGGGTCACCAACGCGGTGCCCGCGGGCACCAGGTAGCCCGTAAGGACCAGATGAGTAGCCCGCTGGCCTGTTCTAAAAATAGCTCAAATAGCAGCACTTACCAGTGAGCTGCCACTATTTTATAAATGTTATTTATTTACTAGCAAGCTGGTCTCGCTTTGCCCAACATTTTTAATTCTAAGAGAGACAAAACTCAAATAGAATTTGAAAATCCAAGAAAATATTTTAAAGACTTGGTCTTCACTTGTTTAAATAAATTCATTATTTTTTTTACTTTGCTTCTTATAACTTTCAGAAAGACAATTTTAGAGAAAAAATACAACCTTAAAAATGATTTTAGGATTTTTAAACACATATACCTTTTTACCTTTTAAATTCCTTCCTCTTCTTTCCTGACAATTTAAAGGCCTACTGAAACCCACTACTACCGACCACGCAGTCTGATAGTTTATATATCAATGATGAAATCTTAACATTATAACACATGCCAATACGGCCGGGTTAACTTATAAAGTGACATTTTAAATTTGCCGCTAAACTTCCGGTTCGAAACGCCTCTGCGGATGACGTATGCGCGTGACGTAGCCCGGCGAACACGGGTATGCCTTCCACATTGAAGCCGATATGAAAAAGCTCTGTTTTCATTTCATAATTCCACAGTATTCTGGACATCTGTGTTCGTGAATCTGTTTCAATCATGTTCATTGCATTATGGAGAAGGAAGCCAAGCAAGCAAAGAAGAAAGTTGTCGGTGCGAAATGGACGTATTTTTCGAACGTAGTCAGCCACAACAGTACACAGCCGGCGCTTCTTTGTTTACATTCCCGAAAGATGCAGTCAAGATGGAAGAACTCGGATAACAGAGACTCTAACCAGGAGGACTTTTGATTTGGATACACAGACGCCTGTAGAGAACTGGGACAACACAGACTCTTACCAGGATTACTTTGATTTGGATGACAAAGACGCAGACGTGCTACTGTGAGTATGCAGCTTTGGCTTTTTTTTGCGTATGTACGTAACTTTTTTTAAATATATAAGCTTTATGAACCTTGGGTTAGGTGAACGGTCTTTTGGGCTGAGTGATTGTGTGTGTTGATCATGTGTTTGAATTGTATTGGCGTGTTCTATGGAGCTAGGAGCTAGCAGAGGAGCTAGGAGCTAGCATAACAAACACGCAGGTGTTATTATGCAGGATTAATTTGTGGCATATTAAATATAAGCCTGGTTGTGTTGTGGCTAATAGAGTATATATATGTCTTGTGTTTATTTACTGTTGTAGTCATTCCCAGCTGAATATCAGGTACCGTGAGTATGCAGCCTTGGCTGCTAAACATTCGATAACTTGACCGTATGTGCGCGTCACGTACGTAACTTTTTAAAAATATATAAGCTTTATGAACCTTGGGTTAGGTAAACTGTCTTTTGGGCTGAGTGATTGTGTGTGTTGATCAGGTGTTTGAATTGTATTGGCGTGTTCTATGGAGCTAGGAGCTAGCAGAGGAGCTAGGAGCTAGCATAACAAACACGCAGGTGTTTTTATGCAGGATTAATTTGTGGCATATTAAATATAAGCCTGGTTGTGTTGTGGCTAATAGAGTATATATATGTCTTGTGTTTATTTACTGTTGTAGTCATTCCCAGCTGAATATCAGGTCACCCTCGGGTCTCACAGCATCTTCCCTATCTGAATAGCTTCAACTCCCCACTAGTCCTTCACTTGCACTTTACTCATCCACAAATCTTTCATCCTCGCTCAAATTAATGGGGAAATTGTCGCTTTCTCGGTCCGAATCTCTCTCACTTCATGCGGCCATCATTGTAAACAATAGGGAACTTTGCGTATATGTTCAACTGACTACGTCACGCTACTTCCGGTAGGTGCAAGCCTTTTTTTTATCAGATACCAAAAGTTGCAATCTTTATCGTCGTTGTTCTATACTAAATCCTTTCAGCAAAAATATGGCAATATCGCGAAATGATCAAGTATGACACATAGAATAGATCTGCTATCCCCGTTTAAATAAAAAAAATTCATTTCAGTAGGCCTTTAAATCAATGTTCAAGTAAATTTATTTTTTTTATTGTAAAGAATAATAAATACATTTTAATTTAATTCTTCATTTTAGCTTCTGTTTTTTCGACGAAGAATATTTGTGAAATATTTCTTCAAACTTATTATGATTAAAATTCAAAAAAATTATTCTGGCAAATCTAGAAAATCTGTAGAATCAAATTTTAATCTTATTTCAAAGTCTTTTGAATTTCTTTTAAAATTGTTGTTCTGGAAAATCTAGAAGAAATAATGATTTGTCTTTGTTAGAAATATAGCTTGGTCCAATTTGTTATATATTCTAACAAAGTGTAGATTGGATTTTAACCTATTTAAAACATGTCATCAAAATTCTAAAATTAATCTTAATCAGGAAAAATTACTAATGATGTTCCATAAATTATTTTTTAAATTTTTTCAAAAAGATTCAAATTAGCTAGTTTTTCTCTTCTTTTTTTCGGTTGAATTTTGAATTTTAAAGAGTCGAAATTGAAGATAAACTATGTTTCAAAATTTAATTGTAATTTTTTTAGTGTTTTCTCCTCTTTTAAACCGTTCAATTAAGTGTGAATATCATTAATTATTAATAATAACATAGAGTTAAAGGTAAATTGAGCAAATTGGCTATTTCTGGCAATTTATTTAAGTGTGTATCAAACTGGTAGCCCTTCGCATTAATCAGTACCCAAGAAGTAGCTCTTGCTTTCAAAAAGGTTGGTGACCCCTGATATAAAGTAATAAAAAGAAAATGTTTTATGGCTTTTCTGTCAAAAACAACTTAGTTTTTTATAGTAAAACTGAAATATGCAGTATTTAGTAATTAGAGCCCTAAAAGATCAATAATGCAGGACACCATTGATTTTAAGTTTTTCATATTTTTGAGTAATGACGGTGAAAAGATAAATACAATACCACTAAATATATTTGGCTTCCAAAAGGTGCCCCACTCATAAAGTGATACATTTTTATTAGGTTTTTCTTTTACTTTCAACACTTAAGTTACGAGATCAACTTCGATACATCTGTCCATTTTACGTTTGAACTATTATTTTGTTTGTTTTATGCTCTTTTGTCAAATAAAACTTTGCTGTTTTTATATGGCAACCACACAATATATGCAATATTTACCGCATAAGACATTTTAAAGTGAAATATTTGAAGTAACTGGAGCCTTAAAAATAATTCTTTATAACATGGATTTTTTTTGTCATTATTTTTTTTTTTTGAGGAATGGCAAAAAAAAGGAAAAATAAAAATAAAATAAAATAAAAAAACAGCCTGCATGGCAGCTTTGTGTCAACTTTTTCTCGTTAGATTTCACCTCATTCCACCTTTTTGAATTTCTCTTCTATTTTATACCATTGAAGGACCAGATGTAGGACAAAGTTGAATATGGAGTCGCTCTGACCCTTCTACAAAATGTTTTGATTGTCTAAGCATGACTAAGGGATTCAAGGATGTTGCAAAACAAACATGTCGAAAACAACGGGACCTTGGGGCGTGGGGAAACAGATCAAATGGCCAATTGCTTGATTCTTGTGTCCTCCGGAGGACGTTTGTTTGTCTGCATGGGCAGCTTAATCCAACTTTGCACTTTTGACTATGGGTAAATAAACCTTTTGTACTAAACTCACTTTTGTTGCTGTTTAAGCGTCGGACAATCCACTACACATTTTTAAAATGTGAATGAAACGACTACTATAGTGTTTACATGTACATACTGTATATATTACTCCCCCCCCCCCATTCCCCCATTTTTTTTGGTATATATCTTTTTATATACACTACCGTTCAAAAGTTTGGGGTCACTTTGAAATGTCCTTATTTTTTAAAGAAAAGCACTGTACTTGTCAATGAAGATAACTTTAAACTAGTCTTAACTTTAAAGAAATACACTCTATACATTGCTAATGTGGTAAATGACTATTCTAGCTGCAAATGTCTGGTTTTTGGTGCAATATCTACATAGGTGTATAGAGGCCCATTTCCAGAAACTATCACTCCAGTGTTCTAATGGTACAATGTGTTTGCTCATTGGCTCAGAAGGCTAATTGATGATTAGAAAACCCTTGTGCAATCATGTTCACACATCTGAAAACAGTTTAGCTCGTTACAGAAGCTACAAAACTGACCTTCCTTTGAGCAGATTGAGTTTCTGGAGCATCACATTTGTGGGGTCAATTAAACGCTCAAAATGGCCAGAAAAAGAGAACTTTCATCTGAAACTCGACAGTCTATTCTTGTTCTTAGAAATGAAGGCTATTCCACAAAATTGTTTGGGTGACCCCAAACTTTTGAACGGTAGTGTATCTTTTATTGTGAATGTATCAAATGTGATGAATATTTAATGGACCACAATGGAAACAAGCCTTTTGGCTTTTTTGTGCCATCCATTAGCCTTTTTAAAGCATTACATGGATTCCATTCTTTAAGATGTCAATAAACTTCTCAATCAATCTCGATCAAAAACATATACAGTAATTATGCTCAGCTATTCAGCTGAATTTATGTCACAATTGCAACGAGGATTTTGAATCCAATGTATTTCATATATTCTACTTGATAATTTATACATTAGTTAAAAAATAATAAAACAACATGTCGGCCTATTCAATTTTCCCACAATGATTTGTACTTATTATTTAAATATACTATTTTAACAGCTATATTTTATTTTGTTCCCATTATTTTATGGCTTATTTTTATGAATAAAATTTAATACTGCATATTTATTGGAATGGAATGTATTTTTATTTGCCTAATAAATAAGTGTCACGGCTGGTTAGTCGTTTATTTATTTCAGACCCAGGGAGGATCCATATCACGGAAGAAAAAACATACTTTGACGATAAAACACAAATAAAAGAAATACAAGCCGAAATTAAATAAATAAAAAATAATATTTGGTTGGTGTTAAAATTGTTAAAATCCGTCAAGAAATGTTGAAATAGTAACAGTTTATGAATTGAAAAATGGTTTTACGGAATTTCGGGAAAACTGGGAATATTTCAAGTTCTTAAACTAACTTGGTTTTTTTTGTCCTGATTAAGAGGAATGTTTTGACAGTGGAACGGTTGAAGTGGGTTGAAAAATGTGGAAGGAGTCATCATGGCACTAAAAAAGGTTGGAAATAAGGTTAGGAAAAAACAGGAATTCCTGGAAATGTGTTGAACGTGTACGTACAACCAGGGCCGGCCCGTGGCATAGGCCGTATAGGCAAATGCTAAGGGCGCCGTCCTTTAGGGGGCGCCACGCCAGTGCCACAAATGTTGGAGGAAAAAAAAAAAAAAAAAAGTTGGTACTATTATTTCTAAATACATAAAATAATCCCACGTTAATTAAAATGCAAAGTAAAGCCTATTTAATAGAAATATTATTTGTTACAACATTACGCCCCCCCCTCCCCGGCACTGTGCGCCCCCTCCCTTCCCGTATCATGACTCTTTTTGGACGTCACCACATAAAAAAATCAACACAAGATGTCAAAACGGCCAAAACTGTCAGGTGCCCAGGGAAGAAAAAAGAGAAAAGAAGAGGAGAAACGAGAAAAAGACAGAGGTATCAGGTAGGTAACGTTAGCCTACATGAAATTATTTGTCTGTTACAGAATGTGATAGTAACCTGGCTTTTTAGCATTAAGCTAATGTTACATGATTCGGCAATTGCTAATCAATAAATAGCTAGTTCTGTTTTAACGTCGGGTTAATATTGTGGAGGGGGCTAAATTGTTATGGAAAATAATAATGTAACGTTAGGTAATTACAGTACTCCCTGGTGTACAGTCATTTGTAAGTCATTCTAGTTAATGCAATATTAAAAAGCACAAATAGAGAACTCTGTAGGATCCCCTTTTTTTGTAATATAGTTAAAGTCATACTGGTTGGATATCTTGTTTTGTGCAGTGCCTTATTTATATTGTATTTTTAATTTATTTCATGCAACTTGTTGACACGTTTTATTTTGTGTTTATGTATGTGAAAAATATTGTATTTCATATATTCATTTTTTGTATTCATTTATTTATCCATATTTTTTTTTTATCTTGTTAACTATTCTGATTGTTAATTTGCTTTCTTTAAGTAAAAAAAAAGGTCAAAGACAAAGCTATTCGGTTTCTTGTGAGTATATACACTTCACTGCCGATGTGGGGGGGCGCCACCTAAAATCTTGCCTAGGGCGCCAGATTGGTTAGGGCCGGGCCTGCGTACAACACTTAAAACCTTTAGCATATCAGTATGTGGAATTAAATTATGGAGTGGATTAACCAAAGAAATCCAACAAAGCACCAATTTGATTCCGTTTAAGAGACTGTTCAAACTACAAGTGTTCACACAGAAGAACAATAATTATGATGAACATCTTGAACCCTTTTTTTTTATTTTTAGATAAAGATTATTTAAGTATTTAATATTTGTTTACTTACTAATGTATATTATTTATTTATTCACTGTTCTCTTGCAGAGAACAATGACATGGGATAGAATTGCTGTGGTATGAGAAGGGGTAGGATTAAATAAGCTCTGCTTCTTCCTACTCCTTTTCGGACGTGCTGTGATGAAAGTGTAAATATGCAACACGCACGTTCCTAATGAACTGGACATTGTCAGGTGAGGTTGTAGTTTCCCACGCGTACGCAGCATCTTATGAATGAAAAGGAGGTGATAGAAAGTAGAGGTGATGACAAAGGTTGCAGACGTGGCAAAGGTCTTTGAATGCACCGCAGCAAGCGTTGC